>NC_082388.1:13007844-13191919 GCF_031168955.1 Gadus macrocephalus | reverse complement strand
TGTTTCAGAGACTGAAATAATAATTTGGCACCCAGTGAATTGGGTTTCAGCCTGCCAGGGAAATTTCAATAAGCAATAGGCCATTTATGCAAGCCACAAATTAAAAAAAGCATTTCAAAACCAAGAGCTGATGAAAGCTCACCAGTCGACCAAAGCAGACTTCCACACATCCACCATCTAAATATAGGCTATAACAATAGGAAACAGCATCTTAAACACTTAATTATGTCATAATTTATGAAGCCCTCATCCGCACTTAAGTTTGAATGGACTACGCTGTCTGTGTGTGTGTGTGTGTGTGTGTGTGGTGTGTGTGTGTGTGTGTGTGTGTGTGTGTGTGTGTCTGTGTGTGTGTGTCTGTTTGTTTGTGTGTCTGTGTGTCATGTCTGTTTGTGTATGTGTCTGTGTGTGTCTGAGTTTGAATGTATGTTTGTGTCTGAGTGTGTGTGTCTGCGTGTGTTTGTGCGCGTATGTGAGGTTGTGTGTGTTTTTGTGTGTGTATGTTTGTCTGAGTATGTGTGTGTGTCTGAGTGTGTGAGTGTGTGTGTGTGTGTGTGTGTGTGTGTGTGTGTAAGGCTGTGTGTGTGCGGTATGTGTGTGTGTGTGTGTGTGTGTGTGTGTGTGTGTGTGTGTGTATCTGAGGCTGTGTTTGTGTGTGTGTCTGTATTTTTGTGTGTGTGTGTGAGGTTGTGTGTGTTTTTGTGTGTGTGTTTGTCTGAGTGTGTGTTTGTGTGTGTGTGTGTGTGTGTGTGTGTGTGTGTGTGTGTGTGTGTGTGAGAGAGAGAGAGAGAGAGAGAGAGAGAGAGAGAGAGAGAGAGAGAGAGAGAGAGAGAGAGAGAGAGAGAGAGAGAGAGAGAGCGAGAGAGAGAGAGAGAGAGAGAGAGAGAGAGAGAGAGAGAGAGAGAGAGAGAGAGAGAGAGTGTGGGTATGTGTATGTGTTTGTAAAGGCCAACAATATCCACAGAAACGACAGTGGTGTCGTAGGACTTCCAAGACTGCAGTTTCACATCTAAATTGCCATTCGGCCAATTGCTTTGGGACACTACAATGGCGCCATCTAGCGTGAGATCACTGGACCATCACCGTACATTTAATCTCCAATTCACTACACCAGCAACTGTAACCGATTAGGTGTGCTTAATACTTATGGCAATATGACAAATATAGCTTTTGACGCATATTGAACGTAGGCCTCATGGTATCACACTGACAACTGCAAACCTGCATGATTGTATGATGATCATCGTGACATGCAATGATTTATGTCCATCACTATCAGTTGATAATCACTTATACAAAGTAAGCAAATTTACAATGATATTAGGCCTACTGCTCCACTGGCTGGATGAATAATACAGGACACAATCGCCGTAACCGTTCCTTGTGTCCACAATTGTTTGGATTGCATTGTGGACTGGGACAGATATTGCCCCCCTGGATGTTAAGATGCTCCAGCGTTGCCGGCTCTACGTACGAGACAGGGGGCCAGCTACGTCGCCGTTACGTACGCACGTAGGAGAGACAGGGGAGGGCCCTGCTACGTGCCCGTTACGCACACACGCAGGGAGGTTTCTGTAGCAACAGCAGCTGATGCTGTAGCGCGGCGGCGGCTCGAGGACGGAGGTCTGCGGCATCAGCGGCTTCTGAGGCGGGGCGACTCATTCTCACGGCGGGGGGTTCGCGGTCGCATGGGGATATCCTAAATATGTGGAAGGTCAGAGAACTAGTGGATAAAGCGTGAGTATGATTTAAAAGTAAGCTAATTGGTTTAGCAGCTGGGCTCGTGCAGCCCCTTGCGCTGACAGAGGATGCTGTGACGTCAAACGCCACTCAGCTGTTAGCTTGAACGCTATCAGCTGGATGGCTAGGCGCCAATTACACCTTGCGGCCAGTCGTTATAGTTTTAGAAATGCACATATCATGCTTTTATTAGACCTACTTAGATTTGATAGGTGATCAAGTGGCTCTCTTATAAATGTGGAGCCAAGTCTGTCCCCGATCGAGGATGAACCCATGCAGCGAGCTAATTCTCTTAGCACGGCTAAGAGAATTAGCTAGCTGTATGGGTTCATCCTCGAGCCTCAGTTCTCTTCCTCTACTGAGGAGCCTTGGCGCCTCGGGAGCCTTCAAGGGCTCCATGAATAACCACTATCGAGAGAGAATAACTTCCTCGCTCTGTTGAAGGGCACAATAATGGACACATGTAGATGATAGATGCATCATTGAGACTTCACCGCCCCCAGCGAGGCCTAGCGTGTCCTTTCCTGCCATAGGACTAGAGCCTTTTATTGCGCCACATGGCTGGCCATCATTTAGAACAATTAAATAAAACATGCAACACTGTTGGTGGTTAACAAACAAGAATGTGAATTATCTAATCTCCATTATTGTTACACATGTTTAAGTAGTGTGACATGTAGGGGTAACTTTGTCAGCACAAATAATTCGTCCCATTCAAACGGGTCAGTTCTGATGTCCAGTCTAGGGCTTGCTGCTCCTGCTATCTCTTCTTCTTAACAAGATTTGTATCGATTCAGGAAATGTACATTATTTTACAGGTGACCAGGTTTACCAGGACAGGGTAGTTTTCTCTTTCTCTTATAATGTTTGTAATTCATTCCAGCAAAATCGTAATATATCATAAAGCCATGTATATGTTTGAAGTATTATGCATTCCTTTTAATCTTCAAAGTTGTCATTTAGGACGCTCTAAACTGCACTTAACTTTTATCTGGAGTTATTCCAAAAAACACATCACAGCTTTTTTTGGAATGATATAATTGATCTGGAAGTGACATGTTATTTCACTCCCTCTTCATGGTGTTGGTAGACACCATCTATCTCTAGGTAGAGATAGATGGATACTATTTACATAGATAGATGGATAATATGTAGGTAGATAGATAATATCTAGGTATCTCGCAGAGAAAATGTAATTGGGCACATTGAACACACAGAACACAAACAAACTTCAAAGACCTGCATCAGGAGCTCAATGGGGCCGTAGAACAAAGCTATAACAGAACGGTTGTGTCCGGCTGTCTCCTCTACGCACAAGCACACACAGACACACATTTCATGTGTGTGTGTCATGAAAACAACCATACCCATTGTCGCCTATGAGTTTGTGTTCCTTGTGTTTTGTGTCTAGGTGTGCCGACCAGGTTACAGAAGAGAGCTTTCTTTCATTATTCATAGGGCAGAGATGTTCTTTTTTGGATAGAGAATCCCTCTGCCTGCCTTTCATCTTGCTTTGTTTTCTTGGCAGAAATATATTCAGTGGATGGGCCTTTAGTAGCTGCAGATGTGTTTTACTGTTTCTATTTTTTGTGTGTGTAATACTTTGACATTTGCAGCCCGACCGTGTGTGAAACTATATGACTTCTCGTCATATAAAGCTAGATGAGGTTTTCTTGGGTCGGTTAGGATTTCAGTAGTGATCCATTTTATGGTTCCAACTTCCTGGTTGACGGATACATTTAATTGAAAAGGTATTAAAGATCCCATATCATGCTTCTTTTTAGGGTTAATAATTTCATTTGGGGTTACTGCAAGAATAGGGTTACAAACTTACCAGCCTGTATGTTCATATACCCCTTATCATTCTCACTGTTTTAAAACGTTCAGTTTTGTACCATGTCGCTTTAAGACCCCCTTCAGAGTAGCCAAGTTTGGAGGTCTAAGGGAGGCGACCCGACTGTAGAAAGCAAATGTATTCCTTCATAATGTCACGTGTTAATGCTGGGTGACTTCACGGACGCCGCAACCATATTGTTTAGCACCTTCGGTGTACACCCATGTGACGTGGGATTCCCAGACCCTGGTGTCAGGGGGTCAGGAGGACGGGGGGCAGAGGGTTGGAAGGATGTTGGGCGGGGTTGGCTGTGTGTCGTCCTGGACGTCTTGATCAAAAGCGACGTGTCCAGAGCTTCCCCCGGCTGAGGCGCTGTGTTCTGTTTCCCCAGCACCAATGTGGTGATGAACTACTCAGAGATCGAGTCCAAGGTGAGAGAGGCCACCAACGATGACCCCTGGGGCCCCTCGGGCCAGCTGATGGGAGAGATAGCCAAGTAAGACAAACACTCACTCACTCTGTACTATTGTACGCACTGGTGTTCAAGTGCATCGATTATAAAACCCCAAATAAAAAACTTTGTGCACACATATTCCAGAAGATGGACACTAATGCTGTGTGTGTGTGTGTGTGTGTGTGTGTGTGTGTGTGTGTGTGTGTGTGTGTGTGTGTGTGTGTGTGTGTGTGTGTGTGTGTGTGTGTGTGTGTGTGTGTGTGTGTGTGTGTGTGTGTGTGTGTGTGTAGGTCGACCTTCATGTATGAGCAGTTCCCAGAGGTGATGAACATGCTATGGACCAGAATGCTCAAGGACAACAAGAAGAACTGGAGACGGGTCTACAAGGTACAGTAACCATGTCGAGGCAGTACAATGGAAGACTATCCTTATTGTGAAGGAGATTGGTAGTTATTAAAGTTCCTCTTGTTCCTTTCTGAAGGCCCACTTTGTGCAGCCGTTCATGGAGCTGTGCGGTGCTTCACTGCTGCATGGTTGTCTTGAACAGGGTTCATCTGAAGTCTAGAGAATGGTTGTCTTGAAAAATTATTATGGCAGAATGGGTTAAATATGTCACTTCCTGTTAGACTTTGAGCAGCAAACTAAACCATAACGTTAATGGTTAAGGTCTTGGCTGTGTGTGGTCAGAAGATACTTGAGGCAAGCTTACCATCAGCTTGCTTGATGGTAAGGTAGCACCCTGTGTGTTTTTATAAATGTGTGTAGCTGACCAGGAAGAGCAGCAGAGGATGCCCCGTTGCAATAGTGCACTGACTAAAAGGAACTGCACTGAACCAGAAGCCCTCTTTTCACCAATCAATCCGTTTTTAGCTCCATCTAACGTGGATATATTTTCTCTCTCCCCTCCCAGGCTTTACTCTTGCTGGCCTATTTGATTAGAAATGGGTCAGAACGAGTGGTCACCAGCGCCCGGGAACACATTTACGACCTGCGATCGCTAGAGAACTACAACTTTATCGGTAACAACACAGCTGTTTAGTTTCATATAACTTTATTCCTATAACCCTCCATTCAAAAACTCCTAGCCTCTAAGGGGGTCACAGGACAGATGTATTAGACAAGAGCCCTTTTAACTCGTAGCCACTAGGTTCATAGGTCCAGATATATTTGACAGTACCTTCCAACTTGTAGTCTCCAAGGGTGTCATAGGTCCAGATGTATTAGACCGGATCCCTTCTAACTTGTAGCCACTCTGGTTATTATTTTGTTGAAGGAACAAAGTGTATCGGAGGTGGCAGATTTTTTTTCACATTTAGTTAAAATGAGAATGGCCTTCATCATTTTACTTTCTAGATTTCAATTGTGTTGGATTATGACCTAAATTGTTGTGGTTATTACTTACAATGATGGTAGTGCTTTACAGTATTCCAATACTGCTATATATCCGAAGAGGCCCTGGAATCTCGTTTTTTCCTCCAGTGTGATTCAAACATGTGGCAACAAAGGGCTCATATATGGCTCACATATTTGTCTGCATGGTTCAGGAGTTTTGTAGTGTCCTTGAACATTTAGCTGAAAATGCCCCCATCACCTTTTGGGTACGGTAACAACTGACCCTCAAGTTCACTCTGCAGGCCTACATTATGACTGGGGTATCTTTTAGAGCTGCCTCACAGTGGTCCGAGGAGCGGAGCGTTCCCTAATGAGCGTTCCATGCCGTGTGTTTTCCCAGACGAGGGCGGGAAGGACCAGGGCATCAACGTGCGGCAGAAGGTGAAGGAGATGGTGGAGTTTGTTCAGGACGACGACCGGCTGCGGGAGGAGAGGAAGAAGGCCAAGAAGAACAAAGACAAATACATCGGGGTCTCCTCGGACAGCAGGGGCGGTACAGGGGGGGCAGTCTGCGGGGGGCCAGTGGGGGGTGCACTAGGAGGCAACTTCAAGAACTGTGAGTCCAGTACCCGATGTCTAAACGCTGTGATGGTCATTTAGAGCTGGGGGTTACTAATGCAAAACAAATGAGTGTATTTGTTTCAACACTATTTATTGACTTGACGTACCCCAAATGTATAATATAGGATTCCCAGAAGCTTTCCTATGCTTGAAGTGACTGGTTATGAGTGCACAGGCAAAACGTCCCACCAGGTCTCTTGCATATATTGCTCATCTTGATTTGTTAACCAGACCTTCACAAAACCAGTAAAAGCAGTAAAAAAAACAGTTTTAAACTTCATCACCATTTTGTCAAAGATGATGACGAGTCACAGATGATGTTGCTGGTCTACTCATAGCAATTTCCGCCATAAGGAGGATGGTCATGTCCCCCACAGCATCTCATTCTGAGGGCCTGCCCCTAGCTCTCATAGTTTCTGATGAGGTGAAGCAGCCCAGCATCTCTTCCAGGGGGGTTTCAGCCTGTTCAGGTGCTGCAGGTTGAAAGACTCAGAACTTCACAGACAAAAGGCTGCTGTGGCTTTCTCCCAGTCACCCAATCACAGATTAGGTCAACTGTCCAACTGCTGTTTAATTTCAGAACGGTGTTGGTTGTTGCATGTAAAGACTCTTTCACAAATCAAAAATAATGTTTATGTCTGTATACGTTGCTCGTGAATGTTTAACAAGAATTGATCGCCGCTATGTTGAACGAGCAATTAGGAGCCAACATGGCACGTTGTCATAGAAACGGTAAAAAAAAAAAAAAAAGAACAGGGAGGCAGAAATGCTACGTCCCAGTGCTTCCCACCGCCATGCCTGTGCATTTCTGAGAGAAACACACCGGGGACATGGTCCCAAACATGTCCTTCCTACTCTAAATCTTCCATTTGTCTTTCACTACCATATCTTGGTATCTAACATCCTGGCCATTCCCATCGGTCTGATTGGTATGCGTTGGTCGGTTCAGCTGTCAGTTTTTTGTCCTTGCTCTGCCTCCAGCTGGAAGTGGAGAGTTAGACCGGAGCAAATGGGATGAGGACTGGGACAAGAGCAAAGGGGCGTTCCCCTTCAGCGAGAAGCTCGGGGAGATCAGCGACAAGATCGGCAGCACCATCGACGACACACTCAACAAGTTCAGGAAGAAGGAGCGGGACGACTCCCCCGACAGAACCAGGTAACTACAGGAACACACACACAGACAGACAGACACAGGAACAACACACACAGACAGACACACGAACAACACACAGACAGACAGACAGAGGAACAACACACAGGAACAGCACACACACAGACATAGGAAACTCACACATACAGGAGTAACACGCCACATGCAAATACTCTATTTCCAAATGCAGATACTTGTGCACACACGTACGCACGCACACACAACTTCCCAATAGACCACAAAGCCCATCTTCAGACGAACTCCTGAATAGAAATTTTTTCATGGAGAGTTTGTGTTCCTCTTATGCTTCTTCTATTCATATTGCATTGTTGAGGTGCCTGAGACTCAAGAATTTCATTGCCAGCGACTGCTGCTGTAATTGTTGTGCATATGACAAATAAACCATCTTGAATCTTGAATGACAACACAGCTTTATGTTATCCCCGGTTGCCATAGTGATGGCGACGAAGACCGGGCATCCAGGAACGGCCGGCAGGAAAAGCTGGAGTTCAAAGACGAGGAGGAGACGGTGACCACCAAGAGCATCCAGATCACCCAGGCCACCGAGACCACCACCACCACCACCAGGAAACGCAGCGGGGCCCCGGGCAGCAAGACCCTGGACCTGGGAGCAGCCGCCCACTACACCGGGGACGGCAGCCCCGAGGAGAGGGTAGGACACACCGGACCCTCCGTCAAACACACACCGGACCCTGGGTCAAACACACACCGGACCCTCTGTCAAACACACACAACACACACCGGACCCTGGGTCAAACACACACCGGACCCTCTGTCAAACACACACAACACACACCGGACCCTGGGTCAAACACACACCGGACCCTCTGTCAAACACACACAACACACACTGGACCCTGGGTCAAACACACACCGGACCCTCTGTCAAACACACACAACACACACCGGACCCTGGGTCAAACACACACAACACACACCGGACCCTGGGTCAAACACACACCGGACCCTGGGTCAAACACACACCGGACCCTCTGTCAAACACACACAACACGCACCGGACCCTGGGTCAAACACACACCGGACCCTGGGTCAAACACGCACCGGACCCTGGGTCAAACACACACAACACGCACCGGACCCTGGGTCAAACACACACCGGACCCTGGGTCAAACACGCACCGGACCCTGGGTCAAACACACACCGGACCCTCTGTCAAACACACACAACACACACTGGACCCTGGGTCAAACACACACCGGACCCTCTGTCAAACACACACAACACACACCGGACCCTGGGTCAAACACACACCGGACCCTGGGTCAAACACACACCGGACCCTCTGTCAAACACACACAACACGCACCGGACCCTGGGTCAAACACACACCGGACCCTGGGTCAAACACGCACCGGACCCTGGGTCAAACACGCACCGGACCCTGGGTCAAACACACACCGGACCCTGGGTCAAACACACACCGGATCCTGGGTCAAACACACACCGAACCCTGGGTCAAACACACACCGGACCCTGGGTCAAACACACAGCGGACCCTGGGTCAAACACACACCGGACCCTGGGTCAAACACGCTTTTCGTTTGGTGAGATGTTGACTTTTTTCCTCTTTCTTGTGGATCTAGACGTCTGTCAGGCTATCTCCCAGCAGTGGTCTGGCGGACCTGCTCATGGTTGACCACCCACCTCATCCTGGAGCTGCCTCGGGTAGGCTGCTTCACCTCACATCCACATGGGATTCAGGGTTTGAAAAAGGAGTTCTCTGCTGAAATAGACGCCTGCTGGTGTGTTTGGTGTTTGGTGTCTGTGTTTTCAGGCAGCAGTTCAGAGCTCATTGCTGGGTTTGCTGACTTCTCTTCCCCCGCAGCTTCTGCTAGCCTCCCATCCAACATGGGTACCTCCCTCTTCCCCCTTTTAAAGCTGTATTTTGGATGAACTTGACTTATGTAGTGAGCAACAAAGCTAACCATCCCCTGTCCTGCAGGTGCTGCCACACCAAATGGGAATGGAGAGTTTGGGGATTGGAATGCATTTTCTACCCCACCATCATCTGCCACAGCTTCGTCTCAGCCTTCCACTGACCTGTTTGGCAACGTCCAATCAGCCACTGCCCCTGGACACGATGCTGTTCCACCCTCTGCTGAGCTTTTTGACCTCATGGGCGGGACAAACAATTCACTGACCAATCAGCATGCAACGATGTGCACGTCTCAGAGCTTGACTTTCTCTCTTGGGGGGACAACTGTTTCCATGCCAACGATGCCACTCTCCCGCTCCCAGCAGGTGGGTGTGTCTGTCAAAATTGTATTTCTGTAATGGTAACGTATGATTGTCCATTAAAGGATCTTGGATATCTTATAGAGATAAACATTAGAGCGGTCACGGTATTACTTCTGTGTTTCAGAGCATGGGGGGTCTGGTGTCCCAGGGGCCAATTGGGCCGCAGCAGAAGTTGGGGGCCGGAGGTCAGACGCCGTTGGGGTCCACCTGGTCTGATCCCTCCGTCAACATCAGCCTCGACTTCCTGTCGTCTGGCCTCAACTCCAAGACGCCCCCCACTCTCAACAATATCATCCAGCAACAAGGTAGACGAGACCTTTTGCAACTGGCATTTCTAACAATTTACGCTAAAATAATTGCGTCTGTGTTGGACGGCAAAATATGAATGACTGAACTTGTATTTCTGCAGGCCTGCCCCCAGTCAATCTGCTGCCCCAGAACTTTGGGGGGCTAAACCTCAGCTCCCTGCCCCCGGCCACCCCACTCAGAACACCCAATCCTATGATGGCCAGCAGCGCCATGGGCATGCCTGCATCCATGGCAACGGGGACCATGGGAATGGGCATGAGTGGAATCCCAGTGAGCCAAGGCATCATGGGGATGAACATGAGCATGAACATGGGCCTGACGGCTCCGGTGATGATGGGCAGCATGGCTGGCCTGGGCATGCCTGCCGCGGGGATGCCCGCCTTGGGCCTGGCTCACGCCATCGCCCCGGTCATGGTGCCACCCAAACAAGATGCCTTCGGTAACTTTGGCAACTTTGACTTCGGAAAATGAAGAAGTTCTTTCATGAATGCATGTCTGACTCTGAGGTGTGTATGTGAAAGAGGGGTGAAGACGAGATAAAGACTAGGAGATAACAGGAGGACTTCCTGAAGAACAGCGTGGTTTCCCATCTGGCTCTTGTTTCTCAGGATTCCAGTTGTTGGTCGGCATGTTTTGGACTAATGAAGGGGGGGAAGGGGGTGCATTTTTTGCTGTTAGGGCGTAAAACGGCTCTGCTCGTCAACTATGAAGTGTAAGTGCACCGGTTGACCACTAGAGGGACAAATAGGTGTATCACGTATGAAGTGTTATGGTGTTGTTTTCTTGAGACCAATTTAATTGCCCATTTATTATATAATGGATATTTAACGAAAACAGATCTGCACTGTCACATCACCTCATTTTATTTTTGTTTAGAAATTATTTTCCACGTGTAGCATTTGGATGTGCTATAGCCTACCATGGCCTTTTTCTTTTGACCATGAAAACTAAAGTGTATCCAAGAAAGTGAAATATCCTACTGCTTACCTGGGGATAAGGATTAGTTCTGACCCCTATATCTTTTATAAAGAGCGTCCCCTCCTCAAACCTTGGACACTTGTACTTGTGTACACGGTGTAAGGGCTGAAGGGAGTGTCATCAGTATTTGGATCATGCCACTGATCCTCAGGTCCTTAAGAATGCTATTCCATATAATTTTGAATTAAGCTATAGTATGTTTTTACTATACACAAAATGTTTGCTAAAAGTAGTTTGAGTTTGTTCAATCTTAGCCTATAGTTTAAATGTAAACTTTTCCCCTCATAAATAATGGCAGAGCAACATAATCACAGCCCACACCAAACTTTTTGGTACCCTGAGCATCTTAGATTCATACCAAGCAAAAATCTTTAGAACAGTCAACCATGTCAAAACTTGGGTCACTTTGTGTTGCTAGCAGAAGTGTGTGTGTGTGTGTGTGTGTGTGTGTGTGTGTGTGTGTGTGTGTGTGTGTGTGTGTGTGTGTGTGTGTGTGTGTGTGTGTGTGTGTGTGTGTGTGTGGAGATGCAAAGAAGAGCCTGATGGTTCTGCACTCCAATGACCAAATCTTTATTTTACTAAAGGCCTAACGTTACTCAGAGGGATCGTTATTTGTTCCACAGCTGTTTGTCTTCATTGTCTCGCAGGTTATGTTTGTATACTTGAAAGCTACTAAAATACTTTGTATTAAACTGTGAATGATAGAATAACTCACCCTTTTCCTTTGCAGTCCATTCATTTGATTGAAACCAACCTGTATCTCTGTAGCCTACTTCTCGGCAGCTCATTAAATTATATTATTTAAAACATCCTATACATACATTGTTTGGTTTTTTGGTGATCATTGTGAAGACAACCAAAACAAAAGCAAACTTGTAACTTAAGTAAATCTACTCCATCCCTAAACTATAGCAAGCTTAACCACCGTCCTCAGGTCATCGGAGTGTTTCTGTCGAAGTTAAGTAGGCCTATAGAGTTAGAATCATGCCAAAACCCCTCACACACGCAAAACGTGTTTTGCTCACGCATAACGATTCACACGCACACAAAACGTGTTTTACTCACGCACAATGGATTCACACACACGCTCAGTGTGGTTTGCAAATACAAAACATCATTCACAAACTAATGCATTTTGCTTCAGAAACAAATAGTTTGTTTTACACAAAGTACAAAAAAAAATCCTTCAAGTACACAAAACAATTCTACAAGTACGGAACGCTGAAAACTGCGCGTGGATCGGAACTCGGAAGGCATTTGCGCACGGATCAGCAAGGCGGAAAATTCGAGTAGGGTCCGACTGCGTCCTGCGTCCTAGAAATACACGCCCCTCGTGGGAAATACACGCCCCTCGTGGGAAATACACGCCCCGCGTGTGAAATACACGCCTATACAGAGTAGGGTCGGGGGCGTAGTCGGCCCTGATTGGTCTGATTCACGACGGCGTCTCTTCTCTTGTCGAACCTACTCCGGAGATGTAACGAACTGGTCAACAGCAGACAGCAGAAAGATTATTGCCTCGATTGATTTGGTAAGTGGACTGCATTATCAGTCAGAGATCGTATACTGTCATTGTTCTTGGTGTAGTTCTACTTTAAATGTTCATGTACACTCACAGCGTAATAATGTGTCGTCAATCCAACCACAAATTGGCTGCGTTTTTGGGATGTCTCTGCTAACTTTTCTTTTATGTTGATATTGCTTAAGCTTAACAGTTGTTGCTTTTCATGTTACCTATTTAATTGTTAAGTACCGCGTTTGATGCCGTGTTGGTTTTTGTCGCAATATACTCTCACTGGTTTGTATTGATTTGATTATCATCATTTCGCCGTGTTACCGATTTGAAGTTGTCATCCCATGGCTATGTGGTTAGCCCCTGACTTGCCTAGTTTCCCATAGCTCATTTTGGAAGGTGGTCACGTTCCCCTGACTTGCCAAAGTTAAAGTCGTTACTAGGCAATCACGTTCCCCTGATTTGCCTAGTTTCCTTTTATGTTTTGCATCTTTCTCACTTTGCTGTCTAACCTGACAACTGTACAATGCTTGTCATCAAATTTGTATTAGGGTTGTTGCGCAACAATTGATGCCTGGCACCTGGACCGAGGAGACTGGCTTGGACATTGAGGTAATAATTGCTGAGATAACAAGCACATCAGGAAAATGTGTGTAGGGCTATGACTGTTCATCTTACAACCTGTTTTATGGCACAGGGTGTTCCACAACAACTATATGGCATCGACTGTGGAGTCTTTATGGTCATGGTGAGTTACCATGCTCCATTCATTTGCTTTATCATACCTTTTTTAACACACAGCATTTTATTTGCTAATGTTATAATGGCCAATTTTTTTTCTAAGATGACTATAAACTAGTCTTAACTGCCTAAGCATGCCAATTGCTGGTAAAATCACACCCTGCCTATGATCACAACCCAACATTATTACATTCTATGTTCTACAGTACTCCTGGTACATTACCATGGACGCGCACTTCGATTTCAACGTTGTAAGTACTATCTGTGCTAGCGTCAGTATTTAGAAGCAGCATCATAATGGTTATGTGGTAAACTTCATTTTAATGTTCCTCTTCAGTTGGATATGCCTCATCTCAGGAGGTGGTGGAGCAAGCTCCTTTTGGACAACTACGGGATTGAAGGGTATGGATCTTAACCTACAAATGCAAAATAAATACATTTTTCATGTTGGCTTGGCAACCCTGTGTGTGTGTGTGTGTGTGTGTGTGTGTGTGTGTGTGTGTGTGTGTGTGTGTGTGTGTGTGTGTGTGTGTGTGTGTGTGTGTGTGTGTGTGTGTGTGTGTGTGTGTGTGTGTGTGTGCGGTGCGTGTTTTTTTTTCTTTGACTTTCTTTCTGTCTTTCTTTCCCTTTCTTTCTACTGCAGATGTGGCAAAAGATTCTGTCATTTCACCCAAGAAGGACACCAGATGGTGAATGGACTCCTGGCACCGGTGTTCCGGGTAACGCGGAAGCGGAAGCGGAAGGTTTTGACCAAGGTAAGAAGTTATGTTTCTTATATACACCTATTGCTGTAATAACCCTAACCCGAAATATTGTAGAAGGGGCCCCTGCGAGATGTTTGGCTACGCCACACACACACACACACACACACACACACACACACACACACACACACACACACACACACACACACACACACACACACACACACACACACACACACACACACACACACACACACACACACACACACACACACACACACACACACACACACACACACACACACATCTGCTCTGCCTCTGGGTCCCAATTCTGGGGGCCCTCTTCTCCGTCCCCTTAATTTTGTACTTTTTTTTGTGTTAACTTATACCTGCCAATGCCTCTTGTGTTTCCCATTTTTAATAATAATTGTATCCCTTAATGTTATTGCACATATTTTGTATTTACTTTTTTATTTACTTTAAATGCTTATGTGTAATGACCTTCCCTTTCTCTATAATAAAAAAATGTAGCCTACCCTTATGGCCTGAGTCATGTTTCCCTTACTAAGAATTCCCTATCGTATGCATAAGTATTGTCTGTAAACAATACAAGTGGAATAGGGGCGAAAATGTACAATTCTAAGGCTTGTATCCTTTAAGTAACTTTACTTTGTACCTCTGTAAAGCCAAGTATATGCATTTGACATCACAGTTATCAGTAAATGCAAATTCGGTTTCTCTTCATTACTCTTTGGTCAGCCTGACATTTTCAGAGCAAATTCCAATAAATATTTTTGTGAATATTAAGAGCCAGAATTTAAATGACACCGCCCATGAGCAAAATATTACACTAACTTTTTAACTCCACTGTTAGTACTGTATATATAGCCAGATACAATAGGTCAGATGACTATAGTTGAATAGTTTTGTTCATCATTGAAAACTCATCAGTAGTAGCCTTCGTTAGCATACCATTGTGTGGTTTTGCGAGAGTAGGATGTCAATTATTGTTTTTTTTGCCAAGTACAGACACAAATTATTTTTCTTTCTTCAAGGCAGATGATGTTTTCCTGAAGGACACAATTGAGGCAGCAGCATGGTGCCAGTTGCAGACCTTCACCGACCACGTTTCTCTCCCGATGGTCATTGGGGTGGAAGGTGCAGAGCAGCAGGCATTATTAGCAGAGCTGAAATCCGTTGACCGCAGTTGCCCGGAAGAAAGCCTAAACAGGATTGAACCGTTCCAGTTCTTCTTCAATTCAAAGAAGGACTACGAAATGTTCTGTGTGGAGATGTTTGACCGGAGAAAGCTGAAAGTGTTTGCTTCTTGGGAGTAGCGACATTTTACCCATTGTTTTAATTGAACTGGGGGACCGGGGGCCGATTCTTTATGTTATCATTTATATAACCAGTTCTAAAACCATTTTCATTTGTCTTTATAAATAAAATGATGTCACGGTATTATCAGTTGTTTCTTACCAACTTGATAGTCTACACCACATTCTGTGCACATTTCACTGCCAGCCACTCTGACATGGTTAGAGTGGAACAGCTTCGTAACAGAAGAGTTAACGATGACGTTGGAAAATTACTCCCCGATCTCAGTAGGAAATCACAATCCTACGTTACTCCCCGATCTCAGTAGGAAATCACAATCCTACGTATTACGTCATCACGCTGAGATTGGTCAGTCGAGGGGCGTGTATTTCCCACGAGGGGCGTGTATTTCTACACGGGGCGTGTCTTGCCAGGACGCAGGACGCAGTCGGACCCTATAGAGTGGCGAAGTCACGCCCCTTCCGGTAGGGCTCATGGGACCTATGAGATCGAAAAATATGAATGGGTGTCAATGGAGAGAAAATAATTATTTTCTGGTCCCAGTCTTTATATGCCCTGGATTACACGTATGTTGTTTGTGGATTTAAATGATAATTTTTCATGCAAACAAAACTAAAAATGTTCATGAAGAAGTTAGATTATTTTAGGTTTTATGTGAGGCCGCTTTGTGAACTACAGCTCTTCGCTGCTCTCAACGCATATGATATACGTCACCACACCCGCCCTTGGAACTCGGCACAGAGATGGCGATCTCTCTGCCCCACTTCACCGCTTTTTCCAAGGGGAGGATAAAAGCATCGAAAGAGGTGAAAACCATTATAAATCGGGGCACGTGCAGAATTTCAGTGATGCCGATGGGAAGATTGTCGGTCTTCTCCACGCCAGTCGCAGGGAGCGTGACGTCACATACGAGCCGTGTAGTCTTTCTCGTTGTGTTTTCTCTACAGCCTTTATCTGAACAATTGCACAATAAACGGTCGAACTCTTTGCATGAAAAATTATCCTTTAAATCCACAAACAACATATGTGTAATCCAGGGCATATAAAGACCGGGACCAGAAAATAATTATTTTCTCTCCATTGACACCCATTCATATTTTTCGATCTCATAGGTCCCATGAGCCCTACCGGAAGGGGCGTGACTTCGCCACTCTATAGGATCCGTGCGCAAATGCCTTCCGATCCACGCGCAGCTTTCATTGTTCCGTACTTGTAGAATTGCTTTGTGTACTTGAAGGATTTTTCACAAACTAATGCAAAATGCATTAGTTTGTGAATGATGTTTTGTATTTGCAAACCACACTGAGCGTGTGTGTGTGTGTGTGTGTGTGTGAATCATTGTGCGTGAGTAAAACACGTTTTGTGTGCGTGTGAATCGTTATGCGTGAGCAAAACACGTTTTGCGTGTGTGCGGGGTTTTGGCATGATTCTAACTCCATAGTTAAGGACCGCAGGTCATCATTAGCTGTGTTCGAAATCGTTCCCTATCATGGATGTAGTGCACTAAATAGGGTGCACGCCATTTTCTAGGGTGTTCGAATTCTCAGTGGTCCACTATATAGGGCACTATATAGTGGACTTAAAATAGGGTACATACGATGTTCCCTACATGTTACTCCCGTATACCACAATGCAATGCGGTAGTATTTTTCCAGGGGAGAAGAAGAAGCTGAATAACCGCGAAAACGAATACATTTAATGATGGAGTCTCCGGCTTTCGTTTAGAAAATGTCAACAATTTATTTGGGATTTAACATAGAATATTAAACATTCAAAATTAATTAAACAAGGAAATGTAACATTCAACATCAATACAACCTCCAGCTTTTGTCGTGAGTGCCCGGTTTGTTTACTTGATGTGGGCGCATCTGTCTGCGTCACACAAATACCCGGCGCATTTACTGACGCAAATGACGTTTAGAAATGTTCAGCGTAGTGTCCGAATTCTCGTTCCCTATTCCCTATATAGTGCACTATATCATGTACACTATATAGGGAATAGGGAACGATTTCGAACACAGCTATTGTTTCTACTGTTTTATCCTTTAAACTTGATCAGGTCAGCAGGTCCGCAGGAATTTACCGTACTAAATAAACACGTTCTCTGCGGCGCGCGGGAAGCCAGTTTAAACTCCGTGACAGTTGGACCTCTTATGAATGATCTTTAACCGTAGCCTACTAATGATTTAAACCGTATTAATATTTAACCGTATTAATTATCCTTAAACGTGTTCATGATTTTTAACCGTATTGATGATCTTGAACTGTATCAATAATCTTTAACCGAATTCATTATCTTAAACCATGAAGACACAGAACAAGCGAGGTGTGCAGACGCGTTTTGAAAATATTGATCAGGCAGAAAATCTCGACCTTTTAAGAACCAAACAGCAGAAAATTAGAAAGGTTAAGGACGTGCGAGGGCATGAAACCATAATCGGAACCCAGTGGGAGGCCGAAGATCCGATCCAGATCGACAACTTCGTTCTACACACCATAGCCCGCCAACATGATCCTGGAGACCCGCGGCCCTCCACACCCTCATCGTGTGAAAAGCCTGATTCGGCTCCCGGGCCTGGAGGACTAACAGAGGCCAGTAAGCAACGAGATGCGAGGCCAGGCGGTAACGTTACTCACGCTTTCTCCCCAACCGACGGTGGATATATTCGATCTTTCAACGCGACCTCTGCTGGTCCACGTCCCCCGATCAGTGTCTTCCAGGCCTTTCAGATGTCCCAGACCGGTACCCCGCAACACAGCCCTAAACCCACCGCAGGCCTGGATGTCACTCTCCCTCCCTCAGATGAAGGTGAGACCTTCTGGCACACAACTTTTTTGAAGGGTAAAAAATCAGATCACAACCAATGTTTAGCCTTACATGTTATTTTGTTTCATTCCACAAAGAAAATGTAAAAGTCCTGGTTTTGACCGAGTCACCATACAGCAAAGGATTCAAAAAGGGCAATATCAAAAGGCCAATGAACGCCTTCATGGTGTGGGCTCGTATCAACCGACCGGCCCTGTCCAGGGTCAGCCCTCAGGCCACCAACGCAGACATCAGCATCCAGCTGGGCAACGAGTGGAGCCGGATGAGTGAGGAGCAGAAAAACCCCTACTTTCAGGAGGCTCAGAGACTGAAAAATGTCCATCAGCAGCAGTTCCCTGGTAGGACAAATTCATATGTAACTTCTGGCAGAAATTGGTGTGAGTTTGAATCTCCGCTGGTAAGACCCAGAGCTGTGGCAAATAATAACATACAGTCACCAAACTATCACAACAAAACCACCAAACTATTTTCACCAAAGCACTTTTTCACTTTTATTCGAAAACAGTTGAAGTTTACTTTTACTTTACAAATATGAAACTGGTTACTGGTAGGAATGGAATAGTTGTATTGAAATAGTTTGGGTGATCCTGGCAGAAAAGCCTGTTGATCTGTTTCTACTTCAGGCTGGATCTATCAGCCCCAGAAGAAGAAGGGGGGTCCTGGGGGCCACCGGCCCAGCCCCTCTGATGCCGTCCAGGCTATGGAAGAAGAGCCACGTGGTCAGGCTTCCACCCGTCTCCGCTCAATACAGCCCTCCAACCCTCTCCTCCACAGCGAGCGGGGAGCAGGTGGGACCCCCCGAATGAACATCCCCGTGTGGCTCATCTCTAGTGGACAAGTAGAGGCTTTCACAGCTTCATGTTTAATCTATACCTCTGGGGAGAAATATTAGGCTCTTAATGGGCTACATTGTGCAACCTGACCAATGACTTGTGGAAGGACGACAGGTATGTATTCTGTGTGGATACACCATACATGCTTGCTATACAGCAGGGGTTTTCAAATTGGATGAATGTGAGCCTCCCCTTAGAGTAGGTAAGGACAGCCGATACCCCGCCCCCAAAATAAAATCCCGTCCGCCTGACCTAACAGATGCCTCTTCAGTTATTGACATCTTTTGTGTGTTCCAGGCAATGATGACTTTCAATAACTAATCAAATGTAAATATTGTGAAGGGGATTAGGACTTTCATAGCCTTTGTGGGGATCTGGGGGAACTTGCTCTCCACAGAAAAACAGAAACGCTTTCAGGATCATATTTCCTACGATTTTTGCTGGGTCCTGTCTCGTCCCTTATGGCTGACTTCTGGTGACTTGGGACTAGGAAATGATGCATTTTAAAACTAATACACGCACGCACAATTACCGATATCAATAGAGCTTCATACAGATGCGTATTCTTTCTTTGCGTGTTGCGTGTCACTTTATGCATCATGATGTGTATCGGTTGTGTGTGTTTATGTTTGTACTGGGTTGTTCTTGCCTGTGTGTGCATGTATATTTAGATCAATATATTGATATGTATGTGTGTGTGTTTGTATTATTATATACCCTGGTGTATATCTACCCCAGGTTATAACATCATCTGCAGGAGGGAGATGTCATGCATGCTTTGCTGTGTTCTATCCTTCAGGCTCCAGTCGTCCTGCACCTACCAGTCTACCACCTACCCCTCACAGTCTCCCGTCATCCACCACATCCGTCCCGGTGTTCCCCACTCTGCCTGGCGCCTGGCCATCCAGAGGGGCAGACCCTCGGACCTTGCACACACCAGCCTCAAATCCAGGCCCCTCTCCCTTTCCCAGGCCCTCCCATGCGCTCAACAGCTGCCCCCAGGGCCTTTCTCAGGGCCAACATTCAGACGCAAGATTCCTTCCTGGGCCATCTCCGTCCAGCATGGTCTGCTCCTTTCCTCAGTTCATGCCCATGTCTTGGTCCAACCCAGCTCCTTCCAACCTCTACTCAGCATCTTCTGCTTTGACGCCCCGACCACGCGCCATCTACCCCAACCCTCACTTTGGACCCTGCTACCCCCAAGGATTCTTCAATGGACCGCAGTATTACCCTCAGAGGTGAGGACACCCATCAACGCCTCAGCCACGCAAGTCTGGTTGGGTATAGCTTAATTTTCCTTCTGGTCCATTATACCACAAATCAAACTGCAGTTAAGGTCTGGTTCTTCACTTTATTCTTGTGTTTAGACGTTGCGTTTGGTGTGTGTCCCATTGACCAGGGTTGTTCATTGGGTGTTGGCGGGCTAGACAATGAGCATTGTTTATTTTAGGAAGCATTCAGTCATGAAATGTATTAGTCATAGTTTTTTGGTAGTTACTCTCTGTAGCTCATTGAGATAACGGATCTTAGCTTGACTAACAAAATAAACGACCCTAATCCCGCTCCGCTTTCTAACAGCTACTACGACACCCCCCCCTTGAGGTACGACGTGGCTCTGACGGCCCTCCACCTGGAGTACCTGCAGCGCCAGCAGCAGGCTGCCTGGGTCGGCGGAGCTAGCCCCCCAGGACCTCCGGGGGCTCACCCATACGCTACCCAGACCTTTGGCCCGTGGTTTCAGAACCCGAGTGGCCCGCCGGAGACAGAGGTCCTGGGCGCGTTCCTCCACAGCTCCGGCAGCTCAGCCATGGGCCTCATCCAGAGCCACCAGCTCAGCCTGCCACAGCAGCAGGGAGAGGGGGAGGGATGTGACCAGGAGGATGAGGTGGTCGAAGTGCTCTAGGGGAACCTCCAGCACACGGTTCAGCAAGATCAGTTTTTAATCTCACAATCGTTCTCAATTGTCGTTCTCTAAACTGTATAAGGAATTTTAAAGGTGCATCAAACGTTGAAAATTTAATGGCCAATATTTTTAAATATTATGTGTATATGAATTCTTATTGTGATCGAAACAAATCTTCGAAATGAATTTGTCCATCATATCCGAAGTTATTTCCAACTGGTGAGAACATTGAACAACTGGATACAAGAAACCGCCTGCAAAATGTCTCGCGTGTCAACAGAGAAATGTACCGTCAGCCAATAAATATGAGAACAAATTTCAACACAGAAGACAGACAGTATACCATTTCAGGACGCTACCTTGGTGTTTGCAAATATGAATGCAAATGTGACTGCTTGCCCTCAAGCCAGGGCAGGTGACACACAGTTCCAACAATTAATTAAATATGCATGGCCTTCTAATGCTCTCAAACAAATATATGCCGTGATAGAGAAAGGCCAAAAGATGTTCACAAGTACACTAAATAAAAGTGTTCTTAAATGGTTGTAAGTGCACTGTAATTAAATTCATGTTTTGAGGCCCCTAGACGTACTACAGGTGTAGTGAATGTACACTTGCATTAAAGTAGACTTGGTATGACATACTTGTATTTAACTTTAGTCTAGAACTGAACATGCATCTGTGTGCAGCATCATTGTGTGAGCATGGTGTTTTGTTTGAGTATTGAGTAGCCTAATTATATTGTTGATATAGAAACACTCAGTCGAACTATGGGACACAAATCATATGCAAAATGTAAGAAGACAAACAAAAAAATCCAAAAAAAATACAGAGAAAGACAGACACACAGAGACACGAGGTTTAATAAATACACAATCGTGCAAACAAAGACATCATGGTTTACGGTCTGTGGATCGGACTCGGGATTGAACAGAAATCTATGAGTGACAGGATCATCATCCAATCAGAACCGCAAGCGTTTGCTTCTGTAATGTGATTGACACGATACGTGGCGAATAATACTTGCGGATATACGTTAGGGGCGTTTCCAGGAAGAGTTGTTACATTTTCCTGTAATGGCGGACCAGACAGACAGCGAAACTATCGGGTTCAACGATAACAGGTAAGCATTGTGGCAATAACGTTATACATAGCAATGCAATGTAAAAAATCGAGTCCAAATGTGAAAGAGCTGTTCGATGTTTGATATTGCGGGGTTGCAATGCGCTCTAGCAAGCCTCGCTGTTGCTTTGGAGGGGAGCACGTTAGCCAAATAGCGGTTTAGCTAGCAGCAGGATGTCCAAGTCGCTGGTCATTCATCACCTTATCAGAGGCACATGCTGAACACAGAGGGTCACACCATCTATGAGGAGATCTACTTCATCACAATGATGTGGGCTACTGCGAATATATCGGAATACTGCTTTAATGGCTCTTAGCGACTTGTGTGATCTATATATGCTGGCAAGATTATATTGGGCGATCGACCAGTCAGCCAGCATGCAGGGCTGTATCGAAGTGGCTTTGAGTGGAAGCAGTCTAGTGTTTTGGTTCTTACAAAGTTAAGCTAGTAAATATGTACCATTTTATTGTATAGTGGGCTTATACAGCGAACTGGATCGAACCGTTCAGACGTTATCAAAGCAGCAACGTTGGTGGGGTTTAAACTGGTGCCATCTAACCGTAGTGTGGTGATGTTTTGGTCTGCAGAATGGCGCAGCAGCCCGTGCGGTTTCGCGGCCCTGCGCCCGTCCAATCCCCGGTGCTGCGCGGCCCCCCTCCGCTCCTCAGACCGCCGCCCCCTCCTTTCGGAATGATGCGAGGACCGCCGCCACGGCCTCCGTTTGGACGGCCGCCCTTTGACCCAAACATGCCACCGATCCCGCCACCTGGAGGCATGCCACCGCCGATAGGACCTCCTCACCTACAGGTGAGCCGTAGAAGTATAACATTCCTAAAGCTATGTTCAGATGGAGGGAGCGTAATGCCATGACAAACTGTAGCATACTGATACTTTGATGTGTGACCGCATGAAATGTACATTATCTACTGCCCTAAATTGCGTTATAGCGCAGTCCTTCTCAAAAGGCGGCTCTAAACCACTAACTGGGAATAACTGGCCCAGTTTCATAGATAAAAAAATGTACTGGATGGATAAGCAAGCAAGCTATTTTACCATTGATTTATTTGTTCATACAATGTTTTGTTTCCAAATACAAGTGGCAGTTTAGAAATTGATATAAAAAGTGATGCATTCTACCGTTGAACTGTAATAATGTTTGGTTGAGTTGGAGCTGGTGGAACTCCCTCCTGTGCTAGAGCTATGACCTCATTCAAGAGTGTGCTTTAAAATCTATATCGACCAGTAGTGCATCTGGCAGAGGACCATGGATCTGAGTGTCGAAGGAAATTGATTCTGGAGGATGTAGTCCTTGTAGCATTAATGACACCATAACAGTGGCTCTCTGAGTAAGAGTGAACGCTGAATGGAGGTATGATGTGAGTAAAATAGTTTCATAATGGCCTCTGAATTTCGCTAGTGTTGGTTTGACCCGAAAATGCTCCTCACCGGCCTCTTCCCCTTCTGCCCCAGCGACCTCCGTTCCTGCCTCCACCCATCGGCAGCATGCCTCCGCCTCCAGGGATGCTGTTCCCCCCCGGGATGCCCCCCGTCTCAGCCGCCGTAGCGCCGGGCATGACCCCGACCGAGGAGATCTGGGTGGAGAACAAGACGCCAGAGGGGAAGGTAGGCTTGGGATGGGATGAGGCCAGTAAGGTGCTGGTAAACACTGGATCTCTTGACAGTATTGAGATGGTCCGAAGATGCTTTCACAAAATGTACCTTCGCATAGGGACAATTACTACATTTGAAAACGTGCCTCACTAGTTTTTATCTTTTCCACATTCTCATTTGTTAGACTACATGTAAGAATTAACCGGGTTGGCAATGTTCCAAAGCTGTGCATTGATTTTAACCTGAGGACATGTAGTCAGTAGTTCTACTGGTCCCTGTCAAAAATGCAGAGTGGTCCTATTATTGAAAAGGAAGACCCACCTTGGATGGTTCTGCCTCACTTTGGTTTCATGCCCGAGTGTAGTACCTGACTCCCCATGTGTGGTTCTTCTCCAGGCCTATTACTACAACGCAAGGACCAGGGAATCTGCATGGAGTAAACCAGAAGGGGTCAAGATCATCCAACAGTCAGAGCTCAACCCTATGCTGGGGACGGCTGGCCCTTCTGTGACCGTGGGGGGAGCCGTACCCGCCAGCTCAGCCAACGTCAACACTACAGCCAGCACAGTCGTAGTATCGGCCTCCTCCCCTGGCCAGGCCCCCTCCCCGACGCCCTCTCGCACGCTGGCCTCTAGTCCAGATCCCAGCAACTCTTCCCCTTCTGTGTCCATGGCAGGTCAGCCTCAGCCGCCTGCAAGGCACACGCACACACGCATAGGCACACTCGCGCGCCCGTGCCATATTATTCATATTAACAGTTTTTGGTCTTATCATGAGGTTTTGGCTTGCATGTAATAGACTGATCAACCCTAATGCAACCAAATGATCAGACGACATTTAGCATTGAGTAATAGTGTTAATGTTATATCAGCCAGCTCTTAGCGTGACCTTGAAACTAATTTTTTTTCTTCTTTTTTTTTTCTTTTTCTTATATAATCGGGTCCTTCCTTACAGACCTAGCCCATGTTGCAAAAGTGACCTCGGGTATGGGAGCGTCTCCCGTCACCGTGGTGACTGTTACCACAGTGCCATCGCCGGTCACGGCAGTGCAGACCATGACCATGATTCCCACAGCCCTCACTCACAGTGTGGCCCAGTCCAGCTCCAACATGCCTTCCTTCCCCCCAGTGATGGTGCCCCCCTTCAGAGTGCCTTTGCCCGGCATGCACATCCCGCTGCCAGGTAAGGAATCACGAGTCTTCGTGGCCCCTTTCAGAAGTTATTATTATTTTAGTATACTTGTCTGTCTTTTTTCTTCCCCTCAGAATTTTACAAGTACTACCTACCTACTGCTCGGGGTATTCCAATGTACCCCCCGTTTAAACTTTGAGATTCGAGCTGTAAACCAGGCTGCAATCTGGTTTAAATGGGGTAAAGGAGGTGTTGAGTAGGGTGCACCCTGAAGCCCCATCGGTCTTCCTTCAGACCTCAGACTCTTCTGCAAGTGCATTCCAATTAAAGAATAAGACACGATATACAGGAATTATGTTAAACATTAATCATACAAACCAGGAAGCAATGATCACAGGAGAACAAATTCTTCACAAAGAGGGGTGGGCTTATTTCATGTTGGTTCTAACAAGAGACTGTCTAGCAGTATTGTGGTAGGATCTAGGCACGGTGTTAAGGCATGGCGCCTTAACTCCATAACCCCGTTTACTATGCAGTTGATTGGTGTGATTGTTACGCATTACAAGACAAGGATGCAAAACGAACAAGGGTTAGGGGTAGGGTTAGGTCTCATCTTGCAGACCAGGGTAATGTTGGAAAATATACTGGATATTCAGTAATAAAAGTACTTGAACGAGGACAAACGGGTCCATCCGTGGTGGTAGAAGAGGGGTCAGCTGGTAAGCACAAACAATGGCGGGTCATATGGCTATATAGCACCGGTAACTTAAACCTAATGCCAGGTAAAACTGAAAAACGTTTTTAGCTTCTTTTTTTTCTTTTTTTTACCACAAATTGGTGTATAATCTATGTTGAACTGGCAAATTGACTTGGAGAATTCTGTGTCACGTACATTTGTTGTGAATGAGTGTATAATCCTGTGTCTTTTTTTGTGTGGGAGCCTGTGCCCCCACCCACTGAGTTCCCCTAACCGGGCGCCCAGTGGGTGCTCCACGTGAGCCCGTGTTCTGTGTTCAACCCGATGCCTGCTTGTGTGCGTTGTTCTTGCAGGTGTAGCAATGATGCAGATAGTAGGCTCGCCCTATGTAAAGGCAGGCCACGGCGCCAACGGTAAACACCCTCCTCCTCCTCCTCCCAGCACTAGATGCATGGTAGTGAATGGTTGTGATGACCGGGGGGGTCCAGAAGGCCGCCAACAGGGTGGTGCTGAAGGCTGGGATTCTGATGTAGGGCGACTGGTTCCCTTGGGGCTGAACTTCTGAGACCAAATGGTTACGGAGTTTACTATTTATACTGATCTATGATGTTGCGTTTATGGCTATTCACCGATTTGTAGTCCATGTAGACGCACAGAAGTGCTCATGTGAATGACACTGAGACGAGGGCCATCAAACACTGAAACTTCATTCTTAGTGCTGGTACATCTGAGCGGGAAAGTAGTAGTAATGCTATTTGACTACACTAACGAAAAGATATGATGAATAATAATAATGGTATAACTAAATACTGATGTGTGACCGCACAACAAGGAATAATGTTGACTTTTTGGACAGAGTACTGTGTCACTGGTTGGGTATGTGGATGAAAGGCCTACTGTACACCCAGAGTAGGACTGTGACCGGGCAAACCCAGGTCACTGGGCCTGATCAGGGGTTTGCAACAGGCTAAGCAGCATCTATTCAGTGTAGGACTATGGGATAAATGTTGCGTGTTTGTCTAGTGTGTGTGTGTGTGTGTACTGTTTGTATTGAAACTGCAAGATTCCTCTGCACACATGGACCTGTTGCTTTTTTTTTAAACTGATAGCACACAAGGTAGATCATCAGGGTATAAATTGGGATCCTGTTCCAGACATATTAAATAACTGGAGGTGTTTTATGCATTTGAGTTCCTTCAAAGTGGATCAGCATATGTTGTCAGTGGGATTGATGACGGCCGACTAACCGAGTGCTCCCTCAAGCCCCCTGTCTTCCCTCCTTTCTGCTTTCAGGGATGATTCCTGGCATGCCCCCCTCAATGGTCCCCATGATGCACCCCCAGCTGGCGATGACGGCAGGGCCCGGCTCGCTGGCGGGCCTGCAGCTGCCCGAGTGGTCCGAGTACAAAACGGTGGACGGGAAGACCTACTACTACAACAACCGCACCCTGGAGTCCACCTGGGAGAAGCCCCAGGCCTTGCTGGAGAAAGGTGCGGGCCAGCCCCACTGACGGGTCTTAAGTGATGAGGCCCGTTAAGTGAGCGCAAATCCATCCAGCATCGATCTGGGTTTCTGAAATGCTGTGAATGTACTGCTGCCACCTTGACTCAATTCGTCCCTCCCCCCCCCCCTCCAAACAGCCTTGTACAAACCCATGAAGGAAGTACAAATGAGATGCATACATGGAGTCCCTTTTGCAACAGGCAATCACTGCATTTTAAGGTCAAGAAAATGGTAATCATTGTTGGCCCTTTGCTATTCCCTCCCGGTACCCAGAGAGGGAACTGGAGAAGGCCAAGGAGCGCCTGGCCCAAGTGGAGGCAGAGGCCATGGAGATGGAGGAGGAGGAGAATAAGGCAGCCGCCGACAACGAGAAAGAGGTAGGAAGGGGCGATCGGCACCTCTTTCCCCTCGCAGGGTCCTTGAGGAAAACACCATTGGATTGGCCACCGCATGAACGTCTTTCTTGTGGCCTGATGGATGCACTTTATTTTGTGTGCATCTTCTCTTTAAAAGTGTTCTGAAGAAGGATACAATTTGTTTGCTTGTCTATCGCAGGAGCTTAAAGAGGAGGAGATGACGGAAGAAGAGAAGGCTGCCCAGAAAGCTAAACCTGTAGCAACGAACCCTATCCCTGGAACTCCCTGGTACATGCACTCCCTCAAATACCTACTTACTAGGGGTGTCCCAATCACAAGTTTCTAATATGGGGAGGGTCTAACACGATGACTACAGCGCAGCGCCCTTTGAGAGCACAGTTAATGCGTTTTCATCCTCAACTAAACGACTGCTGCTGCTGCTGACCTTTTTCATTTTCTCTACCGACCGGTGATAATTTGGCGTCGGAATGACAGACGTGGTCCGCAGTGTCCATTTTTAATTGATTGATTCTCGATAAAGTCCCCCCAAGTACTAGTTTGTTTCAATCCGTCCCAAACTGTGCACACAGAGCCATGCATGGTATCACGCATGCACACACGCGGCTGACCTGTCTGGTCCGTATCTCCCACCAGGTGCGTGGTCTGGACGGGAGACGACCGGGTGTTCTTCTATAACCCTACCACGCGTCTCTCAATGTGGGACCGGCCCGAGGAGCTGGTTGGCCGGGCGGACGTGGACAAGAACATTCAGGAACCGCCACACAAAAGAGGACTGGAAGACAGCAGAAAGACAGGTAGCGGGAACACCCCACAGAAAGCCTCTTCTGTGTGAAGGCGCTCCGCAAGGTGCGTGTGTAGATGGCCCAGTGGAGGGTGCTGTTGGTACGGAGTCATATGCAGCCTGTGGCCACGGCCCGTTCGGTTCACCGGGCTACGCACACGCGGTCCACCGCATCGTCCCTCAAGCTACATGCTTGAGGGACTTGACGTTGCCAATGCAATGGCTCCAAATCAAAATCACTTTACGCGCACCACGGTAACTGAATATTCAGTTATAAAAGTACTGAATAATGGTGTGTTCGAGGTGCCTCGTACACGACCCGCACGAGTTTCAAAGTGGTAGGCATGCCCCCTTTTGATCTTAATATCTCGGGATTCTGAGAGTGCACCAAGTTCAGGCAGTGAGTTCTACGAGCCAGGAAAATGCGTCACAAGAGCAACTAGTGCGGGTGGTGTGCGATGCATCTCGAACACCCGATTAAACATGGTTTCTACCACTTTGTTCTGTGTCGGCTCACAGGCGGGGCATGACTCCCAGGAAGTATGCTGCAGCATTAACGCGGTTTCAGACGATGCCATACCCCCCGTATATCTGATCAGACACACATCACTAGGGATCCTCCATATATCTGATCAGACACATCACTAGGGATCCATCTATCTGATCAGACACATCCCTAGGGATCCTCCATATATCTGATCAGACACATCACTAGGGATCCTCCATCTATCTGATCAGACACATCCCTAGGGATCCTCCATCTCTCTAATCAGACACATCCCTAGGGATCCTCCATCTATCTGATCAGACACATCCCTAGGGATCCTCCATATATCTGATCAGACACATCCCTAGGGATCCATCTATCTGATCAGACACATCCCTAGGGATCCATCTATCTGATCAGACACATCCCTAGGGATCCTCCATATATCTGATCAGACACATCACTAGGGATCCTCCATCTCTCTGATCAGACACATCACTAGGGATCCTCCATCTCTCTGATCAGACACATCACTAGGGATCCTCCATCTCTCTGATCAGACACATCACTAAGGATCCTCCATCTATCTGATCAGACACATCCCTAGGGATCCATCTATCTGATCAGACACATCCCTAGGGATCCATCTATCTGAGCAGACACATCCCTAGGGATCCATCTATCTGATCAGACACATCCCTAGTGATCCTCCATATATCTGATCAGACACATCCCTAGGGATCCATCTATCTGATCAGACACATCCCTAGGGATCCATCTATCTGATCAGACACATCCCTAGGGATCCATCTATCTGATCAGACACATCCCTAGGGATCCATCTATCTGATCAGACACATCCCTAGGGATCCATCTATCTGATCAGACACATCACTAGGGATCCCCTCCGCAGCACTGGGGTTTAATGCCTTATTGAAAAAGAAATGCCTTCTATGTTGCTCAGGGGTTGTGGACGTTATTTTGATGTTATTTCGTTCGACTTTCAACGACTTTGAACAAGCTTTTCCCTCTTTTGTCCCAAACAGCCCTTATTAAGGCAGAACCAGAGTCCTCCGCACCTGCTGAGGACAATCAGGAGGAGGAGCCAATCAAAGCCAAGAAAAGGAAGTATGTGGTCCCCTATGGTGATGTTTCATGCCTTCATCAGACTATTTCTACTTCCCAACTTAATCTTGGTGATATTCTCCCAATTTCTGAATCGTCCTCTGCCCTCTTTTGACCTGTGTGACCTTTGACCCAAACAGGAAAGAGGAGGTCAAGGAGGTTGAGACAGAAAAGGAAGCGGCGATGGAGCTGGAGCTGAGGGCGGCCCGTGAGAGGGCCATAGTGCCCCTAGAGGCGCGGATGACCCAGTTCAAAGACATGCTGCTGGAGAGAGGGGTAATATGTCCCCATAGTTAGACTGGTATTCATGGGTCTAATGACATGCTTTTGGAAAGAGGGGTAACATGTCCCAATAGTCAGACAGTATTCATGCATTTGAGACTTTATCTTCTTGCAAAGACACTGGTTTGTATTTTCCGTCATATACTCTGTTATTGTTTGGGTCCATTTCTAAGCAAAAAATGTTGCCTGTCTTTCCTTCCAGGTATCTGCTTTCTCCACCTGGGACAAAGAACTACATAAAATAGTCTTTGATCCTCGATATCTGCTGCTCAACCCCAAGGAGCGGAAACAGGTGCGTACTTATTCTTCTTTCATTCTTGGTGCTTTTATTATTGCTGTGACGTCATGGATTAAAGTTCTCCGTCGCTACGACGGATTTCCGTCATTTGGAGTTCACAGAGGCCACTTCACATCTCCGATAACGTCGGGACAAATTTACAAACAGGCGTCATTTGGATAAACTAATCGCATATTAAGGATCTAAATAGGTACTTTCTCGCATAAAAAAATATTAAAACTTAAGAAAGTGATGTATTAACAGCACTGAAGCGAGAATTAAAACAGCTTTTAGCAGCTTTACCGCTACCGCTGCCGCGAAATGCATTCTGGGAAACTTGCATACTGTATACTGCGGTGCAGTCGGTCTGCTGTATACTGCATACTGAATCCCACATTCAGTATGCAGTATACAGTACATACTGCGCAGTATGTAGTCGGCAGTACGGTAGTATGCAGTTTCGAACATGGACATAATACACGCGTGTATTATGTCGTCATACGTCAACGCCGGTAAAATTGTCAAATTATATAGTGAGTATTTAAAAGGTCTACCGTTAAAATTGACTGAAAACACAAGCATTTTAATGTACATCCCGATTATATTTTAAATATATATTAAATATATTATATACAAATGTATATATATACACACCATTTTCGCGCCACATCTTACGTCTCTTTGTTGTGTTAGTGTTGAGTGTCAGAGCGAAAGTTAAGCTAGTATGAACTCCCTTATAATGATTGACGGCTCTGATGTATCGGATATTGATAAAACACAAAAAAATAAATGGAGATGGGCATGGCTGACGGAAACGGGGAACGATGGCAAGCCTTACGGTTCATGGTGCAAAAAAATATGAGACAAGCTTTGCAAAAAAAAAATCTTAGTCTAATTGAAAAGACAACAAAAAAATTGCAATAGATGTAAAACAGTATTGGTCGAGCATTTAAACGTGATGGCTGCATTTGGTGCTGACGTCTTATACATTTGTATTTCTTAAGCAGGTGTCAAGTAACCTAACCTGGAACATGTTTCACACACTGCACGTGACTTGGCTGTAGCGCGAATAAAATTTCAGTCAGAAGAATTTTTTTCACTTTAATCCCTGTGTGACGTGCAACGAATTGGAGGAGGGTGGTTTCTTCAGCTGTAGCTGTTTGTCCTTGGCAGGTGTTTGATATATATGTAAAGACAAGAGCTGAGGAGGAGAGGAAGGAGAAGAAGAATAAGCTGATGCAGGCCAAAGATGAATTCAGGAAGCTGATGGAGGAGTCCAAGCTCACTCCAAGGTAAACTCCACAGAATATCGTGGAACCGATGCTCTTGAAGGTTCTCCAAACTCCATGATCACACCGTGCCAATCTGAAATCCATATCAAGGGAAGATGTAGGGACCCTCCACTTCCCAAGTGGAAACAAATCGACGTCCACATTTCTTCTGTTTTTGTTCGTTTTACAGAACAACGTTTAGTGAGTTCGGGGTGAGACACGGCAGAGATCCCAGATTTAAGAGCATCGAGAAGATGAAGGACCGAGAGACCATCTTCACGGAGTTCATGACGTCTCTGAGGAAGAGGGAGAAGGAGGACTCCAAAACCAGGGGGGAGAAGGTAACGCTGGCACACCACCCGTAGTGCATTCTCTTTCCACAACCTTGAACCAACATGGTGTTTAATATGGATCTTTATTCTGGTCCAGGGATCATGACCTCATGGTGGTGTGGTTTGTGTCTCCAGGTGAAGATAGACTTCTTCGAGCTGATGGCAGAGCACCACATAGAGGCAGGTCCTCGCTGGAGTAAGGTGAAGGACCGGCTTGAGACAGACCCCCGCTACAAAGCCGTGGAGAGCTCCGCCCTCAGAGAAGAACTGTTCAAGCAGTACATTGATAAGCAGGCCAAGGTGAGGCCCATTGGTCTGTCTGTTGTTTGTGCATGAAGCAACAGATAATGTATATTTGAGTTTTGGTTAAAAACATTTTATCATTTATAATGCCCTCTTTTGTCACCTCGTTATATGGTGGTTTTACACTTTATATTTTTATTATAAAGTCAAAGTGAACAACGGCTTCGCCTCATTCAGCCGCAAATGACTAGTGCAGTTATTAGGGATCGAGCGATATGGATTTTTTAGGGCAGATACCAAATTCTTTTCCTCAGCCTTAGCCGTTAACCGCTACCAATTTTTTTGAGCCGATATTTGGAGCCAATAATAGCCTGGAAATCCAGATTTCTCGCGAGAGCACAATTTGAATTTGCTCAGCTAGTCACTGTGGGAACGAGCAATATATACAGCGTTGCTGTTTTACCGACCGGATACGGCAAGAGTCTTATCTATTGGTTAGCTCCACTGGTCTGGATACGTCACCCCTTGTATTCTTCTGATTGGTCGTAGTGTTATCTCATGTGTGTTATCCAGTGATATTTTCAAATGCATGCTTGGTGCCGCCCCTCGAGTTGGGCCATTATCATTACTCGTTGCCAGACCCTACAGCTTTCTAGATGTGGGTCTGGATTTCCAGGCTAAGCCTCCCTCAATTTACATCATAAAAATGACAATAACAAATGTTACAATGTCTCAATTTAAAAAAAAATGAACATTTATTGAACTGTCTGTAAATCACGGCCAAAAAATAAATACTAATAATCGGCCGATACTGAAAAAAAGATCGGCCGATACCGCTACACGTAAAATACGCAATACGATCGATCACTAGCAGTTACAATGGAGGCTGCCTGAGCAAGCTGCCCCCTAGTGGTGAGGCATGACTGAATGCAGCTTTTAACGGTGAGGTGGGTCCTTCCCTGGCAGAGTGTGGACATCGACAAGGAGCGGGAGATGGAGCGTCACGCGCGTATTGAGGCCAGTCTTCGGGAGCGGGAGCGGGAGGTGCAGAAGGCTCGCTCGGAGCAGACCAAGGAGATCGACAGAGAGAGGGAGCAGCACAAGAGAGAGGAGGCCATCCAGCACTTCAAAGCCCTCATGTCTGACATGGTGAGGAGCTCCTCCTGTTCACTCTGGTGTTGATTAACCTCGGGCAATTTTGAAACATGGCCTTGTTTCCCCACTTAGGGTTAGACGACTCTTTCAGTCGCTTGACTGGACTCATTAAACATGGTCGAGGTTTGGAGACAATGTTCACATTCATGCCATGAAGACCCTAGTCCGACCTCAATGGTTATGATCTGATTTAGAACTAGCACAGAACACATCTTGTAGGGTAGTGTGCAGTGATCCGGGGTTGGCACGAACCCGTCACATAGTGTTTAAGTGAATGCGTATTTGGGGGACTGAGAGCCTGGTCGGACTGTGCAGGTGCGCTCCTCGGACGCAGCCTGGTCAGACACGCGGCGGAACCTCCGCAAGGACCACCGCTGGGAGTCAGCGTCGCTGCTGGAGCGGGAGGAGAAGGAGAAGCTGTTCAACGAGCACGTGGAGGCGCTGGCCAAGAAGAAGAAGGAGCACTTCCGCCAGCTGTTGGATGAGACCAGCATGGTGAGGACGGCTGCAGAGAAAGGATCCTCACAGGTACATTGTGTGTGGGGGCTTGGGATGTATAAACCTGTGATACTTTGTCTGTCATTTTATTTTTGCGCCTCACAGGCGAGAAAGGAATGACTATTCTTGTCTTTCATTAATTGAGTATTGTGTTCAGGTATTTTTGAAGGTAATGAATAAGTCCAAAACAAAGCTATTGCTTATTGTTGTAGAGGCTTGATATGTCCGTCCCCTAAAGTCCAGTGGCTGCCCCACGTAGGTGGAGCGGGTGGCGTTCTATCAAACATGCCGGCATTGGTGAAAGGAATTGATCAGCTCAATTCCAAACCATTTGGAACCAGTTCTCAGCCTGTACTTGGTCTCCCATACCTATTTATCATAGGATACGTTCGTATCCTGGTTGACAAAACGGAATGTTTTCCTGGAGTATAAAGGGGATTCAGTCCCAGCCCGTACATTCCTGAGGGACTCATGAAGAACACAGGAACCCTCTTGAGGGGACTCGGCATGTGTTCACACCGTATGCACCTTTTTAACGTCGCTCTTCAGAGGAGTGGTAGGCTAGGCATGCGTGTGGTCGTTCTAACGGGTCATGTTGTTTCTAGATAACCCTGACCACAACGTGGAAGGAGGTGAAGAAGATCATCAAAGAAGATCCTCGCTGTATCAAGTTCTCCTCCAGTGACCGGGTAAGAACACCAAGAACCAAACTGACAGAACACAGAACCACCCTGACTCAACCCTCCTACTGAACACAGAACCACCTGACTCAACTCTCCTACTGAACACAGAACCACCTGACTCAACCCTCCTACTGAACACAGAACCACCTGACTGAACATTGAACCACCTGACTCAACCCTCCTACTGAACACAGAACCACCTGACTGAACATTGAACCACCCTGACTCAACCCTCCTACTGAACACAGAACCACCTGACTCAACCCTCCTACTGAACACAGAACCACCTGACTGAACATTGAACCACCCTGACTCAACCCTCCTACTGAACACAGAACCACCTGACTGAACACAGAACCACCTGACTCAACCCTCCTACTGAACACAGAACCACCTGACTGAACATTGAACCACCCTGACTCAACCCTCCTACTGAACACAGAACCACCTGACTCAACCCTCCTACTGAACACAGAACCACCTGACTGAACATTGAACCACCCTGACTCAACCCTCCTACTGAACACAGAACCACCTGACTGAACATTGAACCACCCTGACTCAACCCTCCTACTGAACATAGAACCACCTGACTGAACATTGAACCACCCGACTCAACCCTCCTACTGAACACAGAACCACCTGACTGAAGAGTCTGAGTCTTAACTAGGCAGACCCATGCTGAAGCTAGCGGCTCATGAGTTTGGTGGAGTGGCTATGGAGGGAGGCCTGGAGTAAGGGGGGAGGGAGGCCTGGAGTAAGGGGGGAGGGAGGCCTGGAGTAAGGGGGGAGGGAGGCCTGGAGTAAGGGGGGAGGGAGGCCTGGAGTAAGGGGGGAGGGAGGCCTGGAGTAATTTTGATTAGGTTCGAGATGGTTACGTTTAGGTGCTGGTTTGGAAATGGTCACATTTAGATATGAGGTCAGTGGTGGTTCGGTTTAGGTCAGTGGTGGTTAGATTCATGTAAAAGGTTAGTTCAGGGTTTACTTGGCTCAGTTAGTGTGTAACAAAAAGGTAAGTGTAGTTCTCCCCCCTCCCTTACCGATAATCTGAGCATGAGCTGTACCAACCTGGGGTCTGACCAAGAACTCAAGCCCCAAACCAACATGAGGATCTGTCTATTGGTCCAGCTGGTTTCTACCAGCCTCTTCATGTCTTGTGTTCTTGCTAACTTGTAGAAGCGACAGCGAGAGTTTGAGGACTACATCAAAGACAAGTACATCACGGCCAAAGCAGACTTCAGGACCCTCCTGAAGGAGACAAAGTTCATCACCTACAGGTGAGGATGCACCACATTCTCTCCCCCTCTGCCCGTTGGCTCCCACACATTCGGTCAAAGGTCATGGACATCAATGCTCTTAGCAGGTGGAAAAAATGTAATGATGGCCCATCAGTTTCCCCGTCATGTGATGCACGTGTCCTACGATGTCACGAGTTCCTTCGAGGGGCGTTGCACGCGTTGTCCTTGATGACTCTGGCGTGCTTGACTCGTACAAATGTAAAGTGAGGTGCCCCCCCCCCCCGCAGGTCGAGGAAGCTGATCCAGGAGTCGGAGCAGCACCTGAAAGACGTGGAGAAGGTCCTCCAGAACGATAAGCGCTACCTGGTGCTGGAGTGCGTACCGGACGAGCGCCGGAAGCTCATCATGTTCTACATCGAAGACCTGGACCGGCGTGGACCTCCTCCCCCCCCGACCGCATCTGAGCCCACCAGGCGCTCCACCAAGTGACCCGCCTGACCGCCATGCTGCCCCCTGTCCCCCCCCCGTCCCGGCCAGAGCATGTGACCACCACCCCCGCCCCCCCGCCCCCCGCCCCAGCAGGGCCGCTGGGCTTCCTGAGCAGTGTTATGGCTGGACAGGGATTTTTATTGCTTAGACATGTTCCATAGAGATGTACTGTTGAAGTCTCTGTGTTATGTCGCCTTGTAGCCCTCGTTTAAAATAATAAAGAAGAAAAAAAGCTCTCTTGGGTGAAACTACGGCAGGGACGTGAGGGTCCACGGTTCTGGGGACCTCGAACTCCTGCACTCTGAGTATTGGAGGAGCAGCGCGGGGCTGAGGCTGCAGCACATGGCCTCAGAGAGGTGTAAGATAGCTGATGTAAATGATGGAGTGTATGTGTGCGTCTGGGGCTCGGAGCCCTGCTGCCCCACTGGGCCGGTCATTGTGTCAGTGGCTGTGTGAATGTTTGTTTCTGCTCAGTGGGTAATGCTGATGTTGCAGCAGTTTCTGTTGGATCAAATAAAGGCATATTCCGCTGTTTTTTTTTTTTCCAATTACTTCTTTTTTTTCACTGTTAATTCTATCTTTCATCTATATATTATAACAGTTATAATGTTGCTAAACAGAATATTGAATGTTCCAGATAAAAGCTGCGATTTTAATTGTCGGAAGGTACCCTGGACCTCGTGATTTACTTTAATATGGTTTCCAGTACCTCGAAGAGAGAAATGAAACCTATTCGAAGTGCCTGCCTACCATAGGAGTACATCTGGGTCAAGCTCCAGTGATCTAAATTCATGACCTGTTTTCCAACTTAAAGAAATGGTCATGCTGGCATGCAGAATGCTTACAGTACATTTAATGTTACATTTGATGGCTGATTTATATTCACTTCCTTATAATTCACTTCCTGGATAATTTCTGTTCTGAGGCTGAATTTAATTACTGCCATGAAGAACACTCATGAACATTATGTATCCAATATGAGGAGAGGCACCAGAGGACGGCCTTTTCTCCACTCTATAAACCCGACCGCACCCCGGAACACCCGATCCCCGACCTGCGTCTAATGCTTCTAATCTTCTATTGGCTGACCAGAGATCGGTATTACGTCACGTGTGGATGTTGCCGGACATGTGGTACTTCGCATCATCATCGTATCCATCTTCGACATCCATCTTTTAAACACCATCATATACTCACACATTTTGATAAGGTTTTAAAGAACGATTAAGCGATTAACAATTATACAAGTGGACCATGGAGTAAGTCTAGCCTAGACTTTCGCTGAACGTGGTCCTGGCCTGGTTTGGTTCTCCTCCTCGTCCGGCCATGCCCCGCCGTGTGATGCTCCTCTCCATGCTGCTCCTGCTGTCGCCGTCCTGGTTCTGCGACTCGGGGTCGGCTCAGCTTGACGGAGCTCAACCTTCCAAAATAGGCAAGTCCGTCCTCAGGCCCGGCGTCCTGGGGGCCATGTCTGCTGTTGATGAGCATGATCCACCTGTGAGGAGAGTAACGATCAACCAGGGATCCATCCCTATGGGATGATTTGTTTAATGATTAAATGATTGGTCTTTATTTTGATTTGATTTGTTTGCTTTATACATTGCAGGCATGTAGACATACATTGAGAAACGAAGGAGGTACATTCAGTACCAAATCTACCAGCCAGGGGTAGTCAGTAGCTAGCTATAGTCTCAAAAAGTTGTTACATATTTCATAAGTAAACGTTTTTTAGTTTCCTTAATGCCTATTCATTAATCACAATGCAAAATAGTATCGGAATACTTGTATTTACCTTGGATACTCTGCCTTCTTCACTGCCTCCAATTTTCAATGCATCATGAATGAGATAATAACAACTCAATTAATCATTGGATTCCTCCTTAACAGCCGTTGTAGGTGCGGGGATCGGTGGTACCGCGACAGCCCACTTCCTACGGCAGCATTTCGGACCAGAGGTCCAGATTGATGTGTTCGAGAAGGAGGAGGTTGGGGGTCGACTTGCCACAGTCACTGTCAATCACAATGACTACGAATCCGGAGGCTCCATCATTCACTCCCTCAATCTCCACATGCAGGACTTTGTGAAGCAGCTAGGTGTGTTTTTGCGCTACGTTCACAGATGCAGCAATGATAGAAAGGATCCTGAGAGGGAGTGGAGATAAATATCCTGTTGGCCGGCATAGAATTTGGCTAATCTGTTTCTTCCACAACAGAAGTGGTGGAGCTAACTTTCCATAAGCAAATATGAAATGTTTCCACAACACTCTGAAGGAACCATACACAGAGAGTGTGTGAAAAGCTTCCTTTAGTAACCATGATTCTCTGAGTGTTGACCTGTCCTCATACTGGCCCTGTGGCCCCTGCCCTACCAGGGGCCTGTAGGACCTAGCCCGCTAAGCCTCAGGGGTCCCTTCTGCGAAGGGACCAACTCTATCGGCCCTTTGAACTTCTTTTCAATGTCATTGTAAGTACTGACGAATGTGTTGCCATGGAGTACACGATGGTAATGTTTTTTAAAGGTTTGTTTTGAGTGTTTCAACAAAGCACCAGTGCGTTATTCATAAGGAAACATACGTGAGTACGGTGCACAAACGACTTTGGTAGTAATAGGTGTGTTCGAGCACATGAAATAAAACTAAACATTTGGTTTTGGTTCTTGGTAGGAGGGGCGTGTTTCTCTATAGTAACGACCAGAGACTAACAAACACACGGGATGTTACTCCTGTTTTCTCGTCATAACTTATTTTAATAAAGCTATACAATGGCAAAGATTACTTTGTTGACGATCTTATAATAAGACATATGACCATGTTGAAATCAAGCTTTGTTGTTCACTGGCTCTTCAGAGTAGTGAGGTGTTCATTCAAACGGGCCCAGTGCTCATGTTAAGCTGTGATTTATAGTTCTGTGTACGGTGAATTCCCCCAATCTCAGGTCTGAAGTACCGGCGCAGCGTGGCGGGCAAGACGGCGGTGTTCGACGGGGACGAGGTGGTGCTGGAGGAGACCGACTGGTACCTGCTGGACCTGTTCGGCCTCTGGTGGCGCTACGGGATCAGCTTCCTCCGCCTGCAGATGTGGGTGGAGGAGATCATGGAGAAGTTCATGAGGTGGGTGGTGTTCTCCATCACAGACCCACCGTGGGTACCTTCAGGATAAGGGGGAGGTGCTCATTGTGCGTGTGTGTGTTTGCTGTAGGATCTACAAGTACCAGGCGCATGGCTATGCCTTCAGTTCAGTGGAGGAGCTGCTGGCCTCTCTGGGTGGAAGTGGCTTCATCAACATGACGCAGAGGCCGCTCTCTGATTCGCTGGTGGAGCTGGGAGTGTCCCAGCGCTTCATCGATGAAATCATTGCACCCATCATGAGGGTCAACTACAACCAGAACGTCAGCATCCCGGCGTTTGTAGGTGAGGAGCGGAGAGGGTTGGGTTAGAGTGTGTTGCAGTGTTCTTGTCAAGGATGAGCTTGAAGAGCTTTCAGTATTAAGTGTTTCTCCTTTATTATTTAAATGGACTGATATGCCCCCTGTGATGGTCCACGACAAAACATTTAATTTATTTGATCAATAAAACGTATCATTATTTTTGATATGATTATTAAGAAGGTGTGTGTGTGTGTGTGTGTGTGTGTGTGTGTGTGTGTGTGTGTGTGTGTGTGTGTGTGTGTGTGTGTGTGTGTGTGTGTGTGTGTGTGTGTGTGTGTGTGTGTGTGTGTGTGTGTTTTCAGGTGCCGTGTCGCTGGCCGGCGCCCAGACCAACCTGTGGGCGGTGGAGGGCGGTAACAAGCTGGTGTGCTCCGGCCTCCTGAAGCTGGCTAACGCTAACCTGCTGCAGGCCCGGGTCACCAGCATCTCCCCGCTCCACACAGGTACCCTGGTTCCTACTACATCCTGACCCCCCCCCCCCCCCCCCCAGTGGGGAACAACGTGGTTTCATAGGCTTGTGTTCCTCTCTGCCGCCCTGAAGGAGAGACGGTGCAGTTCCAGCTGGGCTTCACCACCGACGGAGAGACCCACTCCGAGGCGGCGTACGACGTGGTCGTCTTGGCGACGCCGCTCCAAGACAGCGCGGACCCGGGCGTCCGCTTCCACGGCTTCTCCCCGCCGCTGGCGCCGCTGCCCGGCGCCTACCAGCACACGGTGGCCACCGTGGTCCACGGCTACCTCAACACCTCCTTCTTCGGCTTCCCGGACCCCCGCCTGTTCCCCTTTGCCAGCGTGCTGACCATGGATGCCCCCGAGCTGTTCTTCAACAGCGCCGCCAGCGTGTGTCCCGTCAACATCTCCGCAGGCTTCCGCCGCAAGCAGCCCCAGGAGGCGGGCGTGTACAAGGTGTTCTCGCCGCGACCGCTCAGCAAGGCCCAGCTCAAGACCCTCTTCAGGTGGGCACACACTCTGCACTGCAGGGACCCCCGCTTCATAGAGAGACTAGAGACGGCAGACAGGGTACTGGTCTTAAAGAGGACTTATCCTCAGGACTAGGATGAACCACCACACGACCATAAACCAACCAACACTGAGAAAACATTAGGGACAGGATGAACCACCACACGACCATAAACCAACCAACACAGAATACATTAGGGACAGGATAAACAACCACACTACGATAAACCAACAAACACAGAGAATACATAAGACATAATGCGCAACCGCGAAAAGATAAACCGACAACTTCTACAAAATAATAAATTAGGAATAGAACGAACAACCATAATCAAACGATAAAGCAACCTCCAGCCTTGCCCTGACCTCAGACCCCCCCCCCCCCCCCCCCCCCCCCAGGTCCTATTACTCAGTGCAGCTGACGGAGTGGCTGGCCTACCCCGAGTACAGCAGCGGCCAGGGCCTGCCCCCCGTGGAGCTGCACCCCAACCTCTACTACCTCAACGGCATCGAGTGGGCCGGCAGCGCCATGGAGATGAGCTCGGTGGCGGCCAAGAACATCGCGCTGCTGGCCCACCACCGCTGGAACAGGCAGGCGGACATGGTGGATCAGAAAGACCTGATGCACAAGATCAAGACGGAGTTGTGATGGAGGCCCGCGGACGGCTGAGCCCCGGGGGACGTCTCCTGGGGTGCCCCCGTCCAGGACTCACCGAGAGGGCGGTGGAGGTGAGAGAGAGATACGTCACGGAGTGTCTGACGGTGTGGCTCTGTGCTTCGGATGTGAGGCCATTAAAGGTCCTCTGAGACCACTAAGGGAGGCTTCCTGTGGAGCTCATCCAACGTCTGGTCAGTTATGCGGTGCTGCAGAACAAAGACCTCCAGAGTGTGGGTCAGAGCCCTGTAGCGTCCACTGCTTTGTTCAACTTCCTCAGCCTTTATTATTAGTATGTATGTGTTTGCATTGAGAGGGCAGACCGATTTTCCAGGGGACCGTAGGCCCCTCTGGAGCGGGGGTGGGACTGGGGGGCCCCTCTCCATTGAACATCAGGCGTAACAGAGCAGTTGTCTATGCAGCAGAACTGTCACCTATTCTGCCGCTGAATGTAGATCTGTGTAGCTTAGTTTAGCTTAGTTTAACTTTGCCGAGCCTAGCTTTTTTATATTGGTTGCTATTAATACTTTTTTATTTATTATTTGTATTATTAAAGTTTTTACTTGATAATTGCTTGTATTTGTTTCAGTATTATAGGATATAAGAAATAGAATGGCATGTGTGTGATCTGACTAGATCAGTTCATTACCTTCAATTCCATAAAAAATACGAACCAATATCTAAGTGAACTTCACTGGCAAAGCATAGATATCTAGAAGTGATGCAGTTAAGGTATTTGCATATTATTTGGTAAGCACCAGTGGTCTTCCTGTTGGCGATGAAACCACAGAGGAATACCTCATTTACTCAAATACGTAAGCACCATGATGACTGTGAAGAACCATGTTTAAAGAAGACGAATCATCCCTCTAGTGTAATACATTATGACACAAGCTTCAGCTTTTCGTTTAGCTCAGGCTTAGCTCAGGAGGTAGAGCATTTGTCTTGTAACAGAAAGGTTGCTAGTTCGATCCCCTGCTCCTCCTAGTTGAGTGTTGATGTGTCCCTGAGCAAGACACTTAACCCTAACTGCTCCTGACGAGCTGGCTGTCGCCTTGCATGGTTGACTCTGCCGTCGGTGTGTCAATGTTTGTATTAACCGATGTAAGTCGCTTTGGATAAAAGCGTCTGCTAAATGCCCTAATTGTAATGGTAATTGTACAATAATTTACAACCACTGACAATCCAGAATTTTTTTATTTATTTGTATCCTTGCTTTTTAAAAAATAATCTCATTCCTTTATGCTATTAATTAATATTGCAATATCTGAGCTAGCTACTGGTTCTATGTAAATCCCTACTTGCTACCACTCTATGAAGCCCAACCTTAGCTGATTTATTTATCTGGCAACAAGCAAATGTGTGTCATTTCCTATTGTGTTTCATAGCAGTGTGACTCAGCACTATTTAAAGGCTGAAGTGGGTCCGTTATCCATCATCAGAGACTAATTCGTGTCTACAGTGTTAACACCCTGTTGCATACAGTGTTTCATATCTCTAATGTACTCCGATTCGAGGCCACATGTTGGCTACCACACAGCAGCTACTGTTAAAGCTGCCCCTCGCTGAAGTGACCGCTGGTCTGTCAGCTGAGGATCGGACTGTCGCCCCCTCAGACACCGCTGTTGTTGCTGCTCTTGTCTGGTTCAAGTCATGTTGTTCAAACAGCAACTCATCTTGAAACCCTGTTAGCCTCTTGATCAATATCTTGAAAAGGGAAGACCTGGGGAGCTACTCAACTCTGGGCACGTGAAGAGACATTCAGCTTTGCTATATTTTGCTGTGGGAAAAACTCTTTTGTACATGTTGTGTGGCTGTAGGAAGAATTGGTTTTACAATATAATGTGTCATTAAGTTAAAGGTATTAGCCAACAGAATAATGTGTCCAACATAAATATATCACACAGGCTTTGTACCTGTGAGGCATGGGTCTCAAAGCCAAAACCCCAAACAAGTGGACAAAAACATGCAATGTAAATCACTGATAACATCTTGGCTTGTGAAACTATTTTAAAGATGGATAAAAATAGGTTCTCAATTATATCACCACTTCTCTATATGACGCAACCCAGTTCAATCCATGTAGCAAATCACAGCGTTATGGTTCATTTGTAAAACAACATTGGATTATGGAGGCTGTCACATTATTTAATAAAGCTAATATAAACATGAATACCTTTTCTTCAGTCTTTTGTGGCATGTTACGTATTTGCAATATAAAATTGGGGGAAAGTGGTCATGGGAGAAAACAAATTATGTCTGCATGCTATTTAATATCTTCTTATCACGTAATACTCGGTTCCTGACAGGATCAGTGACGTGAGAAGAATGAAGCAACGTAATCCTCCCAGACTCTTACTGCTGCTCAGCCGAGATCCCAACAGATGTAATATCTAGTGTACCTGCTTGTCCCTGTCCCTTCTAAGGAGAACCACACAATGCTTATCCCTACAGATCACCACATACTCACCACCAGACTACACACTTCAACTCCAATGTCCATATTCAAGCTGTATGTTAGCATGAGCTTTTAAACTAACCTCTTTATGCTCCCAAAGGGCCTCAAGCTATATCTCAATAGGGATGAAAGTCTCTGCTAAATACCATGACAAGTTAATGACCAACATATGTCCTTGACCGGCCCAAGACCCCGAGGGCCGTCCTACCCCCTCCTCACTAACCCTGGTCCCTGGTCTCTGCCGCTGGCTGGATGTTTGCCTTTGATCCGTATAGACTTGGCCCCCCAGAGACGCCGGTAATCCCGAACGAAGAGACAGCGCCGGCCTCTGGCCCGTCCTGCTAGAACGGCGCCAGGCCTGGAGGCTTCCTCCGCCTCCCGTTCGTGTCGGGGTCCAGGTCTCTCCCCCGCCCATGTGCTCCTCTCTGCCCCCCCCCTGAGACGCACGAGCCGGAGACCCTGCTGATGTATGTAACCACGGAGACGGGACCTGTTCCAACAACAAGAGACCGTCGAGTTGGGGTCCGTACATCGAGATAGTAGTAGGGACTGTTTGAACAGGATGTATCCTGGAATGTTCTTCGACCTCCACCTAGTTGCGATAGGATTATGTTCCCCTTGCTTCTTGTTATGTTTTAATAAATCAAGGTTTATTACACGTTTAATCAACTTTGAAATGACACTCAATAATGCAATAAAAAGGTTGTTTACATTGAAAACTACTCAATATAGTAGGGAACCAACGTCCCCAACATATTGATAGACAGTTGGATGGACACATAAAGGTTTTGACGTTCATTATTTTTCTAAAACTACAGCAATGTTTTTAGACTGAACCTTCAGCTGGGCCTTTTTATGTGGTTTTGTTAAATGGGAACAGGGTTCCCATTTAACAAAACCAGTCTGTTGTAATGTTGTAATGTTGCATTGCAATTTTGTGTCGAGAAAACACGAAGAAACAAGTATTTATTTATTAGTAACCTTCCCTTGGTGTAATAGTGTAGACATTATAGGCATTAAGACTTACCTCCTGCTTTGATTGACAGCTAAGGGTTCACATCATGGTATTATGAAATATAACATGATAGTAACATTATGTACTGTAGCATTATGAAACAGACCATTCGGGAATAATGTATTATGAAGTTTAATACCTTAAGGTTATTGCTGTGGGATCTTTTTTTATATAATCCTGAAAATATAAACGTGTTTTTTAACATCAAAACCACACATTTCCATATATAATAATTTATTAATTTATATTTAAATCAAATTGTTTTGCATTGTTTTTCTTTGGTCCCCTTATCAGGTTGTTACAATATAAGATAATATATTATAATACTGTAGAATAATGAAATAGGGTAATTGCATGATCAATACACTGCATTACATGTTTTAGTTTTAAGTCATCAGTAATTCTTTTTCTATTTTAACTCTCGGCAAATTATTATTTATCTATGGCAGAGGATGAGCTCATATTGAAATCTTAAAACACACACCAGTGGGAATATATTGAAATATGTATGCAATATTTTGAACATAACAGTGGAGATTGGCTGTGATAGGCGGACGGTGCACCTCGTGACCCAGCAGTCACGCGCCTTCCAGGAACCCGTCAGGAAGAAGAAAAACAAAACAAACCCGAGCTCTGCGCGTGGACTCCATTGAAGACCGCCTGCACGTCAACAAACAGGACCCTGCACGAGGTCCCGCTCCGAACTAGACCCCCCTTCGCTCTTCTTCAGTGGGTAAGCGGTCCGAGGGACCGGATCTAAAAACTTTACCGGGCGGAACGTGAGCGATGGGTCGGGGACACGGTGCAGCGGAGCGTTAGCTCGCAGGCTAGGCTCACGTCGGACCTGCTCGATGAAGGGGGCGGACGGAGGCCAGAGTTGAGCTGAGGACGAAAAGGAAGGAGAGGACGGGGATGAAGCAGGACCCCGAATATTAAACATTGCATGGAGAAGGGGGAAGAATAGTGAAGTTATTCTAGCGGGGGTTTGTGGTCGTTTTTCTACTAATGTTTTTAAAGCACAGTTAGGGTTAATTCAGCAGCTCTCCGTCCAACAAGCTGTCAGAACACCCTGTCACTCTGTCTTCATCAGATGGTGACAGTGTGGAGGTTCATGTCCCCAGATACCCGGAGGTCCACCTCTACTTCCATAGGGCATGAGTTGGACCGAAAGGTCCAGGTTACTGAACAGGACACTTTGTCCTGAAGCTGGTCTTCACTAATTAACGCGCTACCTCGTTATAAAGCTGGTGTTGAACATGACATCTGAACATGACATCCTTCAGTGTCCCAGGCCGCTCGAAACCACGGTTCACGCTCCCCCCCACCCCTCCCCGGACCGTTAGAGCAGCTCGAGACCACCACGGTCCACGCCCCCCCAGGACCGCTAGAGAAGCTCGAGACTACGGTCCACGCCCCCCCCCCCGGACCTGATGGAGGAGCTCGTGAGCGAGAATGTTCCATGTGACCGAGGCTCCGTACAGAACATCTCGTTCTCGCGGTCTTAACGTTTTATTAATTCACCCGTATGTTAACGTTCTGGTTTGTTGTGAATGTTTGTTTTGGTTTGCTTGTCTGTTTGATGCTGCGTAGTTTATTAGATTAATGCTGTTCCGAGATTGGCTTTGTTTATTCGTGTGTGTCGAATAACGATAAAGCACCAGACTAATCGAGCATTACCATGTTCAGGGGTTAGTAGACGTTAGTTGATGTTAGTATATGTTTTTGGGACTAGTAGACGCTATCTAGGCCAAACAGGCCTCCGAATTGTTTATCTTCTGTCTCCTTCTCAACCTAGCTTGAAACGGGTTGTGTTTATCGTGAAGCAGCGATTAGAGTGAAGGCATTGCAGGGCCATACGTAAAGGCTCGGGGGCGGAACTTGAGCTTTATTTGACCAATCCTGTGAAGGATTTAGGTGGGTGTTGGCGCAGTAAAGCTAGTTTGAGGATTTGTTTTGTTTTGCAAAGACTGTATCATGACGGTAGACTGGTGGCAAGGCTTTGCTAGTGTTGCCTGGATAGAGGTTGGTGTCTTTTTAGGTGACATGTTTTAAGCAGTTTAACAAATGATTTTGTGTTTGTTTATTCGATTTAAAAGGTAATTCGAACGACACATAAATTGTAAACTACCTAACATATGACATGCATTAGTTCAGGATATTGCTTACTTAATATTTTTTTATCTGTATGACATTTTTTTTTTCTGTATGACAATGGGTGCTATGACATAGCACCCATTGTGGTGCTCTCATTATTTATTATTATTATTTATTTGAGAAGCTTATAAGCCTAAATGTGCAAGAAATGCTGGTATGGTCAGGACTGGATAGAGCTATGATGCATATATTAGCCACCAAGATCTAGACTCTATAAAGCGAGGGCCCATCTCATCTTCGCATCCATTCTTAAGAGACTTGCAGACTGCACTGTATGTTATAGACTCTGCACCAGGGCTGAACAATGACAACAAATACATTATTACCTCATAACTAGGGGTCGTTAAACTAGTTGATATTTCATCTTAACCAAATATCGATTTTCCTGCAACACCCACCAACAGAGGATTAGCGGTATGCAATTGTCATTTTTATCTTAAGCAATAGCATATTTGATTGGTACTGATCCTTTCTCTTGCTGTCACTTTTGTAGCAATGTGTATACAATAAATTTAACATAGGGGAGGATATATATAGAAAGTCTTACGGTTGGATATATACAACGTTTTAACTTTTATTTGGGTAGCATTTGCCAATAATTCTATTTGCAGTTGATGGTCAATAAGTTGCGTATATTCAGTATTAAAAGTACAAGAATTTATTTATGTGCTGAGACTATGTATTTATTCTCAATGACTATTGAGTGTTGACGCTTTCAGTTTCATCCTGGTGTGTGTGTGTGTGTGTGTGTGTGTGTGTGTGTGTGTGTGTGCGTGTGCGCAATAACAGAGATTCTCAAAGGTGAAGAAAACTTCCCCTAACTATCAAATGTAGCGTGATGCAGGAAATGAGGCAATTCTTCTGTCCTCAAGGTTTTGTTCATGCTAGTCTAGTGTGTCTGACTGTATCTGTGTTTGCAGAGGCTTACAGCAGAATACTTGGTCATCTGGTAGTGCCCAGGCCCGGGGGTTACGTTTAATAACTTTAAGTCTACATGCCCATGGGCATCAATGGGCCATTGTACCAGCACAGCCAACTTCCCAGGCACTGCCCCACGGCTGTCCTTATGAACCAGCTCCCCATTCAACTAGTCTCATTGTAGCCTTTTTAGCTTAGTATACACATCCATGTATATCGTATCTTATCCAATACAAGTGAGCATGTGGTTTGTACTAGTATTATCAACAATTAAGAAATGAAACACACTGGATGTGTTCAGAGAGGAAATGCATGTGCTGTCATATTCTGTATGGAAAGGGCATGTTGGGCTGTAGCATTGTCTAAAAAAAATAGATGATCTTTAAGCCTTAATAAAACACACACTGAGCGCGCACACACACACACACACACACGGATACATGGTTCACACAAACACACACGCACACACTTTCTTAGTTAAGTTTTGCCACCAAGTGCCGTTTTCGGAATATCCTTAAATATATATTATATATTGATATAGCATTGTAGAAACGTTCTTTCTACTTTAGAGGAGCCCCGTTAACCAGTCTTTGTTTATCAAGGCTAGGAATAGAGACACGAATACATGAGCCAGATTATTTGGGCACATTTAACAATACAAATATCATATTTAAATATCCCTTCAGGATGTGATGATGATGTTTCATTTATTGTTTCTATTCTATAATTTCATCAGAAAGCTGGGCCACTTTCCCTGTACTGATGCATTGTGGCACAGTGAAGAGGCCGGCTTTAGAGCTCTGAGGAGGTGAGAGGCCAGCCTTGGAGCTCTGAGGAGGTGAGAGGCCAGCGTTGAAGCTCTGTACAATATAAGGAGGGAAGAGGCCGGCCTTAGTGCTCTGTACGCTCTGAGGAGGTGAGAGGCCAGCCTTAGAGCTCTGTACACTCTGAGGAGGTGAGAGGCCAGCCTTAGAGCTCTGAGGAGGTGAGAGGCCAGCCTTGGAGCTCTGAGGAGGTGAGAGGCCAGCCTTGGAGCTCTATACAATATAAGGAGGGAAGAGGCAGGGAAGAGGCCGGCCTTAGTGCTCTGTACGCTCTGAGGAGGTGAGAGGCCAGCCTTAGAGCTCTGAGAAGGTGAGAGGCCAGCCTTAGAGCTCTGAGGAGGTGAGAGGCCAGCCTTCGAGCTCTGTACACATTGAGGAGGTGAGAGGCCAGGCTTAGAGCTCTGTACGCTCTGAGGAGGGAAGAGGCCGGCCTTAGAGCTCTGTACGTTCTGAGGAGGTGAGAGGCCGGCCTTAGAGCTCTGAGGAGGTGAGAGGCCAGCCTTAGAGCTCTGTACACTCTGAGGAGGTGAGAGGCCAGCCTTAGAGCTCTATACACTGAGGAGGTGAGAGGCCAGCCTTAGAGCTCTATACACTGAGGAGGTGAGAGGCCAGCCTTAGTGCTCTATACACTGAGGAGGTGAGAGGCCAGCCTTAGAGCTCTGTACGCTCTGAGGAGGTAAGAGGCCAGCCTTAGAGCTCTATACACTGAGGAGGTGAGAGGCCAGCCTTAGAATCTGTACACTCTAAGGAGGTGAGAGGCCAGCCTTAGAGCTCTGAGGAGTTGAGAGGCCAGCCTTCGAGCTCTGTACACACTGAGGAGGTGAGAGGCCAGCCTTAGAGCTCTGTACGTTCTGAGGAGGTGAGAGGCCAGCCTTAGAGCTCTGTACGTTCTGAGGAGGTGAGTGGCCAGCCTTAGAGCTCTGTACGTTCTGAGGAGGTGAGAGGCCAGCCTTAGAGCTCTGTACGCTCTGAGGAGGTAAGAGGCCAGCCTTAGAGCTCTATACACTGAGGAGGTGAGAGGCCAGCCTTAGAATCTGTACACTCTAAGGAGGTGAGAGGCCAGCCTTAGAGCTCTGAGGAGTTGAGAGGCCAGCCTTCGAGCTCTGTACACACTGAGGAGGTGAGAGGCCAGCCTTAGAGCTCTGTACGTTCTGAGGAGGTGAGAGGCCAGCCTTAGAGCTCTGTACGTTCTGAGGAGGTGAGAGGCCAGCCTTAGAGCTCTGTACGTTCTGAGGAGGTGAGTGGCCAGCCTTAGAGCTCTGTACGTTCTGAGGAGGTGAGAGGCCAGCCTTAGAGCTCTGTACGTTCTGAGGAGGTGAGTGGCCAGCCTTAGAGCTCTGTACGTTCTGAGGAGGGCTGTTGAAACAGAGGACGGAAGAGGGCAGGAGATGGCGGGGGCTGTCGTCATTGGGCTGATGAAAGAGAAGGACTGAGGAGAGATGAGAAGGAGCTGACTTGGACTTCCTGTTATGCTGAAATGTCAGTCTACTGTACACAGCAGACACAAGGCAATTTATCTAGAGAAACAAAATGAGTCACTTGTTGAAAGCGCGGCGGTATTGTTTGTTATGTATGTACACAAGCAACTCTTGCATTTTGCTCGTTGCAGGAGAGTAGACCTCAAACTCTAAGACAGACGTTATATCAAGAGGTGTTATAAACGTCACAGTGTTGTTTGAAAATAAGTGTTTTAGCATGCAGAGGTTGAGTTGTTTTGTAGGTCCACATTAAACAGCAAACAATGGAGACCATCTTTATGTTGTCTTCCAAAGAATGAAGCAGCATCCATTGTTTTGCCCAGATACACGTTGGCCCTTGGCAGCAACCATGAATGATTGTAAAACTGCATTGAAAAACGCAGTATGCCGTTTTTGAATCTACAACCATGTTCCCAGGCTTCATATTATCTGGTTCACATCCTTGTTTCCATGTTGTCCACCCCAGACCGAAGCACAGCGAGACCCCCGTCCAGCAGAACAGCCCAGCGGACCCCCAGCAGCCACATCCCGTTCCCAGGACCGCAGGCTGCAGAGACTGCAGATCTCTGTGGCTACCCCACCCCCCCCCACCCCCACCCCCCCCACCCCCAGCACCCAGGCCCCCTGTTGCCCACGTCCATCCTCACACCGTTGGGACTGGAGACGAGGCCCAGAGGTTGCCCCCTCCCCCCCGGGAACATATCCGGCTGAGTCTGGCGATGCCTCAGGTACTTTCTGGGTGGGGGGGGACGAGGGGACGGGGGGACGGGGGTGATGCTGTTGACCCCTGAGTTGTAGAATGGGAGTTTTGGTTAATTTCATGATATTCATATCGTCTATGATAAAACATGATAATTAATGTCTATGCCGTTGCCTCATTTGGTAAAGACTGAAAAAACTGAAGCTTTTAGGTATTTCTCACAAAGTTCAGATTTTCCGTTTGCGATGGAGAATAATTGCAATGGGAAGTAGCTACTAAGTCAGTCAAAAGTGATGAATGCCTGTTAACAAGGTATATTCAATACATGGAACATTAATTGATTTTAAAGTTATGAGTTAATGTGTTATTAACAAATATATTCTAAATCCTTCTAGATATTACTAACGTGTCTTAGGAGTGCAGGTAGTCTTTAGTCTCTTTGTGAAGCATCTCTGTTGCATTTCTCAGCCAGTTTATTTCCATTGTGTTTGCAGCCTAGCATCAGTGGGATGGAGCCACCCTTTGGGGACGCATTCGAGAACTATTCATTTGCTGACCAAGCCCTGACCAGTACTGACCTGCTCAGCAGCAGCTCTGACCCCGACTTCATGTATGAACTGGTGAGTACACACGCACGTAGACACGTAGTGGGAGACCTTGGAGGAACAAACCAAGCGCTAGGCTAGCCTATGTCAAGTGAAAACTTGTATCATCTGACCACAATTTCCATGCCCGATCTTCACGGGACATCTTAACCAAAAAGCCACATCTCGAATCACATCATTTATTTTATTTTGTGTTTTCTGATCAGATCTTTGTATTGCAACACATGTCAGCTTCCACCACAAACAACCATACCTGCAGTTACATGGGGTTGACCATTAGAGGTGCTGTTCCAGGCTGTTTAGATTCTCTGCTCGCCCTCTCCACAAACAGAGGCACACTAGATGGTTGGGATTGAAATGGTTCAAGGAGCAGATGTTGAGAGGAGAGTGGTTTGCTGGTTGTAACTTAAATATTCTATAATGCACCAGGCATCATGCATTATGCATTTCAAATCATTACCAAGTGCTAACACATTTTGCATAATATCTGATTAGTTATTGGTACATAAGCAATCAATATCATCACCCCTTTCCTCTCCCCCTGGTATGGAGCCTGTTGCGTGTTGTGTCTCTTGGCGCCATATAGGGCTCTCCTGTAGGAGATGAACCACCTACACCATGTGGGTGTGTGGCTGGGAGTGTGTCACACAGGGCAAGGTTCCCTGTGATCTAATGTGTTGTTCCTGCTCTCGCCTGCAGGGTTCTATATTCACTAAAATCATCTAACTGAAATAACACCAGATGATTTCAACATATGCCCAGGCAGTGACCTGAGTTCACGCATACTAGGGCTGCTCGATTATGGGAAAAATCATAATCACAATTATTCTGGTCAATATTGAAATCACGATTATTTTTTTGTTTGACCACATGTTGTATTTATTCAGCATGTCTCTCCCAAAAAAAACTTTGTTACAGAACTTCGCCTTTAAAAAATACACAAAATGGTCAAAAAGAAAATCTCCAATCTTAAATGATTTACAGATATGTATCCAGCTGTTCTGCCCTTTCTATGAATCATTTAAAACAAATTAAAAATAAAAAAATAAAAAAACTCGATTATGTTGATCGTTTGACGCTAAAATCGAAATCGCGATAAAAATGTGATTGATCGCCCAGCCCTAACGCATACTGTAAGTCTGATTGGCTCATGTTCTTCTGTGGTTTCATCCCTGTTTAGGTAGTGCCTAACAATATTAACACAGAACTTCAGGTTTTACAATAGCTATTTACTAATTTGGGGCACTATTCATGTTTGATTTTGGGGATATCATTTTAAGGCAAGAATTCCCGTAAAAAAGCTCTCTTCTTCAGTAGTTTATTCATTGCTTTGTTTACTCCACGGTTCTTTGGATTCATGGAGTCTACATCCGTATCCGGATACAAAGGAATGATGAAATCCTTTCTTTGTGTTGTGGCCGTAAGCACACTGACAAACTGAGGTTGGCTCCAACGTGGCACCGCCGTAAGCTAAACGCCGTCTGCTCTCCTCAGGACCGCGACATGGACCCGCGCCAGAGCCCCCGCGGGGACAGAGGGGCCGGGCTGGCCGAAGGCTGCACAGAGCACATGAGTGGCATGGGAGGGGAGTGCGAGGCGGTCTGCAGCGGATCGGCCTTCGAGCAATGGGACTCGTACTGGGAAGACCTGACCAGGTACACGCCCGCACACACACACACACAAATCTCTTTGTTTTATTGCAAAAATGAACAGTTCCAAATTGCCCTAAAGGTTTTTTAGGCCAATCTGGATCAGTTTTGTGCTGCGGGGAACCTCATGCTGTCTCTGTCCGGTAGATACACACGGCTGGCTAGCTGTGACATCTGGGGCACCAAAGAGGTGGACTTCCTGGGTCTGGACGACTTCTCCAGCCCCTACCAGGACGAGGAGGTGATCGGCCGCACGCCCACCCTCGCCCAGCTCAACAGTGAGGACTCCCAGCCGGTGGGCGAGGTGCTCTACCCCTCCGGCGAGCTGCTGCCGCCCGGCCCCCCGCCCCAGTGTCTGTTGCCCCCGCCCTCTGGTCACAAGAGGCCCCCGGGCTTCAGCTCGGGCCCGGGGCCCACCGCCACGCGGCCCTCGCCGGCTCCTCCGTTGTCGCTGTCTCGCGCTTTCGGGGGCCCGCTGCCCGATTTCCCTGAGGGTTCCCAGAAGGCCACCTGGCCGGTGGCCTCCAGCACGGAGAGCATGGCCAAGACCCAGAGGCCCCTGACGCTCACCCAGGACCACATCCACACTCAGCTCAAGACCAAGGCCAGCCATCAGGCCATGATGGTGGCCCCGCCGTCTCACGGTGCCCTCTTCGTACGGAAGGCTAAAGTCCGCGTGAGCGCCGGCCACCAACCACAGACGGACGTCCTCCACCGGTACCCAGAGGTCAAGGGGTCGGACGTCCCCCTGCCCCTCTCCCAGCCTCCAGAGGAGATGGCCTCCACGTCAGGCAGCAGCCCGGCGGCGGGCGCGGCGGCGGCGTGCGCTCCTCTCCGTGGAGGCAGGGAGGGGCCGGGGAGGAGGGAGCCAACCGCCGCCGCGGTGGGGAGGTCTGCGGCCGCGGCCCCCCAGGCCGAGGCCCCGGAGAGCCACGCCCAGGGGGGCCACGCCCAGGGGCCGGGGGCCGTGGGAGTCGGCCTTGTTGGCGCCGACGTCCCCATGGACGAGGAGAGCAGCGAGAAGAGCAAGGAGGAGGAACACAACTACTCCCTGTTCCTGACCCAGGTCAGACTGGCCGGCAGGGCCCCCCCCGCCCTGGAGGAGGAGGAGGAGGAGGAGGAGGAGGAAGAAGAAGAGGAGGAGGAGGAGGAGGAGGAGGAGGGGGAAGAGCAGGAGGAAGAGGAAGACGGGGAGGCGGCGGAGGAAGAAGAAGAGGAGGAGGAGGAGGAGGAGGAGGGAGAGGGGCTAGAGCTGGACGATGAAGACCACGATGAGGGGTTCGGCAGCGAGCATGAGCTTTCCGAGAATGACGAAGAGGAGGAGGAGGAGGAGGAAGAGGACGACGACTACGAAGCCGACAAGGATGACGACATGAGCGACGCTTTCTCTGAACCAGGTAGCTGACATGAATCTCTTTGACTCCAGGTAGACGTTCTGCACCAAACAAATCTGAACCAAACACCAATTGTCCCCCCCCCCTGCGACATGTGGTGCTGTCGATTGCGACAGGCTAGTGTTAAACGAGTCCCCCCCCGCCCCTCTGTTCCCCCAGGCTATGACATGGAGCTGGTGGAGGACATCAAAGGCCTGACGGCAGGCGTGTCCAGCCGCAAGCGAGGGAAACGCCGCTACTTCTGGGAGTACAGCGAGCAGCTCACCCCCTCCAAGCAGGAGCGCATGCTGAAGCCGTCCGAGTGGGACCGCCACACGCTGCCCAGCAACCTGTACCAGAAGAACGGGCCCCTGCACGGTGAGTCCTCCTCACCGCCGGCACCACGCTCTGCTCTGGTGGCCTCCGACCCATGGTTCATCTGTAGCAGTTGTCACATGAATAAAGCAGGCTTTCAATGGGCCATTTTATTTGGTGTCCATTTTGAATGAGTTTTTCCGTTTTATCGAACAGCCCAAACGTTATCTTTCCGATCGAATACACAGGGACATAGATCCATTGGGAAGCCGTGAGCAGTGCAGCGGCTCATTACTGAGGTGAGATGGAAGCTAAGGTCAAGCTTTTTCCCGCCCTCCTAGGAAAGTACAAGCTGAAGAAGTCTCGGCGTACCGACGTGGAAGACCTGACTCCCAACCCCCGCAAGCTTCTGACCATCGGCACCGAGCTCCGCAAGCTGAACAAGGTGATCAGCGACCTGACCCCAGTGAGCGAGCTGCCGCTCACCGCCCGGCCCCGCTCCCGCAAGGAGAAGAACAAGCTGGCCTCCAGGTACGTGGCTCCACACGCCAAGCCCTAGCTGGCTTTGGTCCAAGGCTGGCGTCACCGTTGTACGCTATGTTCTTTGATCTGTTCAGGTTATGGGTTTGTAATTTTGTTAGAAAATAGAGAAAAAAATCACCAAGAAATTGTACCTAATCCCCCATTTGCAATAGTAACATAACATTAGCCCTTTTTTTCAGTTTTTTCAGAATTTCGAAGGAACTTCATTGATTCACCCCTTTATGTAAAAATGTCAGATTTGATGCACATACTTGTATATTTGTATGTGTTTGTATGGATGGGAGGGTGCACTATACTGAATGTATTGTTATCTCCTTCTATCGCATTTTCCTGAAACACAGCTCCACTCTGCTAACGAGTGCCCTGTGTGCTCTGTGTGTTCCTGTGTGTGTATGTGTGTGTGTTCCTGCGTGCGTTAATGTATATATCTCATGTGTGTATATCATGCATGTGTGTGTGTGTGTGTGTGTGTGTGTGTGTTTATCATGTGAGTTCCTTTGTGTTCATGTCTGTATCGCCTGTGTGTGTTCCTGTGTGTTTATCATGTGTGTGTGTGTTCATGTCTGCATCTCCTATGTGTATCTCCTGCATGTGTGCGTTCCTCTGTGTATCTTATATCTCATGGCAGTGTGTGTTTTTGTGTTCCTGTGTGTATCCAGAGCGTGCCGGCTGAAGAAGAAGGCCCAGTATGAAGCTAATAAGGTCAAGCTGTGGGGGCTGAGCACTGAGTACGGTACGTTACCATGGCAGCGCCAACACCGTATTACAGCAATAGACTGCATGCTCAGTATATACAGAGATCATCCCTAAATGAGTGACTGACCTTACCTGAAAGGTGGTAACCTGTGTATATGGATAGTTATTCACTCATTTAGTTAAATAATGAAACGTGGGATAAAGGATGGGCAGACTACGATATTGATAACTTCTAGATTGCAGTGAGCTTGATGGATTCAGATTGGCAGTAAACAGGTAGGAAGTCAACCACCAGTACCATACAGCACCTTCACCTTATGCCCGTGGTCCGAGAGACACAGAGGTTCTGATCTGACAGGGGACACCGGGCTCCTGGTCCTCACCGGCCTGGAGAAGGGCTCCTCATGGTCGAAGAGGCTCATTTGTTCTGTTCCCCTGGTCTGCAGTTTGTAATGTTACGTGTTTGGACATGTGACCCGTAGACCGGCTGCTGTTCGTGATCAACGCCATCAAGGAGGAGATTGTGACGCGCGTGAAGGACTGCTCCCCCCAGGCCACCAACATGGCCGACACCCTGGACCGGCTGGTCCAGGAGACACTTGGTGAGTCCCTGGGGACGACGTGGTGGTGGTGGTGTGTAGTGCAGGTTGCTGGCTCTAAGCCGTCATTTGAGGGACACTATTCAAAAGGACCAGGGAGGGGGAAGCAGAGAGGGAGGGAGGGAGGGATGGAGGAAGCAGAGAGGGAGGGAGGAAGCAGAGAGGGAGGGGGAAGCAGAGAGGGAGGGAGGGATGGAGGAAGCAGAGAGGGAGGGATGGCGGAGGGGGGAGCAGAGAGCGAGGGAGGGAGGGAGGAAGGAGAGAGGAAGGGGATGTTCTTTGGGTTGTTTGGATTAAAAATCTTGCTCTCTCCTGCTCTCTCTATCCCTAATGCTTTGGGATCTTACCTAGAGATCTTTTTAATTGATTTAAAATATAAAGCAGAGGAATTTAAAGTAATTTAAATGTATCAGCACTAAATGAATAAATGAGATGAATAGCGTGATGAGTTAGTTTTACAGATAGCAGAGAAGGCCCCAGTGGATGACGGTGTGTTTCTGTGGTAGTCTCTTTGGGGTAAAGCCTATAATGCGCTTCTCCTGGTCCTTGCAGTGTCCTCCCCCGTGGCCGGGCAGACCTCAGACTTTGTGAACCAGATCTTGGAGAACACGGGACAGGGGGACCCCACGGGGGGCCTGGTGGGCCTGCGGGTTCCCACCTCCAAGTGCTAGACGTCGGGGGTCCGGTCCACGGATAGGAGTGGCCAGTTACCACCGTACTATGTCACTGTAACTATGTCCTCCTGCATGCCCCTCCCCACTAGAACACACAAACACACATACACACACACACACACACACCACACACAAGCGCGTCCCTTCCCTTGTGTGTGTGGATGTGCCGTGCACGCCTACCCTCTGTCCTCGCTGTCCGCAGCTGGGTCCCAGGGACCATGTCCTCATCTCACCACCGATCGACGAGCCTGCGGGGATGATGTGTGGAGCCAAGGACATTGCTGATCTGTGGTGGCTGGTGTTTAGCGTAACGCTGTGTCTGGGTCTGTGAGGGCTCAGCTCTTTGGGTCATAGCTGGGTCTAGGAAGGTGGCCGCTGAGGTCACCATAACCACGTTTCACCTTGGAGACGGCCGTGTGTTTAACCGCGTCAACACCTGACGGGCCCCGGTCTGTACAACCAGTGGTTTGTGCAGCAAAGCTGGAGCATGTGTAATGTAGATGACCTGCTTCGATGTATGATTATGAAGTTACCAACGGAGCCCTGCTATTCTACGTTTAGAGAGCCCATCAAGAATCCGACCCATACCATTTAAGAGCCGTCCTCTCAATAGAAAGGAATGGGAGCGACGGTGCAAAGGAGCCCGCTCTGATGGCTGAGAGCTCTGGTTTGAATCGCCATTGAGGAGCAGACAGCCAGGGGGCGCTAGAGGTGAACGGTTATCTCTTCTGGAACCCTCCACTTCCCCTTTTGTTGTAAGAAGTGACTAGACTCAGTGTCTGGTTCATACTGGTGTTTGATCCCAGTTCTATTCATTGTGCCTTGTGTGTTGGGTGTGTGTGTGTGTGTGTGTGTGTGTGTGTGTGTGTGTGTGTGTGTGTGTGTGTATGCGTATGTGTGCGTGTGCGTTTGCATGAGAAGGAGAGGTAGGGAGGATAAAAAAAAAAGTATGAAAAAAAGAAAACGAGAGACATGATTGGTCCAAGCTCCCGAAGGATCAGCCAATCAGAACCACTTGATGTTGAGTGGGCGGGTCTACGAGCAACATAGGTCACCCGAGGACACAGCGTTGGGGTTGTGTAGTTCAGCTGTAAAAATATGTTCTGAATGTACATGGAAAAGGAACCTACCAACGTGTGATGCCACAGAGTCTGTGTATATAGGAGGGCTCTGCAAAAGGTGACTTTGGTTTTTGGTACTCTTGTCTTTGGGAACGGGAGAGATTAGACGATATTTTAGTTACAAAAGAAAAAAAGATTTGCACACTATATATTTTGATTGTTTTTGTACCAAAGACACATGCAACGAAATGGCGACTAGCCAGTAAAAGTAAGGATTTGCACAGCTTACCTGACGCCGTATTGAATGTAACACATGTGGGGGGGGCAGGGAACTTCGTAGAACTGTGAAATTAGCTTGGGTCCAATTCTGTACAGAAAAGGAGCATAAATCTACTCTTTAACTTTCTTTTATTGTTTTCTTATTTACTAATGAACTTCCTACCATCCTAGTGGGCTTCACAAGTAGACCTGTTGCTAAGTAACGCTTCATTCCTGAGTCCTCCTGCTACTAGCTTGTTTGTGGTGGGTTTGAGTAGGACAAGCGCTAGTGGATAAGCTATATTGGATTTCCGTCTTGTTTTTGCTTTGTTTTGTCAAAGTTTCACTGACAATAACCAAAATGTTATGTATTTGTGTTAACTATATTTCTGTATGGAGATTTTGTTTATGAGCAGAATATTAACTGAATTGTGTTGAAATGTGTTTTTGAAACACTGTATATAGTCACGCCCTATATCTTTGGTGATTTGCCACTTTCTTTTCCATGACAATTGATTCGTTATGAAGCATGACACATTTCTAAACTATCTTTGCATTGGAGACGATAAACTGAATAGAAAGAGTACAAAAAAACAAGCAAAAAAAGGTCCTTGCTATATTTTTGTATTTTAGCTGCCCATTGGCTCTTTGCTGTTGGTTCGGAAGTGTTTCATAGGATACGCCTCAGCGGGGGGGCTCTCATGGGGAGGGGGGGGGGGAGTTCTAACCTTTGACCCCCTCTGGTTTCACTAGAATAGAGACGTGGAGGTTTGGAGGAGGGTTCTCAGGACCTTCCTGGACATGTACTGCCTGAGGTCAGACTGAAGACAAAATCTCAACGGTGCCCATGCTGGTCTTTGACAACCGGCCCGGGACGGACAGACACAGACAGACCTCTGGAGCATTGTGCCATAAAGCCTGATTCAGCCCCACAGGGGGACGCTGGTGTTCACTAGCACCTCCCACTGAGGGGGAGTGGAGTGCCCTTTGAGTTCAGGTCATGGGAGAAGGTGACGTCCTGCTGGTCTTAAGCTGGTCCAACCTCAGCTCGAACTGAAACCAGCCCCAGCTGATTGACCCTTCATCCTGACCCTAGGATGAGGAGCCCTGAATACTGGCACCTCCTACCGCCAAGGCTCCTCCCTCAGGGGCCACCCGGGCCGTCTTACTCCTGTTGGGGGGGGGGGGGGCCTTCGCTGGACCCAGGCACCCGTTGTGGTCGGGGGGGGGGGGAGGAGCTCTTATGTTACGTCCTTTGATGCTTTCGGTGACCTTGAAGCGTCCCTGTGCTGATGGTTGGAGAACAGCTATGTTCCACGTGATCTAGTTTTACTCCTGCAGTTTGATTCTGTCCAAGAAGGGAGTAATGGTGCTTTTTCTTAAACTACAACCATAACTTGTTCATCATTCTATTTGCCAGGAGTCCAGTTGTAGCTCTCTCTCTCTTTGTCTCGCTCTCGCTTTCTCTCTTCTCCCCCCCCCCCCCCCCCCCCCGATAGATTATTCCATAGTTGTCATTCATTTTTGTAAATAGCCTATAAGGTAAGATGTATCTTCTCAATGTTCAATATAGATATATGTAAAGAATATGATATCTTATATGTTTAAAGACAAAAAGCACTTTGTTCCAAAAAAAAAAAAAAAGCGAAAAAAACAAAAGCATTTTTTTTTCCTTCCATTTGCTGCTACGAGGCCTGGGGTGAATGCTGCGCTGTACTTGATTATTACTTGCTAGAATAAGACACGGTCCAGCCCGGGGTAAGGTCTACTTCCTGCCCTGGTGTGGGCTATTTCCTGTCCAGGTGGATCTGTGGCCTGACTAGTCGATGGGTCTGTTTGAAGCCATGTGATTACATGAGGTATTGTATGATAGCACATTGTTGTGTGGCTTTAGGATCCTCTGTCTTGACCCTTTCTCCCTCTTCTTCTGCGGTCGTGTGGTGCCTGGTTGAGGACAGCCTGGAAGGCACGTTGGCGTTGTGAGCTGTAGAGTTCGGTGTGACTTCCAGGGCCCTTACAATGTTTGAGAGGTCAGCCTCCCGTGGTATCATGACTCATTTGCCTTCAGTAGAGGTTTCCTATGGAAAAGACACTGCTTTGGCTTCCTCTTCAGGGTGATGTACAGTGTAGACATTTCTCCAGAGAGCTATATTGTTATCATTTATAAACTGATTTCTACTTGTGACTTAACGAAGCGGAGAGTAGCCCAGGGCCGGTGGGGATAACCCATGAAAAGAGCTTCTTCCCGGCGGCTCTGGGGGAGAAAATTAAAGTTCCTATATCACTGTACTGTATGGAAAGCCAATCACAAATGGAGACTCAATCCGGACACTTATTGCCTTCTTAAATAACCTTTTCACACACGCAGAACAAAATAAAATAGCGGCGTGGTCAGCGACACAGGGGCCCTGCCCCGGGCTGGTGTTGTCCCGCTGCATACTGTCAACTCCAACCGATCAGTGAGGGCCTCATTGGCTTCACCAAACACAACCCAGGTAGCAGGAGCCGGAGGAATACATTGGGACTAATGGATTCAAATACTTCACCTCCTCGGGGGGCTTTCTTTTGACTTAACAGGCACTTTAAACATTTGAGGCATATTCTCAGCTAAAGTTTTATTTTGTACCTCCGTCTGGTGAGAGGCCGCCATAGGCCCTTGTTATTGTTGTTGTTGTCGTCGTTGTTGTTGTGTTATAGTTTGAGCCAGCCGATAGGGGGGGCGGAGGGGGGACCTGAGAGGGGGTTGGTTCAGGGTCTCCGGGCTGGTTCTAGAGGGGGTGCTCACAGGTTTCTACATTTGACGTGATGGTGCAAGCTGTGCAACTTTACCACAAACCACAAGACTCTGTGGCATTTGAACAGTCGAGGGTAGGAGTGATATTCTGCGCCAGTAAAATTGTTCCCTGTGTTCCTTATTTTTTTCTCAAAATATGATACCTAAAGAGTCTTTAATTAAGCTAATTCATTGTGTAAAGTTTGTGCTACTCTTGTCCAATAAAAGCTCAAGTGATTACATCCATATAGCTCTTCTTCAGCAGATCAGGGGTACATTGTTCTTCTGCTCCAAATGGTGTAATATGACATATGAAATCAAAAGAAAATATATTTGTGTATTCAAGTTAAAGTCGCCATTGTTTCCTCTGTACAAGAAATATTGCATACGTGTGTGTGTGTTCAGGATTCTCAATGTAGATCAATAAGGTGCAATGCTCTTTACACAAACAGAAAGAGGGCCAACTGACTCAAGTGGAGTCAACTGATTTTCACTGCTGTGGAATGAGCTTTTTTCTAGACAACATTCAATCTGTTCCTTTTGAAGGTTTGGACTCTGATTTGAGGTTCAATTCAACTTGTGTTTGCCTTGATGACGCTGATTACGTATGAATACATTCTATTCTATTTGAAATTGCAATCCATTCATACTAAACAGCCGTAATGATTGGCAGTAAATGTATCTAGGCAACGGGACAGAACCCAGTTGGACCAATCAAACGACAGCTTCTTGCTTTATCCAAGATGGAATTGTGTTTGTGTTTATTATTAACAGTTATTTTTCTGTGTGGTTTTGTTTTGCGACTCGAGATTGAGATTGGATTTCAGTGTCCCTAATCAAATTATCTCACTTATAAGTCAGTATATCAACAATTCACAACACCTTGAAGCAAGGACTTAATTCAAAGCATTATTGATTAATAACCAGAAATATAAACAGGATAGGAGGTGTTGGCATTATGGATATAAATAAAAACAATCCTATTTATTACAAATTACTTACAAAAAAATAATAATTCTCTGCTGGTTATATCAAATCTCGGAGTGTGTATTTAAGATAGTTTATATTATTTATTTTTTCGATTTGTCTTGTTCTTGCTGGTGTAGTCTGCCCTTGTTGCCTGTAGAGGTCCTCAGTGTAGAGGACAGTTCTGTGCACCTTGTTCCTTATGTGTTAAATACATTGTTGTTTCTATAAGGAGAATGCCTTTGGAAAGTTAACTGTGCATGCATTGTCTGTGTTAAGGCCCATGTTACAGGAAATGTGTTGCTTTCCAGACCATCTGTGGACACTAGTAACACAGCTTTCATGCCCAACACAGAAACTGCAAGTTTTCTCTCTTCTTCTCTTTCCAAGAAGTCTGTACATGCATCTGATACTGAGGACAAGGTTACCAAGTAGTTTGAATAGGGTTTCTCTGCATAATGCAGCTACCATATACATATATCACGTTTAATTTCCAGATTATAGCAGGTCAACAGACACACCTTCCATTATTTGTATTAATTGTTTTATTATTTACATAATCTCAAAAAGAAAGAATCAAGGTAATTTAATTTAGAATATGATACCTGCTGAACCAGGTGCCTTACTCAAACAAATGAGAACACAAAGTTAATCTGAACGGTCGTCTGGAAGGGCGCCACCTTCAGAGACTCGACCAACCGAACACCAAATCCCTCCTCGGGGACATCCCCTGCTCAGATACACATTTCTGATTGTTTCTGATTGGACTCAATTGATATGACTGGCCTTGAGCCACATATAAACTATTGCATAACATGGCCCTATGGTTTGAGTTAAGTGTAGGGCTACTCTAAAACGATGAAATTATACACATTCTTCTGATTAAACTACTATTGGTTTAGCGATGTGTGCTTTTTGTTGTAATTATGAGAATCTTTGAGGTTTTCAGTATTAATTAAGCACATAATGGTAAAATAAAACTGTCTCAAGTCAATATTGAATCTGGAATCCTGGTTCTAATAAACCTTCTCTGCCCACTAGGCCCCACTGAGTATGCATTGGATGCAGCCTGTTGCTGGTGCGTTTCATGGAGAGAGGAGCGCCTAGGACTGATGGAAGTGACTTTACTGACCAAGGCTTTTCTCGCCTCTTTCTCTGGCTTCCAATACAATGTGCAGTGCTGCGGCCAATTGTGTACATTCTAAAGAAAGAATATGAAAGGAAAAACGAAATTACCTTTTTTTTTTTAAAAAAGGTTTTAAATGACCTTAAGTTAGGAAGCTGTTGTAAAAGTGCCAGATCCTCCTTCAGAGTTCGCTGTTGGTACGGAGCCGTGGGCTGAAGCGAGGCTAACTGTGGTGCTAATGTAACGGTTGGGTGCTAACATGCTAATACAGCTGCAGTAGCTATGGCTATATTATTAGAGGACTCGGGCGTCTCCCCTCCAGCCCCCTGCTGGCTGCTCACACGACCCGTGTCTTTAGTGCTGCTTGGCTCATGATTGTAGACAGGCCTTCCTGGACAAGAGACACACCAGGATGGGGACTGGTGTGCGTCAAATGTTCCTGTTGAAGATTTTCTTTAACAAACGCACATCTTCTTATTCAATTGAATTCTGTTGGCAGGCTGAAAAACAGTGATTTATATTTGTGGTCAGAGATGCAGTCAGGAGTCTGGATCGTTGTATCCCCATAAGGACGCTGTCCCAAAATATTAATATTGTTTATATTTATGTTGATGTTGCACTTCTTTTTTTATATTTCCAAGACGTATTGTGTATACCTTATCAATGTCGTGTTTTGTGTATTGCTAGGTGAGATCTCTCAGAAGGCCAGAGTTGATGGCTGTTATACAAACAAACAGTTTGTAACGTGTGAACCAGTGGCTTCATGTCAGACAGTGACCAGAGAAAACAGGTCTATGGTGCAAAATTGGCAAACCTTGTGAAACTTTGGTATTTAGTCTATTGGCCTCTGGAGCCACATAGTGGCGCTCTTTCTCGCTTCAGCCTGCCTGAGCACATCGGGGAACATTGCAACAAGTTAGTGCCGTGGCCAGAAAAGTGGTTTTGTATTGGGTTAAGGCTGCCTCCATGGGGACATGGACTTGCAGTGGGCCTGCTTAGGGAGCTCCAGCAGTCAGCCAGTGTTCACTTAAGGCTGGTGGGCAGAGACCCCTTACCCCCCACTCCCACCACGCAAGGCATCATGGAGTTTTTAATATCCTCTTCTGCAGACAGATGCAATATGCATCCATAAATGACCTTCCCGGAGCAAAAGGCCTCTTCTATATCCACACACGTCCAACTCATTCACCACACTCTGCAAGTATTTACATTTACTTGCAGACTTTTCCAAAATGCATGGAACAGGAGACTGGAAACAGGCAAACAAATAACTATCCCTCTGGTAAGGTTTTGTTTCTTTTGGAAAAACATTGAACATGAAGAAGAAAGGAAATGTATTGAAACAGGAGGTGACCATGTGAGCCGTGCTGTTGAAGCTTCTGTCTGGTAGCCTTGTGGAGGGGACCAGAGGCATGGACCCGTCCACAGCCCTAGGTCTTTCCTCTGTCTGTGTAGGACGACTGTACTTCATTGCTAAGTGCTCTGTAATAGATCTCTTGGTGACAATAGTATCATTATTATTATTATACTTTCACAAGGAAATAAAACCTGCAGGACCTCCTGCTGAAACGTAAACTAACGCAATCCTCTCTTTAGCGACAACGTCTATATTTGTAGTTCACAATATATGCCTGTTCAGATAACTATATTGACAGTTGCTATATTTATGTTGTGTGATAAATGTTGTGCTGGGTTTGTACTTTTGTTCTAACTATAAACTTAGTTTTGGTTCTGTTTGTTCTTCCTTTGTAAGGCACTGCGTGTTAGGAAGCGCATGGGGAGTTTGGAGAGGGTGTGGTTAGGTCATTGTATTGGCTGTGACCAGAGCCTCCAGCTCTGGTGTCTGGCTGACATTAAGGGCCCAGGACATGTCGTGTTAATGTGCCTCTTTTATTTCTTTCACTCTCCATTTTTTTTCTTTTTATTAATCTTGGATTGATTTATGTCTTTTCTATGTCGTACCAGCCAGGAGTTGGTACCACTGCTTGTAACACCCTAGTCCCAAAATGTTCATTGTTTTTAATATCAAAGTAATAAATATATTACAAACCACAATCATTGCTGTTCTTGAGTCTTCTTATATCTGAGAATTAAGATGTGGGAATGTAAAGCAACTGAGTACCGTTCTACTGCCAGGTCTATACCACATGCAATTTGGGATTTAAGTAAATGGAATCCCATGTTTTATGGATCATTATATTTATTTTATCCATTAGCGACCATTGTACATTTTATATGCAAGTTCAACTTTTCTAGTTCAAATCAGTAGCCTAAGTCATAGTTTAAGTCAAAGGACTGAACATTAATTATGGTGGTTACTGATGTCCCCCCCTTCACGGTCAGCGTCTTTGAGCGTCTAGAAAAGCGCTAATACTATAGGCCTATATAAATTCAATGAAATATCATTAAACTTCGCTGAAATCAAAGTGGCCTAAAGTTTAAGCATAATTTTGAGCCTATAAATACGTATTTTTATCCAGAGAGTACATTGAAAGGAAATTAACAAAGAAGGAGGACAACTTGTTCCAAAAAGTATGGCCTACTTGTCCCGCTGATTCAGGTCCATGCGCTGGTTTCCTTGTTAGTGCGTCAGACAATAAACGCGTTTGGTGCGGATTGTCTCCACTGGGCTGCCGTAGAACAACAGAAATGGCGTCTTCCTCAGACGTACACGTCCGTATTTGTGGGCAAGAAATAATCAAATATGATCTTGAGATAAAGGCCATCATTCAGGTGAGGGTTTTCCTACCATATAGCGTGGGTTTGTTTGCCTTCTAAAACAGCATTTCCAACAATTATTGTTCTACCTTAAATATCTTGACATAAAGGTAATAAAGCATATATGTTAGAGATGTATGTAATATAGCATATTTATTAGAAATATCTAGATATATAAATAATACAGCATATTAGACATATATAGACATACCAGGTCATATAACATATATTAGAGAGAGAGAGAGAGAGAGGGTACAAGCTCCTTCATGAATAGCTTTGTGATATTTGGCATTACGACCTCTTTGTCGTTACGCCATGAGTTCACTATTCATGAAAGTAAGACATATCTGATTGTATTTAATGTCTGTAAACAGTCCATATTTGACTTTTATGATCTACTTTCGTTAGTCTCTTGTCGCAACATGTGCCAAATCGACGACATCTCGACGACTGTAGAATGACTGATATGGTGAATTTCTTCCTGTTGCATTGACATGCAGCGAGAGGGGATTCCTAAACCCTTCGCCAGCAATGAGCAATAACTCTCGATATTCCGAGTTGCTATCAACAAAACTTTGGGGCAATTCTTATTTTGTCATGCTGGATTAGTTGACAATACAACTATGTGTTTGTGTTACCTGTAGGACATCAGAGAGTGTCCTGGACCTCAGGCTTCTCTCCTTGAGTTCAACGCAAGAGTTAAAGAGAAGTTCAACCAGCTTCGGCACAGGATACAGGTGCGATCTGAAGAAGGTTTCACTGCTATGTTACCTCATGAAGGAGCTGCTGGTCAGTCTAGATGTTGTGTTGAATAGACTGGCAGGAAGTGGCCCTCAGCGTGGGGTGAAGAAATACAAGATGAACGCTGCTAAATTCCCTAAATTAAATAGTTTACGTCGCCGTTATGAAAGAATTCAAGAATCTTGGTGTCTGTCATCATTGAAAGTAAATCAAACCTTGATACGCAATACATAAACAATCCATTTAAGGATGTAACGAACCAAAATGAGTACATAATATTTGGTTTTATTTCAATAAATCGTTTTGAGCCCCTTTGTGACGGCCAACCTCAGTCATTATCCCATGGCCGCTCCGAGCTTGTCGACAGGGAGTAGTCCCCTGTCCCTCACCCCCAGTCAGGACACCTGAATCGCGTCATCTTTTTTTTTCGCGTCAGAGCTGCTATGCTAGCCACGGCCTCGGATTTGATAGATGAATGAGCTGTTGTATTATTTCAGCCAATAGGGAACGTGCATTGTTTTTCTGTGAGCAGGATTTGGAGCAAATGTCCAGGGAACAGGATAAGGAAACGGATAGACTGGCAATTCAGCTGGAAACTGAGAGCCAGCGCAAGCAGTTGCTAAGGTAGGCAAAGACTCCCATGGAGACGCGGCCATATGTTGCTCATCTTATTTTATGCGACCTATTTCTAGTGTTTACTCATGCATTACACCCAGCAATTTAAATGTTGAGTACTGACTCATATAAAAGGACAGGTGCTGTGAAAGGACCTTCACATAACAAATAACCATTTCTCAGCCATGTAGAATTGTATCCATTGGTACGTTTTTGATCAAATAAAATGTATGGGGTGCGTTTGCTTTAAACGTATAGTGACACCCCAGAGACAGCTGGCCTGTTTGTTTTCCTCTGGAGGCCAGACGGCTTCCTGCTCAACTAGCTATCACTAGCTATCACCGCTACACCATGGCCTCATTTGTCCTTTTCTATCCATTGAACTTAACTTAAACTTGTTATGCTACCATTATGTTTCTGGGAGGGGGGATCCTCACTGCGTTAGGGGGTGTCCTAGGAGGTGGCCTCTGAAGCCCTTAGTGTATTTGGAGAGCCTGAGTAGGTCAAAACAAGCTTCCATACCGAGTGTTGCATAGCAACAACTATTTGTTGTCCAGTAACCAGACGGCGTGGCGCAAGGCCAACCTGGCCTGCAAGCTGGCCATAGACAGCCTGGAGAAGGAGGAGCTGCTGGACCAGGGAGCCAGCGGCACCACCAGACAGCGGTAAGAGGACTCAAACACTCCTATAGACCAGGGGGCCAGCGGCACCACCAGACAGCGGTAAGAGGACTCAAACACTCCTATAGACCAGGGGGCCAGCGGCACCACCAGACACAGGGGAGAGGACTCAAACACTCCTATAGACCAGGGGGCCAGCGGCACCACCAGACAGCGGTAAGAGGACTCAAACACTCCTATAGACCAGGGGGCCAGCGGCACCACCAGACAGCGGCAAGAGGACTCAAACACTCCTATAGACCAGGGGGCCAGCGGCACCACCAGACAGCGGTAAGAGGACTCAAACACTCCTATAGACCAGGGGGCCAGCGGCACCACCAGACAGCGGTAGGAGGACTCAAACACTCCTATAGACCAGGGGGCCAGCGGCACCACCAGACAGCGGCAAGAGGACTCAAACACTCCTATAGACCAGGGGGCCAGCGGCACCACCAGACAGCGGTAAGAGGACTCAAACACTCCTATAGACCAGGGGGCCAGCGGCACCACCAGACACAGGGGAGGAGACTCGGTGGTGTAGTCTACGTGGTACGCAGGTATACGCCGTATACCCACTAGGAACGCTCCAGGATTTCCGTATACTATCCCACTTAAAAATGGGCACGGATAGGTATCAATCGTTTTGTGACAGAACTTTTACTTCAGTGTTCATTTTTCGCAAATACCGGTTGGGTATAACTGCAATGAAATACTTTTAGCAGGGGAAGTTATCTCCTACATTCACCGTTCATAAAATTCCCCCTGTGCGCCCGCGCTCTGCCCGCTTGCACACCGCCGCGCAGCAACCGCCCTGATAAGCGCCTCGCTGCCGGAGGGTTCAGCGCGCCGCCGCAGTTTAGACTAAACTGGTTTAGATAGAGGAGGAACTCGGCTGGTCAGGATGTGGCTGGCCTTTATTCTTTCCATCCCCATCTTTTCAAATCATTCTGCACAAAGGGTAGATTATATAAAGCCTTACTGATAACCCAAAGGGAGTATCTCCTCTAAGGGTAGATTATATAAAGCCTTACTGATAACCCAAAGGGAGTATCTCCTCTAAGGGTAGATTATATAAAGCCTTACTGATAACCCAAAGGGAGTATCTCCTCTAAGGGTAGATTATATAAAGCCTTACTGATAACCCAAAGGGAGTATCTCCTCTAAGGGTAGATTATATAAAGCCTTACTGATAACCCAAAGGGAGTATCTCCTCTAAGGGTAGATTATATAAAGCCTTACTGATAACCCAAAGGGAGTATCTCCTCTAAGGGTAGATTATATAAAGCCTTACTGATAACCCAAAGGGAGTATCTCCTCTAAGGGTAGATTATATAAAGCCTTACTGATAACCCAAAGGGAGTATCTCCTCTAAGGGTAGATTATATAAAGCCTTACTGATAACCCAAAGGGAGTATCTCCTCTAAGGAGAGTAACATGACAACGTTCACTGACCTGATGCTTACAGACTGTCCTGGAGGCAAATAAAGTGCTTTGCTACAGTGGATAAAGTGTGTGTGTGTGTGTGTGTGTGTGTGTGTGTGTGTGTGTGTGTGTGTGTGTGTGTGTGTGTGTGTGTGTGTGTGTGTGTGTGTGTGTGTGTGTGTGTGTGTGTGTGTGTGTGTGTGTGTGTGTGTGTGTGTGCGTGCATACACCAGGAAGGCGACCAAGGAGAGTCTGGTGCACACCAGCAGCGACATCACGGAGAGCCTGATGTCCATCAGCAGGATGATGGCGGAGCAGGTCCACCACAGTGAAGACACCGTGGGCTCTCTGGGTAAAGCCCTCCTGCTTCTGTTTCAGCCTCTTGCAGCACAAAGGAAGCCCCGCACTGACACTGCAGTGTAACCGCGCCAATGTTTTACGGAATCGTCACACATTTTTCCTTACTCTTGCTTTTACCCTTCGGTATTTGATATTATACCACCAGGTGTGAGTGGGCGTGTCCACCTAGATGTATGGTGGATGGATGGGCCACGTTTGCTACAGTCCACTGGGGAGGCTGGTAGCCTGATCGATCCAGCGTACATCTCGGTGGACACGCCCACTTGGAATGTCACTAAAACACAAGAAAAGGCCGATTTTTCCACCGACTTGTAATGGCTAATCCCACTGACACCTGGTGGTATACCATCACCCCTTTTAAAAAAATATTTTGACATCCCTTTTCATCACTCTTTTGCCCCTGCTCCCCTTCTTCCTGAACCCCTCCCTGGTCCTACAGTCACCTCCTCCAAGACGGTGCAGGAGACCAACGAGGAGTTCCGGAGCATGACCGGGACCATCCACCTGGGCCGCAAGCTGATCCTCAAGTACAACCGCCGCGAGCTCACGGACAAGCTCCTCATCTTCCTGGCGCTGGCGCTCTTCCTGGCCACCGTGCTCTACATCCTCAAGAAGAGACTCTTCCCCTTCCTCTAGCTAGCTAGCGACGCTGCCCCAGTTAGCCAACTGGGAATGCTAAGGGTAAGGGTTAGTTAACCCTTAGCTAGCTAACCCGGTGAGTGTTGGGTAGTTGGCTAGCTCACATTCACCGGGGTTGAAGAGCTAAGGGTTAGCTAAGGGTTAGCTAAGGGTTAGCTAGCTAACGCTGGCGGAGTCGATATGAATATAAAAGCCATCATGTTTCTGTCTCCCCACTTGAGAGGGCTGTGATCCCGCAAGTAGGGATTTCTGAAAGATTTAGAGGTTGTGAGTGAGAACGTCCTGGGCTACGAGCAGAGGTCCCCAGGGCGGATCCTGTCAGGTCGAATCCTCTCCATAGGTCTGCTTCAGTCTATTCACAGGTCTGTTACCCCTCCGGTGGGTTGTGTGCGTGGTAGCTCTGAGAGCAGGTCGGGTCAACAACAACTCTGTTACTTAGTGCCTTCTTTCAAGACGCCGCTTCTGCAACCACTTGGGAATTGCACACTCGTCTTGTGTTTACGCCTGAATAAAGTTGTCTACACTTTCAACCCGTTGACATCTTTTAATAATGTGTGTGTGTTTGTGCGTTTGTGTGTGTGGTGAATTCATTTGACTTAAGGATACAAGTTGAATCATTTTAATCCACATTTGATTTGTGTATGCATTCATGAAAGCATGACTTTAAAAAAAAGATTACTGGAAAAGTGTTCAATGTCAAAATCTGAATGATATTCAAATTACAATGGAAATGCTTTCAACAGTTTCAGGTAACAATCATTTTCACAGGCAAAACTGCTAGCTATAACTAATTGTGTGGGACATATAGTCATAAATAAAAAATAAAGAACTTAAATAGACATAGATTATATCTGCTGCCCCACCAGAAAGATGTCAATGTTCAAGATAATTTCCTAGTGTGTGTATGTTGGAAGTACAATATGGTGTGTGAGGTAGACGTGTTTATCTTTCAGTGAAGTCATTTGTATTTTAAAGAGAATAAACGGCTAGTTAACATCTCAAGATAATGCCACCTTCTATGCATTTATCTCCCATTCAATAGTCAATAGAGGTAGTAACTTCCGATATTACCAACCATCTGTAAAGTCATAAGTGCGTGACCTTTGGCTAACTGCACACTTGTTTGACTGTCTGTCTGTCTGTCTGTGCTGCCTTGGACCTGTCCGCCCACTTATTTCCCCCAATGTGTCAGGGTTCAGGATTAGGCAGCCCTGGACGGGTCTCAGCGTCACTCTGATTGGTGGAAGCGTTGTCGTCCTCCGCACCAGATCTGTGTGTGAGCTGCGTGATTGGCTGGGGCACGGTGCGAGGCGGTACGGTGGCGGGCTGCAGGGTGTGATCTGACTGGTTGAAGGGACAGGTGCTGCCGATGGCCGCGCACACTGACGAGCCCCACTGCTGGCTGCACTGTGCACGCAGCCTGCCGCTTACCCATGACCTCACTTCCTCTCCACAGCCCAACAGGAAGTTGACCAGCTCAACATATGGCCTGGTGGGACAAACACACAATCACTATCGACCCCCAGCACCAACAGGACTGAGATGCTGCCTGAGATGAAAGAAGAAACACAGCTGATGAGCAGGTCTCTCTGAAGGGGGTATTTGAAGTTACCTATAGATATCCCATGTTGTGTGTGGACCTGTGTGTGGGTATGTTTGGTGGTGTAGCTACAGTTACTTGTGTGTGCAGAGATGTGGTTGTGGGTGCGAATTGATGTGTATGTGCATGCGAGTGCTTGTGTTTGTGTATGTATGTCTGAATGATTGTGCGTGTGTATGCATGCGTATTTTTCATGTGGGTGTATGAATGTGTGTATGTGCGTGCAAGTGTGTTTGTACGTACGTGCGTGTGTATGTGCTTGTGTGTATGGTTCTGTGTATGTGCGTGCGTATGTGCTTGTGTGTGTGCGTGTGCGTGTGTGTGCATGCCCTCACCCCGGCGGGGTCAGCAGGTGGAAGTGCACCAGGTCCCCCACGGTGTGGGGGTGGTCCCGCAGCGCGAGGCAGAGCCGGTGCTTGGTGAAGCACTCCCTGAGCAGGGAGGACAGCATGGCGCCCACCGCGCCGCAGCGCCGGCTCACACAGCTGGAGCGCTGCCGGAGGCCCAGCGCCGCGCAGCGCAGGGCCTCCTTCACCAGCCACTTACCCTGGGAGTCACGCACAAGCACACGCACACGCACGCATGGACACACACACAAGCACACGCACGCATGGACACACACACACACAAGCACACGCACGCATGGACACACACAAGCACACGCACGCATGGACACACACAAGCACACGCACGCATGGACACACACACACAAGCACACGCACGCATGGAAACACACACACGCACGCATGGACACACACACACACACAAGCACACGCACGCATGGACACACACACACACAAGCACACGCACGCATGGAAACACACACACGCACGCATGGACACACACACACAAGCACACGCATGCATGGACACACACACACAAGCGCACGCACACACACGCACGCATGGACACACACCCACGTATGGACACACAAGCATGCACGCATACACATACACACGCACACGCACACAAGCACGCATGCACACCACAAACACACACAGCCCAGGTTTAGAAAGACACCGGAGGTATTATAGTTAATGAACAGAATAGCCTACCGATACCCCCAGGGGGAGGGGGGCGACAATACACACAGAACATGACGAAACAGGGGACTGAATGTAAGGGCTTTGGTTCCTTCTGCTACAGTGCAGTGGTCTGACTAACACTGTACTCCACAGTGCTACAGTGCAGTGGTCTGACTAACACTGTACTCCACAGTGCTACAGTGCAGTGGTCTGACTAACACTGTACTCCACAGTGCTACAGTGCAGTGGTCTGACTAACACTGTACTCCACAGTGCTACAGTGCAGTGGTCTGACTAACACTGTACTCCACAGTGCTACAGTGCAGTGGTCTGACTAACACTGTACTCCACAGTGCTACAGTGCAGTGGTCTGACTAACACTGTACTCCACAGTGCTACAGTGCAGTGGTCTGACTAACACTGTACTCCACAGTGCTACAGTGCAGTGGTCTGACTAACACTGTACTCCACAGTGCTACAGTGCAGTGGTCTGACTAACACTGTACTCCACAGTGCTACAGTGCAGTGGTCTGCATGTATTCCCAAAGCATGTTGCACGTCCTTTATTGGCATGTCCGCAAATGATCCGAAAATGTGCACACACACAGCACACACACAAACACACGTACCTAACCCAGGCTTTCAAATCTCATCTCCAGGTGCACAATATAGACACATTGAAGAAGTCTGCCCAGAGGTCCGACAACGTGAACATTCCAGATGTTCGGCACAGTGTCCCACCTGCGAGTCGTAGCTTCCCGCGTTGTGCAGCAGGGTGTGGCAGATGTGGTGGAGGCCTTGGATCTCACACGAGTTGTTGCTGAAACACTGAAAGGTGGCGCAGCCAACATCACCTGAACTTATCAGACAATTCTGGATCTCCGCTGGAGGAAAATAAATAGGTGAAAATACAAAATATAGAGGACTAGTAGTTTACTTTTGTTTGATTGTGAAATAATTTTTCATTTAATTTTCAACATAACTTTGTTATTCATCATAACCCGTTGTTATTGTAGCAGATAAGTTCTAAAAACAACAGTTCGTTGCATTTAAATGTAACCTATTTCAAACCTGACGTCTTCCGATGGACTTTGGTTGCGAGAATGTGCGCAGTAGTCACCTTGAAGCACTGATCACTCTTTCTTAACTGTTCTTTTAAGATTACGGACGTGAACTGAGATTTTATAGTTCTGTGGGCTCAACGCACGCTTCGGAGCACATGGCGCACGGGGCAGAGAGGCAACAGAGTCTCTGATGCGGAGACAAGGGGCGCGATGTGCTGGACGGGACCGAGAGGAGCGCACTGAATTACGGGACAGCAAACAGAACAGGAGAACCGCCACCGGTAGGTAGCGGGGAGGGTTTACTCTCCGCTCGGGTCCTGGTCGGTAGACGATAAGAGGACACAGAGGATATGTAGATATGGTCCCTGAATTCAGGGAGCCAAAATGGAAACTGTCCGCACCACAATTTGACATACCAATAGGACTGATGCTCACTGGTTCAGTTAGGCCTACCTGTGTTCTGCAAGGAGAGGCGCCGTTTACGGGGGTTGAGGCGCTTCTCGTGGGGTTCCACCGGTTCCACCATCAGCACCTGTTGGCAGACCGCCAGCAGGAGAAGTAAGACTAGTAGGGACATTTCGATGCAGCAGTCAAACTCGTAGAATATCTCCGGAACCGCGGTGGTAGTAGCTGTGTCTTCGCGACGATGACCTAGTGCTGATAAGTTTGCATGCAGTGTGAATGCGCGTCAGAACTTCACACACTGGGCGATAAACCGCTGCGCGCTCGTGACTGAGGCGAGACGCAAGCTGTGTGGACCAATCGGCGGGCAGACCTGCATCAGAGGTACACAACCGAAAACAGTTTAGTATTTTACTTAATGATAGAGAGACGAACGTAGCATAATGCGTTTCTTTCTGCATCAGGTTCGATTCAATTATTATTATTTCGTGTTGTATCCACACACACACACACACACACACACACACACACACACACACACACACACACACACACACACACACACACACACACACACCGAAGGTGAACTGTGTGACCTCTGATGTGTGTCGCTGATATGACCCCCGATGTCAGAGCGTTCCTTTGGTCTGCGTGTGGTGGTTCTGATTGGTTCTACAACGGTGTCATGAGGGATGACAGGAGGTCAACTGGCCTCTTACTATGAGCCCAAACAAAAGTATTTGTTTTTTATGAAGCTGTCTTAGGAAATGTTCCCTGTTTGCATATGGCCGGGGACAGGGGGTCAACGTGTGTCGCTAGGCTCCGACCGATATTCAAAGGCTGTGGGTTTGTTCATGTTCTCAATGTTTTGATGACAAGTTCCCCACCCCCCCCCCCCAACCCTTTATCTTTGTCCACTCTTATCTTTCTCATCCTGCTTCAAAACAACACACCATGGCTTCCCCCACCTCAGCCACCTACACAATGACCCTTGACCCCTTTAAAAAACATTGAACCCTGGACATGGCGGCCCCCTAGGGGGGCCCAGTGCCTGCTGAACATGGCGGGGCCCTGGGGGGGCCCAGTGCCTGCTGAACATGGCGGGGCCCTGGGGGGGCCCAGCGCCTGCTGAACATGGCGGGGCCCAGCGCCTGCTGAACATGGCGGGGCCCCAGCAGCATGGGCCCCCAGTGCAGTGTAAACATCTGGGGATGCTCTGCCCTCTTGTACTCTCTGCCCCTTAAAACCACCCCCATGTACGCACAACAGCTTTCTCAACGGTAAACATGTGTGTGTGTGTGTGTGTGTGTGTGTATTCAGCTCGAATGATTGTTTCATTATTCTTTCATTTTGGAAGGATTGTGAGAGTAACTGCACATGTATTCCACTGACAACGGGTTGAACCTAATTGGAGCACCATTCAGATTGACTGAGCTTGCATCACATGGGCATTTATACTCTTACAAAACCAGACAAACATTCATTTTTTTCATGTGGCAGTCTCTTCCCAAAAACATCTAGATAATCAATAACAGTTGCACAAGCACTGAGTCTGCATGCACATGCACATGCACACACACTACCTGACCTTCAGAGAGTTCCGGCGCTCATTAGTAAAAGGATAAAAGCAGCAGATGCCAATTAGTCACTCAAGTTCAGTCACACACAATTAGTGATAGTGATATAGTAATACAAGTTTGTAATGTTTAGTAGAATGTAATCTGTGGTCAGTTTATTCCAAAAGATCATACTTTTATGAGTCACCATAGCAAACTGTTCCAGTGACTAAAGTGACTTGACCGTAATAAATACCTGCAGCTTATCCAGTCATTGGAGATGCTGCCTTGGATGCACTTTGTATAATTTAAACAATTAAAAAACGATTATAAACAATTCAGCTCCTTCAATGTTTTTCATTCAATGTATTTATTGCACGAAATATACAAAATAACTAATGCATAAATTTAATCCATAAAAAATTAAAATAAGTCAGACCGACCTAAAAGTTGAATATAAAAACTATTTCCAAAACATCTCATGGCACAGCTCCCTGCATGTGTTCCAGCCTGTCCCCCCATAGACACGTCTGGCAGAGAGCTGCTCCCTCAGACCACCTTTCACCATCAGAACCGTCTCTCCAGCAGGAACCCATTGTGGAGCCAACGTTTACATGACACCATGTGACCGGTCACAGAGCTTCTATGCAGACATCCAATCACAGCAGGAACCTGGAGCAGGAACCTGGAGCAACAACACGAAGAACCACAGAACAGGTTATGTTAACTTGATGTCTGACCCTGAGGATTTTGCTGTCATGTTTTGCCCTATTTCCACCACACTCTATTTGGTTTCAGATAAATCAAAAATATATATTAAGCTTCTTAACGAGATCTTCTTTTTGTGCACTAGTTCAAGATGTACAACTCAAAGGAAGGCCTATAGGCCTCCTATATAGACGCACTAGTGTGAATGTAGTGCAGTAATCCTGACACTGTAAGCGTCTTTGGTCTTGACCTCAGGGGGTTGTGGGGCCTGCAGAAGGGGGGACCTCCGGCTGATCCAGCGGCTCTGAAGGTGTAAGATTAGAATCTGCATGGATTTCCTCCTTCCTTTCCCCCGACAGAAAATCATGAATGGCCGTTTCAATGAGCGGCCGAAACGTGTGGTTCATTTTAGGATCCACCACTTGAGTAATGATCCGGTCCACGCCAGATTCCAGCATACACGATCTAAACCGGGGAGTAAAGACACATTGAAAGCCAAATCTGATCCAAACACAATAGGTATCGACACTCTGTAAATACCTAAACAGAAACAGTCAGATGGGAGACTTGGACTTGATGCTCACTGGACAACACTCTGCCGGAGACCGTTCCTCATCTGGTTCTTGTTGATGGACGCGTTCCACTCCTGCGTGCTCAACTGCGTGGACACGTAGTTGTCCACTCTCTGGCGCAGGTTCTGATAGGCAGGCTGGGAACATCAATGCTCTTTAGTCATTATAGCCATCATACATCACACGGCGACATCACATGTATTCGACGCATATGCGACATAGACTGCACACTCCTAACAACCATGAATACTACTTGGTTTTGCAGTAGCCTCTGGTGTAGTACTAAAGTTGTACATACATTTTCCGCAGACTATTACTAATCTTAAATTGTTCTTTAGTACCTTAGTGTCCACATCTGCCAGACAATCTCTGCGGAACTCATCAAAAAGCCCTCGGTTCTTCAGGTGCTCCACGATGAGGGCGATGAGCTGCGGGTCCCCCGGGGGTAGGCTGGCCGCTGCGGCGCTGCTGCTGCCGCCCTCCGCCATGCCAATGTTGGTTTTGATCGAACACAAATCCTCACTAGCTAATACACAGACGCTCAAAGCTGCCTTCATACATGAAGTCCAGTCTGTGGTTCTGCTCCCTGTCTGTTACGGTACTGCTGAACTACAAATCGAGCGCTCCTTTTCGATGGGGTCACGCATGCGCAGTTCTGTCGAGTTTGACATCGGAAGTAGATTGTTCAAGCGTAGTCGCGGAAGATATAACAACAATTCCAGCCCGTTGTCCCTTATAAACGCATACTATAGCCCACACTAATGTAGTGTTGATACGATATCAACTTTGATTAACCCACATTTCCAACACGCCCCGTGAGCGAATCGAAACATGCACTAAACACTAAACCTCTTGTGTTTCACGACTTCTAACGTCTTCCGTTAAGGTAAGATGGCTTGGTCGGTAGTTGAAATACAAGCGGAAAAATTAAACATTAGGAGGCGACCTCTGTCACCTTCAAATATATTAAGCAACGCCAAAATAATCAAACGAAACATGGAACGTATTTTGATCAACTTGAATGAAGCTGTGCACCTCGTGCACATGCGTGTTGAGACAGCATCAGATTAATGCGTTATAAAATTGACAAGATTATGTTTAATGCTCAAAATGAGGCGCACAATGTATATCTACTGTAATTCAAAGTTATTTTTATTTTTGGTGGACGACTGGGACATGAATGACCATGATGTTGATGTTCTCCTCACCGCAGATGAATGACGGGACAGACAAGAACCGAGAGTTTCTGGAGCAGCTGCGGATGCAGCAGATGTACGGTCAGAGAAACGTAGGCGGCTCTGACCCGTACTCCTACACGGACCCGCAGGATGGCACCATCTATGACTGGGACCACGACAAGAAAGCTTGGTTCCCAAAAGTAAGTTCTCTAACACTTTTCAGCCCGACATCGTGTCATTCAGAGGATAAAAGCTGCCGCCCTTTTGTTAGTGTGTGGTTGTTCTGCGGCCACTCCAGCCTGTGTTTATATTGTTATCATGGTCCCACCCATTGAGTGTGACTGTACTGGACTTGTACTTGTAGATCACCGAGGACTTTATCGCCGCCTACCAGGCCAACTACGGCTTCAAGGAGGACGGCACCCCGGACGCCAACGCCGCTCTAACGGACGACACCAAGCCAGCCGCCCCCAGCACCAAAGACAAGGGGGGCGCTCACCCAGAGCCCGCCCACACGCCCGGTCAGGACGCGGCCATGGACGCCAAGCAGAAAGGAGACAAGAGGAAAGCAGAGGCAGGTGGGTTCAAAGGGCCCTCTGGTTGATCAATCACGCAACACCTCCTACGTCGAAGGACTGAGCCACAGCACCCTAACGCCATCATCTAACCCTAGGGACTTGTGGCACGCCGCCACCACAGAGCTGCCTGCATTTATACCTCCACGTCAAGTTAATGTGCACGCAGTGTTCTGCTCATTGACAATATGTGGGAGAGGCAATATGTCCATGTGAGGAAGAAGTTGCAAAAGGGTTTGAATGTCCTGCTGAAAAGCGGTGGGCGAATAGCACAACGCCGTGCCTGTTCCTGCTCGGCCAATCAGAGTTTAGCGGAAGCAAACCTCCACATTAGCGGGTGACACTTTGCCCATCTCTAGGATGTGTGTCTCTGTACGTGTAGTAGGTCTGGCTCAGGGCTGTAGCACTGTTTACAGGGTGTGTTTAGGTCTCTGTACGTGTAGGTCTGGCTAAGGGCTGTACGTAACGGGGTGTGTTTAGGTCACAGCGCGGCAAAGTGGCTCTTCTTGGATCTTCGCATACATGCCGAGGGATGTGAAATGAGTTCCACGCTTCTAGAGCTGAGGTTTGGTTCAGGTCGCCCGTGTCGCTGGGTGGCTGTTAGTATACACTATGGGTTCCTGCATATGGGCATACAAGGAAAGGTAATAATACACTGTGTCTTTCAGTTTGTAATGTCACTAAAGCCACGGTCTTAATGCTCTGTCACTGTTTCTAAATGAATAATCATGGTTGTTTTCTGTTGGTCCTATGTAGCTTGGTTTGACGTGGACGACAATAAGAACACCAACGTCTATGTTTCAGGTTCGTATTACAAAAACACTCTCCTCTCCTCTCCTCATACTCAATAAGACAACAGCTCCTCTCCTCTCCTCATACTCAATAATACAGCAGTTCCTCTCCTCTCCTCATACTCAATAAGACAACAGCTCCACTCCTCTCCTCTCCTCATACTCAAGAAGACAACAGCTCCTCTCCTCTCCTCTCCTCATACTCAATAAGACAGCAGCTCCTCTACTCTGATCAAGAAGACAACAGCTGAAGGGAACGATCGACTATGTGGTTCTCCCTCCACAGGCTTACCCCTTGACATCAGCAGCGAGGAGTTTGTGGAGTTAATGTCCAAGTGTGGCATCGTCTTGAGGGACCCCGTCACGGAGGAGTACAAGGTGAAGCTCTACAAAGACGGACAAGGCAACCTCAAGGGAGACGGCCTCTGCTGCTACCTCAAGGTCTGACCCCCACCCAGCCCTCCTCATGCCATTCTTAGCCTTTCACACTGTCAAATGTCCTCTAGACACGTAGCATTTGGATTTCCATGTTAAAGGAGGTGTGTGTGTGTGTGTGTGTGTGTGTGTGCGTGTGCAGAAGGAGTCTGTAGCCCTGGCTGTGCGTCTGATCGACGAGTCGGAGGTCAGAGGTTACAAGCTTCACGTGGAGGAGGCGCACTTTGAGCTGAAGGGTCAGTACGACGCCACCAAGAAGAAGAAGAAGAACAAGGACTACAAGAAGAGACTACAACAACAACAGAAGTATGGCCGCCTTCCTGGGGGAGGGGGGCGGAGTAGCGCATGGGGGGGGGGCAGGAGTACTGCAGGGGGATAATGTAATATGCTAAAGGGAAAACTACTGATACTATTTCAATGGCATTACTTAATTTTAGGAAGGGGGGGGCTGAAGGTGTATAAGCTGTTGGTGAGCACCGTCAACATCCCTCCCAGGGACGGTTTTCAGCCTTTCTTCCCGTTTTGTTGAGCGTATCACACAGTGCCTCATTGATTGCGTCCTCCATGGTGGTACTGTGTGTCCAACCCTGGTGGGAGTGGGGGTCCTAAGTTGTGTGTCGCCCCCTGGTGGGCGCGGGGATCCTAAGTTGTGGTATGGTGTGTGTGTGTGTCCCCCGTGCAGGCAGTTGGACTGGAGGCCGGAGAAAAAGGGAGAAGTGAGGAAGAGGTTTGAGAAGGTTGTCATCATCCAGAACATGTTCCATCCAAGCGACTTTGAGGTGAGGACACATGCGCACACACTCTGATGCCTTGTTCAAACATTGACCGCCGTGTTCTGCTGATTCAATGGTCCCCCTTTTGTTGACCGCGCCCCTCAGGAAGACCCGCTGGTGCTGAACGAGTACCGGGACGACCTGCGCACCGAGTGTGAGAAGTTTGGCCAGGTCAAGAAGGTCATCGTCTTCGATGTAGGTCACCGGGCTGTTGTTTCACTTTATAAAGAATTCTTTGAATGAAAGTTTAGGTACTTATTGTGTGTGTGTGTGTGTGTGCGTGTGCCTCAGAGACATCCGGATGGGGTCGCCTCCGTAGCGTTTAAGGAGCCAGAACACGCGGACTTGTGCATCGCGGCGCTTAACGGACGCTGGTTTGGAGGGAGGCAGCTGTCTGCGGTCCTCTGGGATGGAACCACGGACTACCAGGCACGGCTGCGTCTTTTCTCCTCACTCATCCTTACTTATCTCCAAGGTCTTTATATATCTTGTCTAGAGACACTTCCATAAAGGGCTAAGTGTGTGTGTGTGTGTGTGTGTGTGTGTGTGTGTGTGTGTGTGTGTGTGTGTGTGTGTGTGTGTGTGTGTGTGTGTGTGTGTGTGTGTGTGTGTAGGTGGAAGAGACGTCTAGAGAGCGTGAGGAGCGCCTCAAAGGCTGGTCTAAATTCCTGGACCCAGGAGCCAAAAAAGAGGGGGACCCAAACTCTACTGTCCCAGCCGGTGGACCAGAGCCCGCCCCTGACACATCAGGCCCCGCCCCTGACACGTCAGGCCCCGCCCCTGACACATCAGGCCCCGCCCCTGACACATCAGGCCCCGCCCCTGACACCTCAGGCCCCGCCCCTGACACCTCAGGCCCCGCCCCTGACACCTCAGGCCCCGCCCCTGACACCTCAGGCCCTGCCCCTGACACCTCAGGCCCCGCCCCTGTCACCCCAGACCCTGCCCCTCACAAACCAGGCTCCACCCCAAACAAGCCAGAGCCTAGTTCTGATCTGAGGAGCACCACCTCCCAGCCCAGCACCACCACCCAGCCCAGCACCACCTCCCAGCCCAGCCTGGACATGGAAACACGGCCCAAAGAGCAGCGAGAAGAGGAAGCTGACTCCACCGACAGCAGCCTAGCAGGGAGTGATGAGGAGGCCTGATGGGACCTGCCACCAAGCGAACTGAACTGCCGCAAAACACGAGAGATGTCGCTGTGTTATGACGTTAAATGTTTCGTAATTGGGTCACAGAGAATTAAAATGTTTTTCCAAATGTGATTCTCTTTCTTAGGTAGTCAGACAACAATGCATAGATATAATGTAATTAATTCTAACTATAGACCGCATTATTTTGAATGCGGTCTATAGTTAGAATTTAGAAGAGAGTCAAGACCTACTTTAATGGAGTTGATAATGATGCCTACCTGCAGTAGCATTGTGGTGCCTTCTACGTCAACAGGGGGTCTCCTGAACCCTCGATGGGCTGGCTGTTTGCAGCGTTACTTTCACATATACGTTCTTCAGGAATACGTATATTTATGGACAAACTGATCACTAATAATCTTGACACTTGACAGAGGACCCGATTCCATCCTTGTTAAAGTCCACTATGAATAGGAGCCCCCCCTCTGCAGCCATAGGCATGGGCATAAAAAGTGGTCTTTCTTTAGTTGATTTGAGACATTTCCTGTGCTCCCGTTCCTCTGAATGTATTTCATTCTTAAGGGTATTTGTGTACCCTTAACACGAGCTACTCTCTAATCAAGAGTAAAAATAACTAACGATGAATTCATGAGGGAATGGTCACCAATAAAATGATTTATTATGAAAATAAAAGTACATTGTCAAAAATATACAGGTATTAAATGCATCTCACTCATGTATCTCAAACATTCCCATTTGCGGTGAATATAACGAATGACAGACATGAGGATACTAGAAAATAGAAACACTTGACGGTAACGCTGTGATACTCTGCTCAGAAGAGATGATAGCTGCTGACGGTTTTCGACATAGCGACCAGTTTGACTCTTCATCACTAGGGGGAGAATTGATGTGTTGAGATAATCGCCCAGGCGGCCATTATGCCCCGTTTTCTGCTATGATAACAGCAGTCTAATGTTAGCATAATCCCAACATACACACACTCTCTGAACTCTTCGGGTCCGGGTCCACTGATTCAGCGGTCGGTGGGTACGTTTACTGGGGTCTCGCTCTAGCTGGGATGTGGGCTTCCTGGGGTCCCCCGACTCTGTTGGGGGGGGGGGGGTTTGGGAAGCCATGTTAGCCTTTGATCAGTCGCAGCACAGAGAGGTCATTGATGGGTCTAACTTTTTTACTACTCTTGGTTTTAAAAAGCCATTTAATATTTCACCATAACGGGTTTCGAGAAATTTCAATTTTGCAAAGGCCTGCGTTTCTGGACCCGTTACCATGGCGACGGCTCACGGCCAGCAGCCCTCACCTGGGAGTGGTTGAGGCGGGCGGTGACGGCCTCCGCTCTGCGGTAGTCGGGCGGGTTGGCCCGCGGGTCGTAGCCCAGCCGCCGCAGCATGGGGGCGATGTCCGCCATGTCCCGCAGCACGTCCGAGGGGATGTGACCCACCCACTTGTCCAGGGCGTCCGTGTTCACGGGCCGCATCACCTGGTCCGTGGAGCGCTCCACCCTGCAGGGCACAGGGAGGGGGGGGGGGGGGGGGGGGAAGAGGCCCCGGTCAGGCCGGGATCAAACCCTAAAGGGATCAAAGCCCACGCTTCCCTGGTCCGGCCCCGCAGTTTAAATTCAACTCACAGCATGTCGGTGGTTCTTTCCCCTTCTAATGGCATGCTGATTAGAGTCTCTAAAATATATCTATGCACAAATAAAGAAGTATATGAAATGTAAAGATCAAATTTATAATAAATCATCATAAATCTAAATGTCGTCATTATTAGGTTCAATAAGAACATTACGTGCAGCTCGAGGATAAAATAAGAACCTACCTGTAAGAGCCCACACACACACACACACACACACACACAGACACACACACACACACACACACACACACTTATAGCCAGCCCGCCCCCACCAAACTAAAACACTGAACCCATCCATGGGAGAACCCTGCAACGTTACATAAGCAGTTTGGAATTCATGGATTCATGCGTTTCCCTGACGCCTCCCTCTCGACGTCGTCATGACGCGTTAGTGGCCGAGGTGACTCACTTGGACAGAGAGATGCCCCCGGCCTTGCCGATGAGGTCCTGGTGGTGCATCACGGCCGGGTCCCAGGGCAGCTCCAGGAAGTTCAGCAGCTTCCTCATCTCCTCCTCGGGCCGGAGCACCAGCTGCTCGTAGCTGACGGGCAGGCAGCTGCCCTCGACGGCGCCCTGACACTGGCTGAACATGGTCTCCATCGCCGCGCTCCACTTGGTCAGGCAGTCCCTGTAGCTGGTCAGGTCGAAGCCAGAGATGGTGACCTGGTGGGGGGGGGGGGGCACACTGTATATGAACCAGGACCACTCTCCCCTCGCGTTCATGGGATCCACTTTACTCATATAATCACTGCCTCTCAATATATATCAATAAATGAGTAAGAGAGAGCGAGACCAACCTTGCGAGATATCATGGAGTGGACGGTGGCTCGCCCGTCACGGAGCATCAGGACGAACTTGGCCTTGGGGAAGATGCGGGCCAGGTAGGACAGGGACTTGAGGGCGAAGGGGTCCTTGTTACAGAGCCGGGCTGCGGGCTCACCGTGACCCATGATGACCTCGCAGGGACACAGAGGGGTCAACGTCACTATCAATCAGATCCACCCCCATTGAGATCAAACCAAGACATTTAGAGTTGACCCGTCGTTATTCGGTCGCTCCTAAAGGCCTCCTACACCCTGGGGAAACGCTACTTTCTCCTTTGTCTGAAATGACGTTCTGCGGCGAGCAGGATCACTCCGGATTATGACCCTCGCTTCTCCGCTCTAGCTCCCCTTAGGGCCCCAGGAGGGGGGCTTCAGCTCCCCTTAGGGCCCCAGGAGGGGGGCTTCAGCTCCCCTTAGGGCCCCAGGAGGGGGGCTTCAGCTCCCCTTAGGGCCCCAGGAGGGGGGCTTCAGCTCTCCTTAGGGCCCCAGGAGGGAGGCTTCAGCTCTCCTTAGGGCCCCAGGAGGGGGGCATCAGCTCCCCTTAGGGAACTTGCAGTCTCAATAACAATACTTCAATGTCTGTTTTGCTCAAAAACAATCTGTTTACAAAATAGAGCTGCTGTTGCTTTTAGTGCTCCCTAAATCAATAGCCCCAGGAGGGGGACTCCCGCTCCCCTTAGAACCCCAGGAGGGGTTCTCCAGACCCCCGGGGCCCACAGCGGACTGTGGCGCACAAAGGCCAAACCTCTCGCCCCCCCCCCCCCCCCCGCCCCTCCCTCGCCCGCCCTACCTCCAAGAGGAACGCTCGCACAGCAGAGTCCAACACCCGGTCGGTCACGCCGGCCTCGTCCAATCGGATCCTCTCCTTGACCGAGCGGCTCCAGGTGGCCCGCATGGCCAGCAGCCGCGGGATGACGCGCGTCTCCTCGCCGCAGCGCACGGCGGCGTGGGCGTCCAGCAGGGCGCGCATCAGCGTGGTGCCGCTCCGGGGGAACCCGCCGATGAAGATGAGGGGCGTGTCTTCGGGGAAGAGGTTGGGCTGGGAGTACCGACTCTGATTGGCCCGCAACGTGTTGAGCTCCGCCCATCTGTGCCGGGGGCACTGGATGCCGCTGGAGGCCAGGTAGAGGAGCGAGGCGGAGCAGAACAGGACCGAGGCCAGCAGCAGCCGGCTCCGGGCGCTCCTCATGGTGCTGGAGGTGGGCAGGGGTCAAGGGTCAAGGTGTGGGTGTGGGGACATGCGCTTCTGGAGGTGTGGTAGTGGAGGGGGAGGAGCAGAGGTCTCCGGCGCCCCTTGTTGTCTGGGCAGCAGGCCTCCCCAGGTGGGCCGTCCCGCCGCTCACCCCTCGTGGCTGCCGGGGAAGACCAAGCAAACACACGCATGTTAAATGGAACAGGGCTCGTCGTCACGGGCAACAGGTGTCCCCCCCTAAAACCCAGTTGAGACACGCAGACCTTCTGGAGGTCTCCTCCACCTCTTCAAATAACCTACCACACACCATCACCATCGGGCTAAACAAGCCTAGCAGCCATTCGACTTCTGCAATGTGCATTTCATAAACATTACATGAATCTCGTCACTCTATTGGTTATTTCAAGCTTTTATTTAAAGAATAAATGTCCTTGTGTTACACTAACGGACACTATTATTTAATATCCTCTTCCGAGCTGGGCAGACAGAGACCCGGGTAGGATAACACGGTCGACCCTTCGGTTTGGTGTTTCCATAGCATACTGAGCGTCACATCCTCATCTTATGTTACAATAGGAACCAGATGGGCGACTGGGCCACATTTCTTATGAACCCCCATATGAACGTTGGGGTTCAACGTCCCACATCGGGGCTGGTTGCGTTCAACCAGGAAGCAGCCCTGACTCCAAGGAGACGAGACACTCCAACACAACGCCTTTCAAGCCTGATCAAATGTAACATCAGGACGGATCTTCGTGAAGCGGTTAACGCTGACGTTTTTTAAGCATCAAATGTTGTGTACGATGAGACGGAGAATCAAACGCGTGTTGAACTGAGGACAATTGGCTTCAAGGAAGCGATGGCCCAAAAAAATGAAACCTTTAATACCAGAGACCCTCGGCGTCGAGAGGAAACCATTCATTTGAGCCCAAACATGTCCACCGGTACATACCATTGTCTCTGTTTATCAACCAAACACACATTTGACAGAAGTATTACGATCCGTCTGACGTCTAAAAGGTGAGGATGTGGAATGACGTACCGACGCGACATCTCGGGTTCTGCGACCAAACCCACGGCGACATAGAGGTCCGGTCAGTTCAGAGCTGCAACACTACATGATCTGACATGAACCCTTCAGAACACAAGACGCTAAAAGTAAAAGAAGCCGTCCGGTCAGTCAACAGGAGAACAGCGAACGCGAAGGAGGTAAAAACAAGAGACCTGGACGCTCATTGGTCGGTAATAGGACACAAATTCAGCACATCTGCATTGGTGATTTTCATTGGCGGGCCGTCTATCTCTCTCTCACTGCTGTGTTCGAAATCGTTCCCTATACACTCGTTCCCTATTCCCTATATAGTGTACATGATATAGTGCACTATATAGGGAATATGGAACGAGAATTCGGACACTACGCTTAACATTTCTAAACGTCATTTGCGTCAGTAAATGCGCCGGGTATTTGTGTGACGCAGACAGATGCGCCCACATCATGTAAACAAACCGGGTACTCACGACGAAAGCTGGAGGTTGTATTGATGTTGAATGTTACATTTCCTTGTTTAATTAATTTTGAATGTTAAATATTCTATGTTAAATCCCAAATAAATTGTTGACATTTCTAAACGAAAGCCGGAGGCTCGCATTAAATGTATTCGTTTTCGCGGTTATTCGGCTTCTTCTTCTCCCCTGGAAAAATACAACCGCATTGCATTGTGGTATACCGGAGTAACGTGTAGGGAACATCGTATGTACCCTATTTTAAGTCCACTATATAGTGCCCTATATAGTGGACCACTGAGAATTCGAACACCCTACAAAATGGCGTGCACCCTATTTAGTGCACTACATCCATGATAGGGAACGATTTCGAACACAGCTAAATACCTATTTTAAGTCCACTGAGAATTCGAACACCCTACAAAATGGCGTGCACCCTATTTAGTGCACTACATCCATGATAGGGAACAATTTCGAACACAGCTTATGATTTATCATATTGTTTAACATTTAGTTGGATGTTAAAGGAAGGCAAAGTACATTTCAGAAAAAAATAAAACTACAGTAAAAATCCCGAATTGAATTTGTTTATTATCAGTGTAAAAATAAATCCATTAAAACCATGGTTGCAACTTTATAGTCTAAAAAAACATGCATTACAAAAAATGCATAAAATGTGAAACATTTAATAGAAATTCAAAAAAGCTGTAGACAAATAAAATAGCAGATTTTGAACGTGATTTCAATTTTCAAATTTAAACTCATTTACAAATAGTATGAAGTCACAAAACATGTCAAAGCTTTAAAAACATATATATGAGCAAAAAAATAATCAATTATCAATTTGCTTGATCTCAATATGATTTACTTATGTTAGTACTTACAAATGTTATTTGGTCACAAATATAGATGACAGATTAAGTGGAAAAAGTTAAGAGATATGGAAAAATGACATTAAGGTACATTTTGTAAAATTTACTGTTGGCATGTCCACCCCTAATCCCTAATTGATAGATTGTTTTGAAGCGTGTTAATGGCTGATTTGAGCAGCATCACCTGGCCAGAGTCAGACTGATGCGACTCTGGGGCTGGGGGAGCCTGCACCCCTGGGGTGCATTGGGCACATCTTAAACCAGACATCTCCACAAACCCTCAGGATACATCTCTGACATGGCAGCATGGAGCACCTGCACTGCACATAATATTGCTCAAACTACACTAAACTGGTTTAAACTGCCTTTGTTCTTGTGTGGATTGAGCCCAGTAACGTCATCTAGGTGGAGGGACAGCCACATAGAAGGAGTGGCAAAGAGTAAACGGCTACAATTGTATTTGACTATTTTCCAGAGTATGAGGGAAATGCATATTAGAAATAGGGCTGGGATAAACGATTATTTTTTAAACGATTAATCTAGCGATTATTTTTTCGATGCATCGATTCATCTAACGATTCATTTTTTCAGTCCGATTCGATTTCGATTCGATTCGATTCTCGATTATCTCCCCCATTAATTGACTAATAGCAATTTATACATGTTGATTTACATATCTGAATTCCTTAACATTTCAATACATGTTTATTGCCTTTAAATTCCAAAATAAAAGTGCAAAGTAATGCATTCTTAGAATTCTACGGTGCTCAGTCATCTGCAGCTGCTACCGGGTGACGCCTCTTCAGGTGCTGGTGAATTGCCGTGGTGCTAGAATGGAAAGTCATCTCCATTTTGCAAAGAAGACATATCACGGAATCGTTTCATTTCACATTAAAGAATTCCCATACTTTAGAGGAACGAGTGCGTGGCGCCTTGCACTTATGAAAGTCTGAGGAGCCACTCGCGTTGCAACTACGCTCCGGCGCCGCCCATCTTTTTTTTCTTTTTTTTTTTTTTTTAATCGACGCGCATTTTTCGCGTCGACGTAATTTATGCGTCGACGTCGTCGATTACGTCGACGCGTCGTCCCAGCCCTAATTAGAAAGTAGAGGTTTACTAAAGTAAAGCTAACATACCCTAGCTGCTGGTATCCATGGGTTCATCTCTCTGTGAGAAAAATCCCAAAAAGCCCTTTAGTTGCGCTTTGTCTATTTCACTGAATGATTCGGTGAGGTTAATCATTTCATCTTCTGTCCACACAAATTCTGTGGGGTTCAATTCAACTATTTTCTTTATGTTATCCTTCACTACTGGGTGAATGACGCAGGTGATCATTGCCAACAGCACATGCACTTTTTTTTCTCTCACTATCTGAATAATGATTTGTTCAATAATGAGTGACAGGGGAAGTGAAAACTCAAGGACATAGCCCTGTGTCTGGCCGACGGGGAATCCCCCAGTGTGCATCGATACAACTTTGTAATTGTGATCAAAGACAGGTGAGCCAGATGAGCCACCATAAAAACAGCTTTCATAGGTATGTATCTTCCTGTCCATTGGGTTTGGAGAAAAGTAATTTCCAGTTACAAAAATCTCACGTTCAGAGAGAGGGATTGTGAAGCATGGGTCCATCATTTTGACCTTCCCGTCCGGGTGCCCGATGATGCAAATCTGACCCCTTTCAGTAACCAATCCAAAGTCCTTCAGTAGAGGCTTTGCCTTTATTGGTTGGGCATTTAGATCATCACAGACCTCCAGCAAAGCCCAATCATGCTTGTGGCCTGCAGCATCATCACAAAGCTCACTGGCAACGACCTTCACATCCATTAACTGGCTGTCTGTAAGTTCCTCATAGGAGAAAATAACAGTTATCTTTTCCCTCGGGTGTTTTGCCTCATCAAGGACTACGTGGCCGTTTGTTAGGATGTACTTTCCAAATAGAAGAAAGCCACTCCCTGCTGCCGAGGCATCTATTCTCACCTGGCAAACAGAATTACCAAGCTCTAGAAACCTCCTCATCGCTCTCACCTCATGGCAAAACTTTGTGCTTTTCCCAAACTCTTGAGAGAGAAGATTTCGGTAAGCTATAGGAGTAAGATTCTGCCGTTCTTTCATTTGTTTGACTAGATCTTTAAACTGAGAACGAAGGAGTTGCAACAGGTCCTCAGAGTTCGGTATAGGCTGATAGATGGACACCTGACTGCTCTTGTTTGGGGTTGGCTGATTGCTCTGATCTGGGGTTGGCTGATTGCTCTGATCTGGGGTTGGCTGATCGCTCGGATTTGGCTGCTTGCTTGGATTTGGGGTTGGCTGATTGCCTTTGGGGCTTGCAGTCCTACTTGACTTTGCCTCCTGTTTTGTCCCGTTTTTACCAATACGCCTCACCGAGAAACATTTTTCATGCAGTACATCTACAGGGCTGGACATTTCAGTGAGATTACCATCCTTTGTGTCCTCCAGAAAATAATTGCTTTGTAATACCTCGTCATTAAAACGTCCATCTTGCTCCAGGGCTTCTCTAACAGTTTGACCTTTGTACCCATACACCAAAACCTCATCCACTATTTCTTTCAGCTCAAGATTTTTCATAACCACTTTTCTTATGTTTGTAGTTCCAGATGTTTTTATGGAAAATCGAATAATCTCGCCAGGATTCTCTATTTTTATACTTTCCGTGGTTGTCTGGTTATCTTTTGCATTTATGAACTTTATGGTCAGGTTTTCAGTAGGAATGTGCGAGCATGGAAAATGTGAACTTATAGCTGTCCTAACTGAAATGAGAATAACAAGTTCTTTTTTCTTTTTGGGATCTGCTTTGGCACTTTTTTGTTCTAGCTCTTGAAATTTAGGAAATCTCTGAAGGGATTCGTAGATTGTCCCAGCTTTGTTGCAGTAGCACCTGTATTTTTTTTTTTCTTTGTCATACTTCCAGTAGATGGTATGTCCATGTTGCTCTTCTTCCTACGTAAGAACCAGAGTATGGACAACGTGTTAATGCTGGTCAGGTTAAGAGGAACAACGAGACAACGAGGGAGGTCTGTGAAACTTCATCTCATAAATCAAGATGTTGTTTCTCAAAACAGTGGAAAGGAATATTGATTAGGAAAATGACCATACCAAAACAAAAACAAAGAAGATAGACTGCCTTTTTTTGATGCTCTGGATTAGAATAGCCTGAACCAATTTTCCCGTTACCATTTCCTCCTGCTTCACACAGGGCGTGCCCGGGTTCACAGAGGGCGTGTCCGGGTTCACAGAGGGCGTGTCCGGGTTCACAGAGGGCGTGTCTGGGTTCACAGAGGGCGTGTCCGGTAGATTGGAGGTCCTCTAATTAGAAAGACAAACAGAGGTAGAGAGATAGGCTTGTCAGTGCTGCCCTCCCCTGTAGGAAGGGCGGAGGAGTGGGTATTGGGGGGGGGGGGAAACAACACATTTACCATAAGGGGAATATGGGCTATAGGCTGATTCGATACCCTGTAGTTAATTCTTCTAAATCTCTCCTAACCGTTGGAGACTGTCCACCCCAGGCGCAGCACGCCGCGGTGACACGGTTGTAGTTCAGCTCAGTTTGGTACGGTGTGGTCTGGTACGGTATGGTCTGGTACGGTTTGGTTCGGTACGATCCAAGTCCCAATGGAAGAATCTTTTTTGTTAACTGCTGTAAATTGATTGAGGTACCATTGCACCAGTAGGCACTCATCCTCCACGCTTCATGACATCATGAATCAGTTAACCCTCACCTCCATGGTTTATGGTGCGTTTCACATCGCTGGAAATTATGTGGGAAACATTTTCGTGACGTTGGAAAGTTCTCGTGACCGACACGTCATGACGCTCTTATGATTCTACTTCCGTTCGGCAACTGGGGCCAGATTTTGATAACAGAGTTGCCCAGTTGGTGGCGTGCGGTTTACTAGTGACGGCATGAACATGGCGGAACACTCAATATAAAAGAATCAACCATCATATCACATACTTAACTACTGATTGACGTTGTAACCATCTGTTGGCATCGACTTTGCTCAGTTTTAAACGTTTTAACGATAAAAAAACCCTGCTGTGAAGAACTTTTAGATTCTAAACAGTGCACATGCTGTCGCTGTCTGAAACACACGTAAGCGTGAGCGTCATCACTAGCGAGCCGTCTCGTTATCACCAGGACCATGAACGCGCCTTAAGTCCATGACATCATGAATCAGTGTAACCCTCACCTCCATGCATTGGTCCATGACATCATGAATCAGTCCAACACTCACCTCCATGGTTTAGTCCATGACATCATGAATCAGTCTAACCCTCACCTCCATGCATTGGTCCATGACATCATGAATCAGTCTAACCCTCACCTCCATGGTTTAGTCCATGACATCATGAATCAGTCCAACACTCACCTCCATGGTTTAGCCCATGACATCATGAATCAGTCTAACCCTCACCTCCATGGTTTAGTCCATGACATCATGAATCAGTCTAACCCTCACCTCCATGGTTTAGTCCATGACATCATGAATCAGTCTAACCCTCACCTCCATGCATTGGTCCATGACATCATGAATCAGTCTAACCCTCACCTCCATGGTTTAGTCCATGACATCATGAATCAGTCCAACACTCACCTCCATGGTTTAGCCCATGACATCATGAATCAGTCTAACCCTCACCTCCATGGTTTAGTCCATGACATCATGAATCAGTCTAACCCTCACCTCCATGGTTTAGTCCATGACATCATGAATCAGTCTAACCCTCACCTCCATGGTTTAGTCCATGACATCATGAATCAGACTAACCCTCACCTCCATGGTTTAGTCCATGACATCATCAATCAGTTAACCCTCACCTCACCCCCTGCAGTCTCCTCCTGGGTTGCATCAGGGTTCTCCTATAAAATAAACAGGGATTATGATATTTCAAACAAAGAAATACTCAAAGTAATAATCAGTTATGTTCATTCTGAGCTGTACTGTATGTGCAACATGCCTGATAAAAGGCACAAACGTTCACATATTCATCATCACTAATCCATATAAGACCTCACCTGACTCCCTCCACCTCTCACTCCTCCACCTGGCACTCCTCCACCTGGCACTCGTCCACCTGGCACTCGTCCGCCTGGCACTCCTCCACCTGGCACTCCTCCACCTGGCACTCCTCCACCTGGCACTCCTCCACCTCTCACTCCTCCACCTGTGACTCCTCCACCTGGCACTCCTCCACCTGTGACTCGTCCACCTGTGACTCCTCCACCTGTGACTCCTCCACCTGTGACTCCTCCACCTGTGACTCCTCCACCTGGCACTCCTTCCTCCCCGACCTCTTCCCTGTTCGCACCAGCGTTCTCCTGATGAGCGGATACATGATATTTAGAATAACAAGACTTGGTAAATGATTGGTTATGATGTTGCCTTGTCAAGTAGTGTACTTACTCTTACTTCTGTCTTTTTAAAAAACCTCTCTATATTGCCATTTGTTGAGGGTGTTCTTCTCTTTTTGGGCGGCATTATGCTGAAATTAGATGAGTTTACTCAGATTAATTGACCTCTACTAGACTGACCACATGACAGAGCTTTCTGACAGCATGATCATTATTAATGTAAGGTTAAAGTTTGCTTATGAATGTTTATGCCAAGCAGTTTGTGAACGTTCCACTCTGCACCGAACGCACGTGGGGTTCTTAACGGGACGGGTCCGCGTCCGAGAGACCGTTAACCGTTAGCTTCTCAGAGGCATGTAGTATAATGCCACGGTGTGGGGTGCATTTCACAACATATCCCCCATACACAAGCTAAAAGTAAAAGTATCACAGGTGGCCGTGGGTTGGATCAATGTTGACAACAGGTCCCCGCTCCTTCCTAGAGCTCTCTCACCAAAACGCATTTCCATCCATCTCATTGTTCGAGACTAAACTACACTGGCATGACTGAGAGATTAAGTTACCTCATCAAAGGTTGAATCGAATAATGACACACACGCAAACACAAACACACACACACACGTTTTCCATGAGCTAAAATAAAACCACCCGCAAAATATGCATGCATGAAATTATCCTACATTTAAAAACATTAACCAGAATTCATCTTTCAAGAAATTAAAGAACATCAACCGGAGAACTATGTCAGTCAACGCCAGCTCCACTTATACATCATGAATCAAATCTCCACAACTGGCGCGGAGGTTTGAGTGATGGCCCTCCCTCGCCCCTAATTAGGCCTACCGTTAGACAGGTGCCCAACTCCCACCTTCGTGGGAGAGGGGCAAAAAGGATTGTAAAAAAGAATTATAAGCCAGACAGTTTATTTCAAAACCAGCACAAATTGTATGACCCCGCTCAATGCTAATTTATTCAATTTTACTTGATCAAAAGTAGATTGGCCGGGAAACCGCCCAATCTTGCAACACTGCCGCCAAAAGTGGATAAAGCGCTTGATCAAAGGGCTCAGGCGCGCACCTCAAAAAAGCCCGCCAACGCGTAAGTTGTCAGAAGCATAGACATCTGTCTATGGTCAGAAGTGCAAACAACTTAAAATAACTCACGTCGTGATTTTAGCTGTGTAACGTTGAATAAAGAATCAAAATGCAGAAAATCTTGAAAGATTCTTGAACCCTCACAAAGGCTACTAATACTTTCCCAATTTGATGGATTTTAGAAATGAATTAAACAAACAGGTGAATCATTTTTTTCTGCAGTAGGCCTACAATGACATAAGATCAAGCAAATAAAAAAACACTTAACTCTTCGAAACCGCTCCAATTGGTCCGGAAGCTGTTAGCAGTGATTTAGAATCGCTGCTCTTCAAGATAAGTGTTGTGTGAAAAGGTTCAGGAAATGTGGGGAGAGGTGGTTCGGCTCTGAGCCTATAGGTCCACGCTCTGAGGGGCGTCTTCTTCACCATGGACCTATTAAAGAGGTATTGACTCTTCACGGATACATTTTGGATATGCTTTTCCATTATTTTATCCATACTTCGTATTTCCTTTCGTTATGGTGGCTATTCATTCGGTTTCCTCTCGATCGGGGAGAGGAACAAGCTCACAGCAGTAACGGGCCAGAGACGCGCTGTGGTGCAGTCCCGCAGTCCCACACTTCCCTTCAGGCAACACTCCCAGCCTGACGGGTTTCAGTGACGCCGACTCATTTCTATCGGAGCCGCTGGCGGCAATAACCCATCAATGGCACCACGACTTTGCTAACAGTTTTTATTATCCAGAAATTATATACAAACATTCATTAATATAAACTCACTTCAAGCTTTAGCAACCTTAGGAGGAGAAAAAAAAATCTTCCATTCTTTTGACGTCTGCTTTTGTGCATTTTACGCTAATGGAAAGTAGACACAAATGAACCCAATGAGAGTGTAGAACGTGTCCCTCCAGGAGGTGAGCTGGTCAGAGTCCCTGGTCCACGTCTGCCTCCGCCGAGGCTGCGCCCTCTTGTTCCGGGTCCCCGGGGAGGGCGCTCGTGACCGTCTGGATCAGCTCCTCGATCTGTTCCTCTGACAGCCGCTCTTCACTCTCCTCCACCATCTGAGGAGTCCCCAAAGAGAGTGAGCGGGTGGCTACCTGCGGTCCCCGAGATCAAGGACGCCCTGCAGGCTTACCTATAGGGACATATTTTTTCTGTATTTATTTGAATGTATATGGTGTGGTGTCCTACGAAATCTTATTGCATTCGTTTTTTAGCCAAATTTGACAAACATGTTATTGTGTAAGGCTTGTAGAACTCGTAAAATGAGTAAGCCAGATTCGGTTATAGGTGGCACTATAAAAATAGGTGGCACTATAAAACACTATAAATTTCAACAGACTGCAATTTCTACTAGGAAAGTACAATATGCGTGAAACGTAGTACACGTGCACCATTCGTCATGAGGAACAACTTTAAATTCGCCAAATCGCCATCCATATGGTCAGAACATTTGGATTTAATGCAATGGCCACAACTCAACCAAACGCCCACACAAATACTGATTTGGTGCCGGAGGTTGGTAAAAGCTGCATACATGTTCAAGGTAACTAGGGCTATATTTGTATATGGTTTTGAGTGTCCAAATCACATTACAAGTCCTGATTACATAATAAACATACAGTTTAAAGTGAGTATACGAAAACAAGTTACAACCCAAAAAAGTATGAAATTGTTCAACGTTTATTTGTATGTTCAGTTTTACCTACAGAGCAGTTGTTCTCCAACTTTTCTACTAGTTTACCCTCTCTAAGATACTTGTTCAGCTGAATACCTCCCTTCACTGGCACAAAACATTTATTAGAAATAAATAGATAAACATTAACACAAATAATGTATGCGCGTTCTATTTGGCAGTGTAGACATGACCATTAAAAGGGTGCAAATACTAAATTTAGTGAGAAACATTGGCCTGTGCTGCAACTGTTCAACTGGCTAATTTCTCTCCACTAAATAAGCGCAACTCAGAGGAGGGTCAGAGCGTGCAGAGGGGAATCCCATTACAATATATTCCTCCTGTAACTGAGGACGTTGTGGTTTTTCTGGATGCGTCTTATTTTACACGGATTCTCCTTTTTCCTTGTCATTTACGTTTCATCCACTTACCCATTTTCTTAATGTTGTTTTGTCCTGTCTTGTCTTGAGTACCCCCATTTCAGAATAGGGGTACTGCTATAGAGGAGCCAATGATTGAATGCATAGATTGTGTGGAATATTAAAAAAGGTGGTAGGTAAGATTTAAGAGCAATAATTTGAGTGTAATCTTTTAAAAAATGCCATCAGTCAGCGATTAGTAATTGGTTCAGGTCGAAGACACGTAGGCAGGGAGCAGAAAGGGTTTGTTTTTAGGTTTATTTTTCTTATTTTTTTCTTGCAAAGTTCAGCTTCCTCTTCATAACATTATCTTACAGCAACTTATATTGATTAGAAGTTACTCACCAGTTGGATCTCCACTGCTGTCAGAGGTCTGTGGTTCAACAGCTGGAGTTTCTCCGCTCTGAGAACACAATTATGAGGCTCTGCAAATATGTCCAAATGCAGAATGATTATGCCACATATTTCAAGCTTGCATATTAAGTTGACCAAGTCGTATCTTAAATTTCATCAGCAAAATTGTTGATGGTTCTAGTTTATTTGCTTTATCCAAACTTCCTTTTTTTTTTAGAAAGACTAAAAAACAAAGAAAACAATACAAATAACAATTTTTCAAAATGTCCAGGATTGTTTTACAATTTCGTTTGATGTTTAGTTTTCAGGCAACGTCATAGACACCTAGTCTTACTTTGTGAGTTTGTGGGGCATCATGGTAGTTAGGAACTCTCTGACCTAGTCTTACTTTGTGAGTTTGTGGGGCATCATGGTAGTTAGGAACTCTCTGACCTAGTCTTACTTTGTGAGTTTGTGGGGCATCATGGTAGTTAGGAACTCTCTGACCTAGTCTTACTTTGTGAGTTTGTGGGGCATCATGGTAGTTAGGAACTCTCTGACCTAGTCTTACTTTGTGAGTTTGTGGGGCATCATGGTAGTAAGGAACTCCCTGACCGTCTCCGGACTCTGCCGACTGCAGGGGGTCTTGGAGAGGTATTTCAGCGTCTGCGTAGGACATCAGGGCACAGCGGTGAGGCCTCTGCATGGGTGCCATGCTGAAAGCAGGGGGAGAGGAGCAGGTGCACATACCTCGTACATGATGGTGTTGAGGTTCTGCTGGCCGGCACTATGTTTGTTCTTCATGCTGTCCTTCCTCTGCTCCTTGAGGTCAGTCAGGAGCTTGAACACCTGTCAGCCACAGAAAAATCAGACCTCCACTTCAGTGTTGGCTTGCATGAGGGGATTACACACGGCAGTAAAGGGGTCCAACCATAGCCAACATTTCAGCAGAAGGGATCGGATGTTCCAGGTGATGGTGTGATGAAAGAGTATCTCTTTTGGGGGGACTGCTTCACAGCAAAGTATTGGATTTAGAAAAATATTATCATGGGAAGACACAGGCAGCAATCACAAAGCATCTTCAGAGAGACAATGAATGTTCATGACTTTTATAGGGAAATATCACATTGATATCACAGGAATCAGGATTCCTGGAAAAGGATTTTAAATACGGTAAATGGGATTCCTATGGTCTGCAACTATTTAAGTGCGTAAGGGAGAAAAAGGTCCCATTAGGAGTGGTTCTGATAGTCTAGGCCGGGAGCCTCGTTACGTGTCAATACAGAGAGTCCAGAGGGGTGGCAGAACATAGCTAATCAGGAAGGGGGGGAAGCTGGGGAGCAGTTATTTCCCTACTCAACGAGTGAGGTGGTCTATCTTGAGGAAAAGGAGCCATGGCAGTGCTGTAGTGTTAGGTTTCATGGTTAGTGTCCTTAGAGAAAGAAATTGGTGCAAGATAATTATACAAAGGCTTATTAGTTAGATATGGTAGGGAAGGTAGCTTGTTTTATATGGCATGGATGGACTATACATATTTTCCACGAAAAGATCAAAAGGCATAGAATGTTACCTCAAAGTTGCTGAGCATGGCTGCATTGGCATCCTTTCTGGGGAAGTCAAAGAAATGCGAAACATGGCGTCACATTCTAACACATCTGGTTTTGAGAGTCAAATTTAAAGTTTTGGTTAACACCATCTTTTATTAGACCCTTGTTTATACTCTGAGCTATAACTACATCCCACATACACAGTGGTGTAGTCTTCTACGTGATACGCAGGTATACGCCGTATACCCACTAGGAACACACCAGGATTTGCGTATACCCACTTAAAAATGTGCACGGATACGTATCAATCGTCTTGTGACAGATCTTTCACTTCTGTGTTTATTTTTCTCAAATACCGGTTGGGTATAACTGCAATAAAATACTTTAATCAGGGGAAGCTATCTCCTACATTCACCATTCATAAAATTCCCCCTGCGCGCTCTGCCCTGTCTCTGTTACGAAGCGCGAAGCTGCCCCTGCATCTCTGCACGTTAGTTGGCGGGCCGAGCCCCTTCTTCTCGCGTGCGCGCGCGTGCGTGTGTGTGTGTGTGTCTGTCCAGTCCTCCCATATTAATGTGTAAACCACATAATAAGTAGTCAACAGAAGACAATGTTTTAATCCCACTTTATATCTCCTTGTTACTTTTAGATGAGAACCCCTGGCCAGCCTTTCAGACTGGGTGTCAGGCTAGGGAATTTAAAAACAGGCATCCTTGGTTAGAGTGGAGGGGAAAAGAGTTAGGTAAATGTCAGCCAACATACAGTTGGTACACACAATTGAAATTCATAATGTTAATCACTATGCAAATGAGAGTATAGCTAATTCATTTTTAAGGTGCAGTAATTTCACACTTTTACACTATTCAATTACTGTATGGTATGTTAGATAACAAAAGTAAGAGCTCAAATTAGAGCAATTGAAAGAGTGAAACATTAGTCTCCTTTCATCTCCTGCTCATGCACTGGTTAGCCATGGTTGTAAACAGTTCATTCAATTATTTTGAGTAGATTTTGTCCTTGTTTAGCATGTGCTATTGCTACTATAGATAGACAAAGGATAACTTGTCATTTTTGTGTTCTATTTGTTCATACTGTTATTAAAACCTATTCAACTTTTTCTTGATTGTTGATAATCGTTATAACTCTTAAACTCTTAAATCAGCGGGTTGTAGACCCCTGAGTTGGTGAGTGTGGTGCGACACCCCATAAGTGCCACACACGTACATGTACCGGTGGGACGGGTTTGCACGAGGCTGGGAGGGAATCATCACAGTATACCCACTACAATAAAATAGACTACACCACTGCCCATACACAAGCTAAAAGTAAAAGTATCACAGGTGGCCGTGGGTTGGATCAATGTTGACAACAGGTCCCCCCTCCTTCCTAGAGCTCTCTCACCAAAACGCATTTCCATCAATCTCATTGTTCGAGACTAAACTACACGACACTGGCATGACAGAGATTAAGTTACCTCATCAAAGGTTGAATCGAATAATGACACACACACACACACACACACACACACACACACACACACACACGTTTTCCATGAGCTAAAATAAAACCACCCGCAAAATATGCATGCATGAAATGATCCATTTAAAAACATTAACCAGAATTCATCTTTCAAGAACTTAAAGAACATCAACCGGAGAACTATGTCATTCAACGCCAGCTCCACTTATACATCATGAATCAAATCTCCACAACCGGCGCGGAGGTTTGAGTGATGAAAAAAGTTAGGTAAATGTCAGCCAACATGCAGTTGGTATACACAATTGAAATTCATAAAGTTAGTCACTATGCAAATGAGAGTATAGCTAATTCATGGTCATTTTTACGGTGCAGTAATTTCACACTTTTACACAATCCAATTACTGTATGGTATGTTAGATAACAGTAAGAGCTAAAATTAGAGCAATTGAAAGAGTGAAACATTAGTCTCCTGTCATCTCCTTCTCATGCACTGGTTAGCCATGGTTGTAAAGAGTTCATTAAATTAATTTGAGTAGATTTTGTCCTTGTTTAGCATGTGCTATTGCTACTATAGATATACAAAGGACAACTCGTCATTTTTGTGTTCTATTTGTTCATACTGTTATTAAAACTGATAAACCTACTCAGCTTTCCATGATTGTTGATAATCGTTATACTCTTAAATCAGCGGGTTGTAGACCCCTGCGTTGGTGAGTGTGGTGCGACACCCCATAAGCGCCACACACGTACACGTACCGGTGGGACGGGATTGTACGAGGCTGGGAGAGAATCATCACAGTATACCCACTACAATAAAATAGACTACACCACTGCACATACATGTATACTATATTATACGAAAGGGTTTAAAATGTAATGCCATCTACGTGAACCACATTTGAACAAAACATGCATCGATAACGACCCATAATATGGATATCTGTTCCTCCTGCAGGGTGTTATCATCTGGGCCTAGGCATCTGAGACATAGTGGACATAAAGTACATGTATACTGAAAAAACGCAAGAATACATCAACTTACACTTCCATGTCGCAGGGGGTGAAGTGTCCCCTTTAAAGCGTTTCGGGTGAGACAAGCGCCCCTTCCCGAGGTTCCGCCCCATAGCCCTTAAACACAATCCTGTTGCTGCCCCGAGCCCCCGTTCCGAGGAACTCCTTGCATTCACATTAATACACCCCATAGTTATTGTTTCTGGTGTGGCCAAGATACTTGCACAATAAGCTAAATGGCGAGTTCAGAGGTACGTATGAAGGAGCAACAGTTCGATGGCTATGTTTTGTTTACAGATCCACGTAGATGTGTACATTGTGGCTCGTTATTTTAGTACACAGCTGGTCAAAGGCTGATTAAGTAAACTGAGAATGCCTGGATATCTTATCCTCATTATACTAGTTCTGATTACCATGTTGATTTACTATACATTTAGCTGCTGAATCTTTTCAGGGAAATAAACTTTGGGGCGGTCGTTTTGTGGGAAACACTGATCCTATCATGGAGAAGTTCAATGCATCCATCGCCTATGACCAGAGGATGTGGGATGCGGACATCAGAGGAAGCAAGGCATATGTCAAAGCATTGGAAAAGGCCGAGCTGGTCACCACGGAAGAAATGAACAGTATTTTACATGGGATGGAACAGGTAAACTCATGTAGACCTACTCATTGTATACAAAGTGTCATTTTTACTATTGTATTCCAAAACCCCTAATAATACAACCATCTCTACTACAATCTATGTTATGGACTCAACACTATGGGACTATGTTGTTAGTTGGAATCAAACGTAAAATGAAGAAGACTGGCCAGTATTCATTTTATTTTGTTCTGCAAACATACTTCAGTCTTTGTCAGCGGTTAAACAATATCTCCCAGGTTACTCAATGTATGTGCTCATTGCCAGAATTCCCCTCTCTGTTGTGTAGAGAATGCAGAATGCAGTGAACAATAGCATCAGCATGTGACGAAGCAGGTGGCCTCTAGCCAACTGATTTACTTGCATACAGATTGTCAGATTATTTTTGGTTGTCCAATATATTAAGCTTTGTTCTGAAAATTATGTTGAACGAATATGAAACTCAACAAATACCAGTAGCCTTCTACAGGTGCAATACATTTGAATATTGTGGGAAGTTAATTAATTTCAATAAGTCAATTTAAAGAGTGAAACTTGTATAATATATAGATTCATAACATCAAAAGTGGAATATTTCAAGCCTTTACTTGTTTTAATCTTGATGATTATGGCTAATTTTATTAAGATGCACTGGTAATTCCCTGGGTTAGTAAATGTTTATATGTTCTGTCTTAGATTTCTGAAGAGTGGGCCAAGGGAGCTTTTGTGGTGAAGCCAGGAGATGAGGACATCCACACAGCCAACGAGCGCAGGCTGAAGGTAAAGCCAGGCACCTTGGTGTTGACTGCTCTGAAGAGCCAGGCTCCATGTTGTTGACTGTTCTGAAGGGCCAGGCTCCATGGTGTTGACTGTTTTGAAGAGCCAGGCACCATGTTGTTGACTGCTCTGAAGAGCCAGGCTCCATGTTGTTGACGGTTTTGAAGAGCCAGGCACCATGGTGTTGACTTTTAAATGTGTTGTATGTAAGATGCATGAGTTATGAAGGGAGAGCCCAGAAAAGGGCAAAAGAGACCCAGATTATGAAACGACACAACCGCAAACAACCCTTTTCATATTAATGTACAGGAGCTGATTGGAGAGCCTGCTGGGAAATTACATACCGGCCGGAGCAGAAATGATCAGGTTGGTTTGTTCACAATGTGATGGAAAACAGTGTTCAGAGGAGCCCGGGAGGCTCGACAGGTCTTCATGGTTCTAATGCCCTGGTCTCCATGGTGCATGTGTCCCATGGTGTTAATGCCCTGGTCTCCATGGTGCATGTGTTCCATGGTACATGTGTCCCATGGTTCTCATGCCCTGGTCTCCATGGTACATGTGTTCCACGTAGCATGTGTTCCATGGTTCTAATGCCCTGGTCTCCATGGGGCATGTGTTATATGGTGTTAATGCCCTGGTCTCCATGGTGCATGTGTTCCATGGTGTTAATGCCCTGGTCTCCATGGGGCATGTGTTCCATGGTGTTAATGCCCTGGTCTCCATCGGGCATGTGTTCCATGGTGTTAATGCCCTGGTCTCCATGCCTCAGGTGGTGACTGACATGCGGATCTGGTTGCGTGACGCCATAGCGACCTTAAAGGAAGACGCCCTGCAGCTGGTTGCTACCATGGTGGAGCGTGCCTCTGTGTGAGGCCCCTTTGTCTTCATCATCAACCCCTTCATGCCGTCATACTCAAATATCCACCTCTCCTTCAAGTCGCAAGGACAGAGACATTTCATATTATGCTTTCTTTCACTGATGTGTTTTCCAACTTCCAAACAAATCCCAACACATCAATTAGCATAACTCAAATTAGCACATCAGCAGCACATCCATTAGCATAATTAGCATAGTCTTTAACCACATTTTAATCTGTCTTCACTTCAGAGAAATAGATGTCCTGTTTCCTGGTTACACCCACATGCAGAGAGCACAGCCAATCAGGTGGAGCCATTGGATACTGAGGTATTGTAAAAGCATAGATTTGCATATCCTCTACTTTCTCCTTTGGGGGGGGGAGAGGCACTGAGGCAGCAGTAGCCAAGACGTGGAGAAGGTCTGACCTACTGGTTGCTAGTTCAATCCCTCTGGTCTTCGTATAAGTGTAATTCCCTATGATGTCATAAGCATGGTATAGGGTGTGGTAAAGAAGTATTGGGGGGTCTGGGGTTGTCCCCTTTCTGAAAAACAAGTCTTCTCACCTAGTCCTCCTGGTTGTCGTCCTCTCCAGCCATGCCGTGGCCGTCAGCAGAGATGTAGAGCGTCTTCAGGAGATCCGGTCCCGGACCAACGTACTTCCTCTTGGCAGGTAGCCCCCCTGCTGAGTGTGGTGGTTTCTCCCACCTTATGTCCGCCCTGTGGCCGCTCTCTTCCTCTATGAAGCTGATGGTTCTCGTCTGGGTTGTTTTCAGCGGTGCGATCGCCGGAACCCCTTTCAATATTGACAGAGAGCTGCTGCGTAAAGGTGAGCGCATCATGGCCCCGTTCCTTTGGGCTCGGGTTCAGCTCGGTGGGACCACTGTGGGGGGGGGGATACACTACATCTTAGTCTCTGGAAGCACGGAGAAACGGCCATCATAAAACACATGTGTTTCATTCAGCTGATTGATGGACTAAATGTGTTGCGTTAAACATTTTAGAGGCTAAAGTTCATCAGTAGACGGTCTGGGCTGTAATTATGATACTTGATTCAGCTAAATTGGTGTTCTTCTAGCTTCAATCATTTTGAGATATTGTCCAACTGAATCACCTCGGTGATCCTATGCACTTTTCTGAAATATAATTTTGTGTTGCGAAAAGATTATGTTAGCTAGTGTTGATGGAGTATTGTTAAAATGAACATTTGAAACATTTTGTGCCAATTGTGAAGAAGTCAGACAATGCAATGTACTTCGTTAAGATGATGCAGCATACGATTTATTAATGTTACTTCTCCATGCGAACGTAGAGTTGGAGTTTGACGGCATCAGCATCAACAGCATGGACGCCACGGGCGAGAGGGACTTCGTCGGTAACTCATTTAGCAACTCACCTGAGAACCACCAGCCCCTGGACCGGCAACCTGGAAACCCTGTTGTGTTTCTGCTCCCCATTTAGCTGAGTTTCTCTTCTGGGCGTCGCTGTGTCTCACTCACCTCAGCAAGATGGCGGAGGACCTGCTGCTCTACAGCACCAAGGAGTTCTCCTTCATCGCTCTCGCTGACGCGTACAGGTGTGGCTACTGCTTTGTTTGACGGCCTCAATGTGTATCAGAACTCTTCAGTTCCTTATTGGAATGTTTTAGAAACTGTGTGTGTGTGTGTGTGTGTGTGTGTGTGTGTGTGTGTGTGTGTGTGTGTGTGTGTGTGTGTGTGTGTGTGTGTGTGTGTGTGTGTGTGTGTGTGTGTGTGTGTGTGTGTGTGTGTGCAGTACTGGGAGCAGCCTGATGCCACAGAAGAAGAATGCAGACAGTCTGGAACTGATTCGGAGCAAAGCAGGTCGTGTTCTTGGCAGAGTAAGACCCATAATGAACCGGAATGCCTTCTCTCAATGTAAATCCAGACCCTTTGGTTTAAAGGTGCTGAGTGGAGAATGGAGTGGCATCTAGTAGTGAGGCTGCAGAGGCAACCAGCTGAATACCACAGCAGGTTCCCTTAACCAGTCTGGTCCACTGTGTGTGTGTGTGTGTGTGTCTGTGTCCATGTCCGTCCTATCTGGGTAAGAAAGTCAAACGGATTTCATGTACAATATCGCTTAATAGAATGCTCATACACAACGACGGTATTAAAAAAGAATCACAAAGCTTGCATGAGTTGTAACAATGGGAATATCATGCACCCCCTTCCTGGTTTTAAAGACCCTTTTTCTTTTAAATCTGTGTCTGAATTTTTGCTAAAACGGGTGAGTTTACCGTTTCATTGAAAGTTGATTCAATATAGGTAGGCCTACCACGTTTTCGTGGTAGGCGGAACTATACACTAATTAAACATAATTATGAATATGATATTCAATTCCTGCCCAGTCCGTTCTACTCAATTCTACACACCTTGCCACCCCCTTGGTAATCGGGTACATTACTGTCCATTCACCATTTAAATCGTGTGTCTCAGTGTGCAGGGTTCATGATGACCATCAAAGGCTTACCGAGCTCCTACAACAAGGACCTGCAGGTACGCACATCCGCAGGAGTGAACAGGAATGTCCAGAGCTTGCTGTTGGAGTCTGGTGCAAATAAATGTCCTTCAGTGTATTTATAATTTCTAGACTCTTCTAGCCATTAACGTAACGTTGCATTCAACATAACTGATGCCGTTCAGCCTCCCCCCCCCCGCTAGCGGTTGGATCCAAGATCGATCCAAGATGGCTGTAATAATGAGGCTGTGATGCTGTGTTGTGGCCCTCAGGAGGACAAGGAGGCCATGTTTGACTGCTTTGACACCCTTCACGGGGCCCTTCGGGTGACCACGGGGGTGATGTCCACGCTCAAGGTCAGTTTGTTGTTGATGTTGTGGTCGTACCGACCGGCCCGTAGCAAGTAAGCCTCCCAGAGGGACTCTTAACATCTGCGGCAAAACTTTTTAAGTTAAAAAAAAGTGATTGGTGATACATCGATAACATATACAGCTAATGGCACGAGTTTTGAATGAGCAACTATTCACAACTCAATGGAAATCAAAGTGCATTCCCCTGACATGAACAGGAGCTAGGCTACTGTAGCTCTGCAAGTCACTGGGGGTGGCTAACGGAGGGCAAATGCTAACCCATCAGGACACCCGGATGAATGGGCAATGGAGCAACTGGTCTGAATCTGGGTAAGACTAATGGTGCGTTCCAGAGCCCATCCAAAGCAATGGGATGTGGGACTTATCCTAGCTGGCGTTTACAGATATCTGGTTGTGGCCCGTTAAGTGCTGAGTGATCGTATGACGTCAGATTGTTTGCAGAGAACCTTTGCTCCTCAAAGTAGGCGTAGGACCAAAGGGACGTCACTCAGGTTTGGGGCCGCTGAGGAACCATTCCCTACTCTTGAGAGGATTGAGGACTACAGGCCCTGAGAAAAGCCTCTCCACTTACAGATGACATTCCTGTCGTCCGTCTTCCTTCTTTTCTCGCTGGCTAGGCTCAACCCTAGTCCTCATCTGTGTTTTCATGGTGCATTATGGGAAAACTGTTTGCTTCAGCTACAGAATTATGTTTTCTACTTCCTAAAGTAGCGAGAACCTTTTAGATAAGGATATGTCATAGTTGATAATATCCAATTAATGTCCTGTTGACTTCAAGCTGACTGTATTTGGGGTAAATAACGGTCTTTATATCTCGACATTGCGTATCAGTGTCGTGACCCAAGTCCTGGAGTGTCCTGGTCACTAGCTTGTTCTTGGTGCTCCTCAGATCAACCGGCCTGTGATGGAGGCAGCCCTGAGTCCAGACATGCTGGCCACTGACCTGGCCTACTACCTCGTCCGCAAGGGGGTGAGTATCCTGTGTGTGTGTGTGTGTGTGTGTGTGTGTGTGTGTGTGTGTGTGTGTGTGTGTGTGTGTGTGTGTGTGTGTGTGTGTGTGTGTGTGTGTGTGTGTGTGTGTGTGTGTGTGTGTGTGTGTGTGTGTGAATCAGCCAAAGCTAATCTTCAATAATGTTCAATCTTCTAGATAACAATAAACTACGCGTTCTGTAATCCAACACAACAAACTCTCCTCTCTCCGGCTCTCACTCACCTTTCCTCCCTTCTCTTCCTGCAACAACTCAACTCTCACGAGACTCTCAGATTTGTTTCATAATCTGAGAATATAGTCTAAGCCTTTCAGGGGCCAATCAAGCACCTTAAGATCCCTTTTTTGACACGGTGCAGTTGCCCCAAAAGATTGCAGCGTTACTCAATCCTGGACCAATTTCAACAATGGTTACCTGCATTAGTCCTTTGGACGGCAAATGATCGTAAAATGGGGTCCAGGTTTTAAAGTGCCCTAGTTTTCCTTGACCCCCCCCAGTTAGTCTACAGCTGTCCACCACGTCCGGTCAGGAGGAGCTGCTCCGTCCACGTGGTGTAGAACAGGGGCCTTGTGGGAAAGGAGCGTGTGAGGGAGGCCTGGTTTAGCTCACGCTGCCCCCTGTTGTGTTCCAGCTGCCCTTCAGAGAGGCCCACGGACTCTCTGGAAGAGCCGTCTTCCAGGCAGAGTCTCAGAACGTCCCTCTGAACCAGCTGACTGTGGAGGACCTCGCCGCTATAAGGTGACTCGTCCACACACCGTGATCTGATAGTCCCGAACAACGTCCGGCCGTCTTTTGGTTTACGAGACTACTGTTGTTTCTCCGGCCTGTTTACTGAGCACCTCTCCCCCCTGGCTCCAGCCCCCTGTTTGACCGCGACGTGGCGGCCGTGTGGGACTACAGCAGCAGTGTGGAGCAGTACAGCGCCCCCGGTGGCACGGCCCGGAGCAGCGTCACAGCGCAGGTGCAACACCTGAGGAGATGGCTGCAGGACCACGCCCAGTGATCTCGCTTGGCCAGTGATGGACAAGAGACGTCCGTTGCCTCTGGTTGTTTTATCAAGGGTTATCCAGGTGTGCTTTTAAGCATCAGCATCATGTTGTTCCATAAAATTCATTGCAAACTCACCTAATTTGTGTATCGCTTTCCTTCGGTTCCTTCAAGCCGATTCAACTGGTGGAGTCTATTTCCCTCTTGGCTAGGTTCAGACCACGCCCCTCAATACTGAGTCTTTCCAAGGCAGAGTTTATGAGCTGCCTTAGAGATATAATGTATATTAACACATCGCGTGTTGATATTTTCCTGAGCGGTTCAGTAGGTGTGTAGGAGATGCATTCCTCTTAGATATGCAAGTGTTTTGAACCGACTTTAAATCTCTGAAAAGCTTTACTGAGTAAGCACCAAGATGTAAGGATACATCGTTACTCTCTGAAGAGCTGTTCGCTCAATGCATGCAGGGATTTTTGAATTGTTTTGAGAACAATATGCCATTAGTAAATATAGGGACGTTTTTCCAAAAGTTAACTTAAGAATACCATTGGTGCCATTTTATATGAATGTATATTTTTAGTGACGTGGTTCATTTAGTCCAGGAGTAACTCACTAGTCGGAAAAGGCAGAAGCAAAGCAGGAGTAGAAGAAAGATCTGGAAACATTTCCTCCCTCCAGAAATACAGAAGGGGCCCATTTCTCCTCAAATCTACCTTCTTCCTGTGGTTTGGGTTGAACATAACCTAAATAAAACATCTGTAGAAGATGTTTTATTTGGATGGATATAATATCCATGACGTGAGTATTTATTCTATTTTGCGCTCTGGTGTCACACCAGTGGTGTGTATTTGTTTGTCGTATTCTTCCTAAAACTGACTGACGATGGCAGAAGAAGTTGTCTTGAGTGAATACATTGCCAAAATTGCGTTTTGCATACAAAACTTGTTTCGCCAGCCAGTAGTGCCCCAGAAGTCCAGAACTGGCAGAGCACACACACGCGCCCATGTTGGGGAGGAGACAATTCTGCCATCTAGTGGCTGCACCGGCATGCAAGCACCTTCGCCAACGTGTTGCCCGTGCAGGGTAGGCTGCTCCTTCGCCTCTTCCAGGGAATCCTTAGAGGTTTGGCACTATCCTATGGAAGCATATATGTAGCAAAATTCAAATGGCAATGCAATTTGCAATTTGCAATTCAATAAGTAATTACGTTATGCAATTGACAATGCATTATGCAATTTCATAATGTAATTTGTAAATACGTTATTCAAAGTGTATTTTAATATGCAAAGTGACAATGCAATCCTCAATTAAATTTGCAAAAGTTATAACAATAAAAATACAATAACATTTTGTCAAATTCTTTGAGTTCCTTTATTCAAATTGAAAAGCTATAGCGTCCCCGTGATTGCAATCCACTTCGCCACGCTCCGTGTGTTGCGATATTCAAATGACATTTCAATCCGCAAAACGGAATCCAAAGAGGAAATCCAAAGAGGAATCCAAAAAGTCAATATGCAAAGTGGCAAACGTATCAGCCAATCAGCGTCTGGGCGGGAACTACGTCACTTTCTATTGTGTCTGACTGTTTTATGTGTGGGGGGAGGGAGTTCCAGAGCCTGGGTGCTGAACAGCTGAATGACCGAGAAGGGTCCAGCTGCAGGCTTGGGCGTTCCCGTCATGACACAAAAACGCCCATCGGGCGTTCCCGTCATGACACAAAAACGCCCATCAGGCGTTCCTGTTGCGTTTCATCGATCAATCAAGAAGAGGTGAGTGAGTTTCGCAAGGCTTGCTTTTTTGGCGGTTTTACCTCCTAGTAACTTTCCAGAAAAACGAAAGAGTTATGATGAGAGATTATGTCAGTAAGTATGATATTGTTTATTTGACAACATTGGCTGTGAAGTATTCTCATTTAAATCACTGATTTAGCTGTGGTATCGTTGTATTCGAATCCGATATAAATACTCGTGACAAGCATGGTTCGGTAGCAGCGAATGCTATGCTATCTCGTCCATAAACGTTGCATATACTATTCAGAAATCAGCAACGTTTAAGACGGTTTGTAGGTAGAGGGTAAAGTTTGCAGCGAAGGCTTTGCCGATTATTTTACTGTGAGGTTAACATTACCAAAGTACATTGTTAAGTTGGATGTTAAGGTGTCAGCTGGCAGCCTGGCATGGTAAGAGGCATGACATCGCGGCCACTCTGCTTCGTTGTGGTGACACACACATCTGATTAAACTGTGCATCGTACTAGTACGTCTAACTAACTAGTATGTTTACATGCATGGCATATCAGATAATTCTGTCTGTTCGGTCGCTGCGCAACGAATGAATAAAGATCGTTAGCACTCTGAAAAACAGATGACAGATGTGCCCGAAGTTACTACTTTATTACCTCGCTGATGACCAACGTTTAGGAAAACATGTACTTTTAATTCACCCTTGGGTGAAATCGAAGCGTAGTGTGTACTGAATGCGTGTTGATGATGATGCATATGAATTGCAACTTACACGTCTTCCAAACCTTTTCAGTACCCTGGCACATGCTTTGTCCAATGGACCATGGAAGGGACTTTACTTGGCTGACGAGGTAAAACGTGTGGCTGGCGCACGATTCATTGCATCTAGTAGAGTAGCATTCACTGGTAGACAGGCAGGCCTCTAGATTGTTTATTATGATTTAATGAAGTGTTCCTATGTGACGCTGATGGGCCCTGGTTGCTGCTAAATGCTTGTTGAAAGTGCATTGTGCACTTTTTGTATGTAGCTACAAAATGAGGGTGGATATCACTTTATAGTTTTTAGGCATTATGTACTAATAAGAATCATTGACAAATCACATTCCCCTTATACCACCACAGGACGCACCTCACCAGTATCAGAGCAACAGCTGTGGGGTGTTTATGCTGCTGGTGAGATGCATTATTTTCAGAAATGATGACCGATGACTAGTTTGCAAAACAACTAACTCATTTGTATGTTAATTTCAGTACGCAATGTATTCTACCCTCAAAAGCAATATGATTTCAGTGCCATAGTACACTGCTAAACAGTACTGTAACATGGATTTGTATTAGGCTATGAAGTCATTTAAAGCATAACTTTACTTTTCAGGGGGACATGCTCTCTATCAGGAGGTGGTGGTTGGACAGCTGTTGGAGACCTTTATGCTTGAAAGGTTTATATACTGTGTCCATGTTGCTATTTACTTATTTTTGGTGCTCACGAAGATCGTAGCCAATACACTTGTCTCTCTGTCTCTAGCCCTGCAGAACTAGCTGGCTCCTTCTCCCCCTCTCCATCTCCCCATCTCAGTCACACCTTCCAATCACTAAGCAGTGAAAGGTATTACATACTATGTCCATACTTTTCTATTTACGTATATTCTCTCTTGCTCTTTCTCAGACTTTTGATCGATCAGTGATTCCCTTTTTGTTTAATGGTGTGGGTAGTGTTGGTCTGGGCTTGTGTGATTGAATTGAAGGTTGATTATAATCCCTGTTTCTCTCCCTCTCTCTCCTTCACTCTTTTTCGGATCTCTCGCTCTCTCTAGCCCTGCAGGGCTAGCTGGCACACCAAGCTCACCCTCTCTATCTCCCCATCTCAGCCACACGCTCCAATCTGGCACAACAGATGACAGGCCATTCTTACCACCCGAAGTCCTTCAGCAAATTGTTCAAGAGACGCTGAGACTGGACATGGCGATGCTTGGCGTGTTCAACAGGGTTTCAAACACATTCCGAGAACTAATCAAGCCTCTCCATCCTTCCATATATATAAATGAGTTTGGCAGGGGACATTAAGCTTAATAAAGACAATCTCATATGCATAACGGTTAGAAAGATTTACAACAATGCAGGCTGTGGCAGTGGCGCTACGCCTCAAAGGCTTCTTAAAAAAGAAGAATTGGCCAAGAGCACCCCTGGTACTGAGGCACGTTGCATATGGCAGGTTTGTCATAAAAGATGTCTGCCTAGGATAATGTTCTTTTATTACTCCTTTTTCGTTTTATTTGGGACGTCTTTTTTTGCAATCCCTTTCATTTGTAAATGTGCATACTACTGTAGTAAATGTATCTGCCCAGAAATGCTGGTATTTTATTACTCCTTTCTTTTGTTTTTGTGACAAATGCTATACGATGTATAACATACATTTGTGCCTACGATGTATGTTGTAAGGTTAATTGTTACAGAGCAATTACTGTTTTTTTTTGTCTTTATTGAAAACATTCAGTTGGAAAAGTAAGTGAACACTTGGAGTCAAATGGCCTACTGTTTGAGCCTTCATAGTGTCTGGTAACTGGATTTGAACTGCATAATGTCCCAAGTGTTATTTTAATCTATTCATTATTTAATTTGGGCATATTCTTAAACAACTATATCAAACATCTCACTTATACCTAATACCCTACCTATACTAACCCAGACGATAATGAACATGAGATCATGGAGCCTCCCTGTAATGATCGTGTTGCATCAAGTTTGATGCAAAGTTTGGGTCGAGATCCGACACATAAATGTAAGTTAACATTCTGTAGGCCTAGCTGGCTAACGTACCCGTATTACGAGATCGAAGAAGGGGGTGCTAACGTCAGTTCTATGCTGCCCATACTACTAGATCGACGAAGAAGAACGGGGCGTTCCAGCCTGCGTAAACGAGAACGCCGGGGGGGCGTTTTAGTCTGCGTGAACGGGAACGCCCACGACACGGGAACGCCCATTTGTGTCTGCAGTCGGATGATATTGGAATGACCGGGCACCCATTCGTAATGAGTCGTGATGTGGGGATACATAGTAGTCCAGCAGAGGTTGAGCGGAGGGAGCGGGAGGGAGTGTATTCTTGGAGGAGGTCCCAGAGGTAGCTGGGGGCTAGGTTGTGGAGAGCTTTGTACGTGAGGAGTGGGTGGAGACGGTGGGTCTCCCGACCCTATGTTTCGCACCCAGTGCCTGTAGCACTTGGGAAATCTTTGTGTTACCACACTGGCGTCAAAACGTACCAGTGAGGATAAGTCGTCTATCCTATCTCCCAGAACACGCACTCTATCTACTACATTTGTGTCTTCAACACGATTGTTCTCCACATCAACGGCCAAACTTCGGAGCGTATCAATAATCTCCATTGGTGACCATGGACCTGACGCATACGAACTAGAAGTGAACAAGGAAATTACGAGCAAGTGACGTAGTTCCCGCCCAGACGCTGATTGGCTGATACGTTTGCCACTTTGCATATTGACTTTTTGGATTCCTCTTTGGATTCCGTTTTGCGGATTGAAATGTCATTTGAATATCGCAACACACGGAGCGTGGCGAAGTGGATTGCAATCACGGGGACGCTATAGCTTTTCAATTTGTATCAAGGAACTCAAAGAATTTGACAAAATGTTATTCTATTTGTATTGTTATAACTTTTGCAAATTTAATTGAGGATTGCATTGTCACTTTGCATGTTAAAATACACTTTGAATAACGTATTTACAAATTACATTATAAAATTGCATAATGAATTGTCAAATGCATAATGTAATTCCAAATTGCATTGCCATTTGAATTTTGCTACATATATGCTTCCATATATATGCTTCCATACACAGCACAGGCGTCTAGTTGCGTCGTACTGTCAGATGCGGCATGCGCTTCACGCACGTTTCCTCACCACCACGGATAGCTTCACGTATTATTATTATCATCATAATAATAAATAAATGAATAAATATAGATATATAAATCTATAATAAATAAATATATGAATGCGACACGTGGCCGGATTGTATTTGCGTGGTCGCATATCCGTTACCAAGGCAACACGCTGGGTCGCATCTGCACGTGGTTTAACTAATTAGTGCCACGCTCCGCGCTAATGAGTTCACCTGCATGTGGCGACTCGTGCTCAGTCATCTCTAACTTACCTGTCTGCTGCTCAGTAGGCCAAACTAAGCAGGTCGGTCTCCCCACTAACCGTCTAACGTCTCCCAGGTACGGTGATGTATACTTTAGGAGTTTAACCAGAACTTGGTTGGAGTTTCCCGGTTTTGTGTGACAACGCTTTTCGAAGTAAAACGGACCACCACATCTGGACCTGCTGTGAGTAGAACGTTTATTTTCCTACTAGGCTTACTTGATGTTTAATGTTGGTTCTTGATGTAATTGGACATCATTTGTAGTGTTTTTGCGTGGTTATAGGCCATTTATTTATTCAGGTGGTGTGGTTAAATGTGGATTCAATGTGCTAGTTGTGTGGGCTGATTTAAGACGTCTATAGAGTCTGATGCGTTTGCCAAATCATGTTTTTTATTAAGCCCTTGATCGTTTTATTAGGTGGATTTTTGCCTTTTAAAAACAAAACAAATTAAAAGTTAAAACCCTTAAGAATTTGATATATTTCTTTCAAGTATATAGTTTCTACAGGTTAAAGGACTGTCATTTGGAGAAGATTGGTGCCAATATTTGGGGAAAGGAATGCATGATTAATTCAAATTAAGTTAGCTTGAATCAACTTTGCCTCAGTGGTGTGGTTTGAGCACTAAAACGAATCTGCTCGTTCCGTTATTTCACAGGTCAAAGAGGAGAAAGTGATTCTGTGAGTATCAAAACTAAACCATGAAGAAGAAACTGCGAACTGTAAGTCCTTATATTTCCTCTTTATGCTGGGGCATTGTTTTGGCCTCCTCGTTGGCTGAGGTGGAAAGGTGAATGATTTTAAATAATGTTTTTTGTTGGTACGTGGGCTAATTACCTGTTTAGTTTGAACATGTGTCAATGCTGTGTTAGAAGGGGTGTAGTATAGGTTCCAAGTGAATTGTGAGAATAGTAACATAGGGTTTCTCAGAGTGCAGCCAAAACATACTCCAAGGTTTTGTCTAGATTTTCTTTCGACATGCTTCGCCACTACTTCCTGAACTTTGCATCACGTCACCTGAGTTACCGTACTGATGAGGGTTCAGATTGAGTGATCAGAGATGCATGCTAGGGTTCTGCGCTGTCTGAAGCCTCCAGCTCTGTAGACTTGCCCCCTTCAGGTGAAGGCATGTGTCTTAAGAGGTGGTTGTGAAGTCATTTACATGAACTGGGATGTCATTCAAGATGGTGACAGGCTCTCACCTAAAGGAGAAACGCCCGGGGATGAGAGGTGAGGGCTCTTCCTCAACGACTAGAACACCACCTCGGTCCTTCGCTAGAGAACCATGGAGCACATTTCAACGTTGCCCACCATACATCTTGAAGCCGTAGCTACGGTTTCTCTACCTCCGCAGCTGGAGTAGAGCACAGCTGCAGTCACGAAAAGGGTCCTTGGTGGGATCTTACCGCGATAGGTTCTGATTTAAGAGGACCGAACTTCCAGGACCAGCTGGCCTCCTCCATTACTCTGCAGTTCAGCCTGAGAAAGGCTTGCATCTGAGCCAGCAGAGGGCTCATCGGCCTGCTGTTCATATGGGATGAGGAGAATCCTACTGTAAAGACCTACCAACCAATCCCTGCTCTGTTCAAGGTCTGGTCCGTTCATGACCTACCTACCAACTACTGGGACGTCCGATACCTACCAACTACTGGGACGTCCGATACCTACCAACTACTGGGATGTCTGAAACCTACCAACTACTGGGATGTCTGAAACCTACCAACTACTGGGATGTCTGAAACCTACCAGCTACTGGGATGTCTGAAACCTACCAGCTACTGGGATGTCTGAAACCTACCAGCTACTGGGATGTCTGAAACCTACCAGCTACTGGGATGTCTGAAACCTACCAGCTACTGGGATGTCTGAAACCTACCAGCTACTGGGATGTCTGAAACCTACCAGCTACTGGGATGTCTGAAACCTACCAGCTACTGGGATGTCTGAAACCTACCAGCTACTGGGATGTCTGAAACCTACCAGCTACTGGGATGTCTGAAACCTACCAGCTACTGGGATGTCTGAAACCTACCAGCTACTGGGATGTCTGAAACCTACCAGCTACTGGGATGTCTGAAACCTACCAGCTACTGGGATGTCTGAAACCTACCAGCTACTGGGATGTCTGAAACCTACCAGCTACTGGGATGTCTGAAACCTACCAGCTTCTGGGATGTCCGATACCTACCAGCTACTGGGATGTCCGATACCTACCATCCCACCACTGGGGTGACCTAATCAGATTACCTTCTCACCACTTCCATCAAATCCCGTCCCTGTTCTCAGGCTCATCAAAGCGGAAGAGTTTGAGTCTGAAGGAAAACAACTGGACTGCCTGTGGCTCTTCAGGTGGGCATGGCGAGGGTTCTACCTTGCCTGGTTGTTCATGCGGTCAGGGTTCTGCCTGGCCTGGTTGTTCATGCGGTCAGGGTTCTACCTGGCCTGGTTGTTCATGCGGTCAGGGTTCTGCCTGGCCTGGTTGTTCATGTGGTCAGGGTTCTGCTTGGCCTGGTTGTTCATGCGGTCAGGGTTCTACCTGGCCTGGTTGTTCATGTGGTCAGGGTTCTGCCTGGCCTGGTTCTTCATGTGGTCAGGGTTCTACCTGGCCTGGTTGTTCATGTGGTCAGGGTTCTACCTGGCCTGGTTGTTCATGTGGTCAGGGTTCTGCCTGGCCTGGTTCTTCATGTGGTCAGGGTTCTACCTGGCCTGGTTGTTCATGTGGTCAGGGTTCTACCTGGCCTGGTTGTTCATGTGGTCAGGGTTCTGCCTGGCCTGGTTGTTCATGTGGTCAGGGTTCTACCTGGCCTGGTTGTTCATGTGGTCAGGGTTCTACCTGGCCTGGTTGTTCATGTGGTCAGGGTTCTACCTGGTTCGGTTGTTCATGTAGTCGGGGTTCTACCTGGCCTGGGGTTCTTCATCCGGGCGTGATCAGGGTGACGAGGCATACCATGTGTGAGCGTGATGACATGGGGATACGCACTTATTATACATCACAACATTTTAGGAAATGGTCCTTCAAGCTTGAAAGACGGCGACGTGGCTGCCCTTTCTAGCCCCGACATGATAGTTGGCTGGCAGGCCCTGTGGATTGTATCTTCTGGAATCCTGTGCTGGGATGCAAGTTTTTCTTGGGCTGAATTGCAATGCATTTGTCGATGCTAGCTGGACCTGGGAGTTGGGTCCCCCTTTGAATCAGAAACCATCTTGGTAACATCCCAACTAGGGTTCTCTTCATGCTGTAACCAAGCTCTTCTTCAGCTGAGGAGGAAAAGAAATCCTCGCTGGGGCTTCAAGATCTATGAAGAGGAATATTGAAATGTGTGCAATGGTTCCCTCCCGTAGGCGCTGTGGTGTATTCTAGTCGCTGAGAAAGAGCCCTCGCATCCTACCCATGGTGTCTCTCCTTGGGGAGTCCCTGTCACAGTCTTGACGGATGTTCCAGGTCATGTAACTGATGCAACAGCCCTTTTGAACACTGTTTCTCCGGAGGGGGGCACGTCTACAGAACAGTAGACTTCAGACGGCACAGTATCCTAACATGCATCTCTGGCCACTCAGACCACACCCGGATCAATATGACAATGCTCATGCGATGTGAAGCGAGGAAGTAGCCAAAAGACAGATTAGTTCGCTTTTTTTGTACACTGGCAAGCATTGTTAATTGGTAGATAATTAGTTAAATGGGGTAACTGAAATGTTTAGTCAAAATGTTTTGTACATAAACCAACAGCTACAAACTACCAGATCGCCTCAAGGTAAGTCTGTTGGCTGTATTTTGCAATGAGACGACCACAAGATCTTCATCGTCGTTCAGCTCAAGGTGAGGTGCTGGTTACGTTACTTAGGGATGGTTCGTACTGGAACGTTACGATTCCAGTATGACGGGGCTTGGGGTTTCTGTAGAGGTTGGTAGTTAGTTTTGTGCAGTCTGTGAAGCTCTAATGCTGCAGTACTGTGTGGTGGAGGATAACTGGCAGTACGAACAGGATTGGCAATTGCGTTACGTCATCCACACCTTATTATGGCGTCTGGCAGTACGATCAGGATTGGCAATTGCGTTATGTCATCCACACCTTATTATGGCGTCTGGCAGTACGATCAATATTGGCATTTGCGTAAACCTCATAACTAATGAGCGTACCCAATTAAGGTAATCTGGCAGTGCCCCATTTCTATAGGTAACCATCTGCGATCATTGGTAAATCCTTATGCACTAGAAATTAGGAAGGGCACTCTTAAAATATATATATTTTTAATTATCCCACAAAATACCGCAAACTACTTTGATAACTGCGCTCTACAATCAACTCTCGATTTTCTGCGCATACATTTATCGGGTCGCGTAAAAGATGGAGACGACGGCCTTTACCTACTACAGTTTTTTATTTCTTCAACAACCCAGCAGCTGAATGTGGCTAAGTATCATTTTACTATCTAAATTACTATTGATATTGCTAGTGTTCTAAATATCTGGGCTGTGATCTGCTCAATATAGTTTCTGCTAGACTTCAGAAACAAAAGGAAGGGTTAAATGTAAGTGTGCTTATTCACGTATTATCAAATGGTATAGCTGTTTAGAAAAGTAAAGTTAATTATTGCGCAAATGCTACCATAAACCTTTGACTTTTGAATAAATCAAACAAAGCACAAGGCAACTAAGATACGTGGTGACCAAGAACTCTTATATTGATGTTCAGTTTATTATTGGTGAGGCAGTGATGTAAAGCGCGTCGTGGTGTTTTTAAATGGATGAATGTTGTGCTAACAGACGGGGGGGAAACTCCAGGCCTTGCAGTCCTGATCCTGTATGATGCAGAAGATGTCAATCCAACCGCACATGTGAGTGTTTGATATTGAAGCTTTCACATTGATTCCCACAGTATTTACCCATCTTTTATAACATTATGATCTTCTCAGTGATCTCTGCAGCGTGGTCGGTGGGAGGAGATGTGGCCGAGCAGTTGAACCAGGCTCTATCGGTGTAAGTGGCTTTCGATCAATGTTGATTTTTGCGTTAAAAGGATGAATATTGGATGTTAATGTGCTTGATTATGATGGTTCAGTACCTTGATTTCGTGTTTGGGAGTCCGCTTCCTGAAGACGTCCAACCTGTGTCTAGTTTATTGCTTCTCTTTCTGAAAAATGTACTCATCGCTTTGGTTAAAAGCATCTGCTAAATGCCCTCAATGTAAATGTAGTTGATTAATAAAGCTAATTTACAGCAGTTTAGAAATGGCACGTCGTCTCCCAAGGTTTAGTTAAATATTGTACAACACAGCTGGGTGGACCTGAGGCTGGGGACCAGAGGGTAACCCCACTACCTGGACCAGTAATGGGGCAGCAGGGTGGACCAGGGTACCATCTCCAAGCCGCTCTGAAACTAATTGTTGAGGCTGATTATTTTTTTATTATCTTTCTCAGATTTTCATTCTGACAGTAGTAGTTTATACATTTCTCAACGAGTCAACTTGTAAACTTGAAGTTAGATATTTTTTCCCCTTTACAAATGCAATGGTGTGCAGGTTTGACCTCCCCGGCTTTGTTACCAGATTTTGGACCCAACTACTGCCGTTTGATGTTAGGTCAGGACGCGTTGGTGGAGGAGGAGGGCTGATGGACGAGAGCCGACGGAGCCATGGTGGACGAGAGCCGATGGAGCCATGGTGGACGAGAGCCGACGGAGCCATGGTGGACGAGAGCCGACGGAGCCATGGTGGACGAGAGCCGACGGCGCCATGGTGGACGAGAGCCGACGGAGGAGCCGTGGTGGAGGTCCTGCCTTAAGAATGATGTCGGGGTGAATGCAGCCAGTCTCTAAATTGATTATCACTCACTGCTACTGAACGGTTTCTGTTCTAAAATCGGTTACTTCAGCCGTCATCTAATATGGCAGATTTAGAGAAAACCGTCCTTGGCTTAATGGAGCCATCAGTGAAGAAGTTTATTGAGACCCTAACCCCTCAATGTGAAGGCTAGAGTCTACGCTACTGGTACAAGAATTCTACAAGTTTTATCGTTTGTCTTAAATATTGAGTTTCAGCTGAGGCAGAAGACTGTTTTAATAATGTTAACAGTCAAATTGCAAATGTGTGCTGTTGAATTCACAGAATGTTCTACCATTCTCCTGCATAACACATTTTCAAGTGTGTGCATGGTTCTTATTTATTTTTTTAACTTGCAGTGTCTTCTATTCCTCTACATTTTACACCAAAAGCCAGTACTTTGATTCAGAATGGTTTAAAAGAGGCGTCCAGAGAATAATCCCACCAACTGCTCAACTACCACCCCTGTTTGTTACAGACCCGATGGCCTTGGCTGATGGAGGAACTGCATCTGGAGGACGACTATGAATCTACCTGCCAACAGGTGGTACTGGTTTGCACTGGTTTGCATGAACTGAACATGGTGGACATGAGGCAAATTCCCTGCTTTTTGCTCCAGACCAGGACTCTGTGAGGGGTGGTGATGGAGCCATGCTGAGGACCCGCTGGTGAAGGACGTCCCTCGTGGGGGGGCAAGGACAGCCGACCCTGAGGTGATTATACCTTACACTGCCACCTCAATGTGAAGGAGTAGGCTGCTAGACTAGCCACTCCACCAGCCCTACATCGGTCTCTTCAGCCATCGTTTTGATCAGAATGATTTTGAGAAAAAAGTCGCTGGGTTTAGGGAGCTGTGAGTGAACAGGATTTATTCACTCACAATTTTGCTCTCTATGTGAGGCTGCAGCGTCTGATTTCTCACATTGATTCCCACAGTATTTACCCATCTTTTATAACATTATGATCTTCTCAGTGATCTCTGCAGCGTGGTCGGTGGGAGTAGATGTGGCCGAGCTGTTGAACCAGGCTCTATCGGTGTAAGTGGCTTTCGATCAATGTTGATTTTTGTGTTAAAAGGATGTATATTGGATGTTCATGTGCTTGATTATGATGATTCAGTACCAGAGGGTAACCCCACTACCTGGACCAGTAATGGGGCAGCAGGGTGGACCAGGGTAACCATCACCAAGCCGCTCTGAAACTAATTGCAGAGGTTGACTATTTATTATCTTTCTCAGATTTTCATTCTGACAGTAGTAGTTTATACATTTCTCAACGAGTAAACTTGAGGAAGTTAGATATTTTTTCCCCTTTACAAATGCAAGGAAGGGTGTGCAGGTTTGACCTCCCCGGCTTCGTTACCAGATTTTGGACCCAACTACTGCCGTTTGATGTTAGGTCAGGACGCGTTGGTGGAGGAGGAGGACTGATGGACGAGAGCCGACGGAGCCATGTTGGACGAGAGCCGACAGAGCCATGGTGGACGAGAGCCGACGGCGCCATGGTGGACGAGAGCCGACGGCGCCATGGTGGACGAGAGCCGACGGAGCCATGGTGGACGAGAGCCGACGGAGGAGCCGTGGTGGACGAGAGCCAACGGCGCCATGGTGGACGAGAGCCGACGGAGCCATGGTGGACGAGAGCCGACGGAGGAGCCGTGGTGGACGAGAGCCAACGGCGCCGTGGTGGACGAGAGCCGACGGCGCAATGGTGGACGAGAGCCGATGGAGGAGCCGTGGTGGAGGTCCTGCCTTAAGAATGATGTCGGGGTGAATGCAGCCAGTCTCTAGTTTGATTATCACTCACTGCTACTGAACGGTTTCTGTTCTAAAATCGGTTACTTCAGCCGTCATCTAATATGGCTGATTTTGGACCCAACTACTGCCGTTTGATGTTAGGTCAGGACGCGTTGGTGGAGGAGGAGGACTGATTGAGGAGAGCCGACGGAGCCATGGTGGACGAGAGCCGACGGCGCCATGGTGGACGAGAGCCGACGGAGCCATGGTGGACGGAGGCCCTGCCTTAAGAATGATGTCGGGGTGAATGCAGCCAGTCTCTAAATTGATTATCACTCACTGCTACTGAACAGTTTCTGTTCTAAAATCGGTTACTTCAGCCGTCATCTAATATTGCAGATTTAGAGAAAACCGTCCTTGGCTTAATGGAGCCATCGGTGAAGTTTTATTGAGACTCTAACCCCTCAATGTGAAGGCTAGAGTCTACGCTACTGGTACAAGAATTCTACAAGTTTTATTGTTTGTTTTAAATATTGAGTTTCAGCTGAGGCAGAAGACTGTTTGAATAATGTTAACAGTCAAATTTCAAATGTGTGCTGTTGAATTCACAGAATGTTCTACCATTCTCCTGCATAACACATTTTCAAGTGTGTGCATGGTTCTTATTTATTTTTTTAACTTGCAGTGTCTTCTATTCCTCTACATTTTACACCAAAAGCCAGTACTTTGGTTCAGAATGGTTTAAAAGAGGCGTCCAAAGAATAATCCCACCCACTGCTCAACTACCACCCCTGTTTGTTACAGACCCGATGGCCTTGGCTGATGGAGGAACTGCATCTGGAGGCCGACCATGAATCTACCTGACAACAGGTGGTACTGGTTTGCACTGGTTTGCATGAACTGAACATGGTGGACATGAGGCAAATTCCCTGCTTTTTGCTCCAGACCAGGACTCTGTGATGGAGGGGTGGTGATGGAGCCGTGCTGAGGACCTGCTGGTGAAGGACGTCCCTCGGTGGGGGGGCAAGGACAGCCGACCCTGAGGTGATTATACCTTACACTGCCACCTCAATGTGAAGGAGTAGGCTGCTAGACTAGCCACTCCACCAGCCCTATATCGGTCTCTTCAGCCATCGTTTTGATCAGAATGATTTTGAGAAAAAAGTCGCTGGGTTAATGGAGCTGTGAGTGAACAGGATTTATTCACTCACAATTTTGCTCTCCATGTGAGGCTGCAGCGTCTGATTTCTCACATGAGTTCTGAAAGTTGTTATTCTGTAAAGGGGAAGTATTATACCACCAGGTGTGAGTGTGATTAGCCTAACAAGCGGTTTTGAAAATCTGCCCCATATGACATCACTAGTGGGCGTGTCCACCTAGATCTGTGCTGTACAGATCATTCTACCAGCCTACCCAGTGGACCGAAGTAAACGTTGCTCATCTATCCAGCACAGATCTAGGTGTACACGCCCAGTAGTGATGTAATATGTGTCAGATTTTGGAAACGGCTTGTAAGGCTAATCACACTCACACCTGGTGGTATAATGTCCCCTTTTAAAATGAAGAAAAACTGTCTACTGAGGTGTGAGAATATATATTTTTTTCATATCCTGATTGTATCGCTGACCCACCAGGATCCGCTCGGATCTACGATCGCTACGATGCGACTGCAGAGGTCTCTGGAAGGTAAAGGACAGCTGTGGGTCATCATTGTGTTCAGTCATGTGACGATCAGAACTAAGTGATTCAATTATTTATGGAACTGAACAGCATTTTCATCAACTAGAATATTTCAGTGTTTGTAAAATTTCAGCAAGATTACAAACTATAGCTGCTTTGCATTTGCTTTAGTTTCTATGCAAGTTGGAAAGAATAAAACAAATCATATTCAATGCCCTCATTAACACTCCAGCCAGGGCTTTGGTTTAAACTGGGCGTCACAAGAATACCCCCCCCCCCCAATTGCTCAACTACCACCACTGTTTACACAGACCAGGAGTCCTTGCCTGAGGAGAGCTGATGGAGGAGCCGTGCACCTGGAGAACCATGAGTCTGCCTGCCAACAAGTAGTACTGGTATGTTTGCATGAACTAAACATGACTTGTACTGGGAAACAACAGTTTACTACCAGACATTATAGCAAACTACCACTGATGTCAGACCATCAAACTACCACTTTGATTGTGCCCAGACATTGAGGCCAAACTGCCCCGTTTGTCCCCAAACAGGAAGGCGGGGCATAGGGAGGTGATGGAGGACCTGCCTGGTGAAGGACGTCAGGGTGGGGCGAGTGACACCCGACTCCAAGGGGATATCCACTGAGGAGAGAGCTGAAGGAGCCATGCATCTGGAAGGTGAGTCTGTTGCTGATGGAACTCTTAACGGGGCAGGATGGGGTGTTTGGCTCTCCATCAAATGGTGCTGGGTTCCACCCCTGAGTTCTCAGACTACATGGCATGACGCATTTCTGAATTCACCAAGTCTCTTTGGCTCAGACGGTCTGCTAAATAACTGAATCATTGTATCCTTTTGTATCCATATCATCCGTCTTTGTAAGGTGCAGTTGAAATGCTGTGTCCAGTCTGGGACAGACAGACCTGAGCTGCATCAAACCTGTATCTCTGACCAGCTGGAGGCCTTTAGGTCAGTATCCCACTGCTGAAGATGACATGGATATCGTGTTCATTGACTACAGGTGTAATAACCTTTTGATAACGTGACACTACCTAGACAGTCAACTGAACAATATGCTGTTTTCCTCTGTCCACATTTCAGTGATCAACAACCGCCACTCATCGCTGGCCTGTGGATTCATCTCCTCCACACTCACACAACGTGACCTTGGCCTGTGGATTCATCTACTCCACACTCACACAACAGGACTTTGGCCTGTGGATTCATCTCCTCCACACTCACGCAACGTGACCTTCTCACCATCTGTTGCACGTTTGGATGCACCTAGCGTGTTCCATCGAGGGTTCCTTCCTCCCCACAGTGGGAGGGTTCCTTGTCCTTCAAGGCGTCGGGGTTCAGTGTTAGGGACAGAGTTAGGGACAGATGGCTGCGCTGGATTCACGATACACGCTTTGTGATCAAAATGGGTTCGGACATCGGACCAAACGCTTCTCAAAATGTTTCAATGTGCAAACGATTTTATAAAATGTATACTCATGGTGTTTATATAAAATCGTATATAACAAATGTGTGGCTTTTTCTGCATGTTGTGCATTATGTGATGTTTAATACTGACCATAATGAGTTAACCTATACACATCTACCCTACCCTCGACCTCTACCCTCACCTTGACCCCCCCCCCCTCTACCCTCACCTTGACCCCCCCCCCTCTACCCTCACCTTGACCCCCCCCTCTACCCTCACCTTGACCCCCCCCTCTACCCTCACCTTGACCCCCCCCCTCTACCCTCACCTTGACCCCCTCTACCCTCACCTTGACCCCCCCCTCTACCCTCACCTTGACCCCCCCCTCTACCCTCACCTTGACCTCTACCCTCACCTTGACTCTACCCTCACCTTGCCTCCCCCCTCTACCCTCACCTTGACCCCCCCCTCTACCCTCACCTTGACCCCCCCTCTACCCTCACCTTGACCCCCTCCCCATCTACCCTCACCTTGACCCCCCCCCCTCTACCCTCACCTTGACCCCCCCCCTCTACCCTCACCTTGACCCCCCCTCTACCCTCACCTTGACCCCCCCCCCCCCTCTACCCTCACCTTGACCCCCCCTCTACCCTCACCTTGACCCCCCCCCCCCCTCTACCCTCACCTTGACCCCCCCCCCTCTACGGGACTCTCTAAATCGACACCACTTTGACCTGGGCGGGACTTTACGTCCTACGTCACTCGCTATGGGTTTGCATGTGTGCGCTAGCTGAACTGTACTAGCTCTTACTTGGTGAAGTGGGGGTAGGTCGATCACCCCCCAGTTCCGATAGTAGGAGGTTCCACTTCGACGGTGGGATGTTCCACTTCGACAGGCATTCATTGGAGGTAGGATAAGTCCCACTGGTTTGGATGGGCTCTGGAACTCACCATGACAAACACCCGGCGTTTACAGATATCTGGTTGTGGCCCTTTAAGTGCTGAGTGATCTTATGACGTCAGATTGTAGAGAACCTTTCTGAGGTTTGGGGCCGCTGAAGAACCATTCCCTACTCTGAGAGGATTGAGGACTACAGGCCCTGAGAAAAGCCTCTCCACTTACAGATGACATTCCTGTCGTCCGTCTTCCTTCTTTTCTCGCTGGCTAGGCTTAACCCTAGTCCTCATCTGTGTTTTCATGGTGCATTATGGGAAAACTGTTTGCTTCAGCTACAGAATTATGTTTTCTACTTCCTAAAGTAGCGAGAACCTTTTAGATTAGGATATGTCATAGTTGATAATATCCAATTAATGTCCTGTTGACTTCAAGCTGACTGTATTTGGGGTCAAGAACGGTCTTTATATCTCGACATTGCGTATCAGTGTCGTGACCCGAGTCCTGGAGTGTCCTGGTCACTAGCTTGTTCTTGGTGCTCCTCAGATCAACCGGCCTGTGATGGAGGCAGCCCTGAGTCCAGACATGCTGGCCACTGACTTGGCCTACTACCTCGTCCGCAAGGGGGTGAGTATCCTGTGTGTGGGTGTGTATGGGTGTGAGAACCATCAGCCAAAGCTAACCAAGTCAACTCTAAAGTGTTCCTGTTTAAGAACATTAAACATGCAGTGTCTCTGCTTTTACCTTATGAATAACAGCGCTTTGCTAACGTGCTACAATGTTATGGCCAGAGCCATGGGGGGTGAGTGGGGTAGAGTGCAGTGGGGGTGAGTTTGATGGGCTGGGGTGAGATGGCGAAGGCTTTAGACTCGATCGAATGTTCAATCATTTAGATAACACTAAGCTACGCGTTCTGTAATCCAACACAACAAACTCTCCTCTCTCTGGCTCTCTCACCTTTCCTCCCTTCTCTTCCTGCAACAACTCGACTCTCGCGAGACTCGCGAGATTTCTCTGTAGGGACCCTTTCCATGATCTGAGAATATAGTCTAAACCTTTCAGTGGCCAATCAAGCACTTTAAGATCCCTTTTTTGACACGGTGCAGTTGCCCCAAAAGATTGCAGCGTTACTCAATACTGGACCAATTTCAACAATGGTTACCTGCATTAGTCCTTTGGACGCCATGATCGTAAAACGGGGTCCAGGTTTTAAAGTGCCCTAGTTTTCCTTAACCCCCCCAGTTAGTCTACAGCTGTCCACCACGTCCAGTCAGGAGGAGCTGCTCCGTCCGCGTGGTGTAGAACAGGAGCGCGTGAGGGAGGCCTGGTTTAGCTCACGCTGCCCCCTGTTGTGTTCCAGCTGCCCTTCAGAGAGGCCCACGGACTCTCTGGAAGAGCCGTCTTCCAGGCAGAGTCTAAGAACGTCCCTCTGAACCAGCTGACTGTGGAGGACCTCGCTACTATAAGGTGACTCGTCCACACACCGTGATCTGATAGTCCCGAACAACGTCCGGCCGTCTTTTGGTTTACGAGACTACTGTTGTTTCTCCGGCCTGTTTACTGAGCACCTCTCCCCCCTGGCTCCAGCCCCGTTTGACCGCGACGTGGCGGCCGTGTGGGACTACACCAGCAGTGTGGAGCAGTACAGCGCCCCCGGTGGCACGGCCCGGAGCAGCGTCACAGCGCAGGTGCAACACCTGAGGAGATGGCTGCAGGACCACACCCAGTGATCTTGTTTGGCCAGTGATGGACAAGAGACGTCCGTTGCCTCTGGTTGTTTTATCAAGGGTTATCCAGGTGTGCTTTTAAGCATCAGAATCATGTTGTTCCATAAAATTTATTGCAAACTCACCTCATTTGTGAATCGCTTTCCTTTGGTTCCTTCAAGCCGATTAAATTGGTGGAGTCTATTTCCCTCTTGGCTAGGTTCAGACCACGCCCCTCAATACTGAGTCTTAGCTGACTTAGAGATATACTGTATATTAACACACGTGTTGACATTTTCCTGAGCGGTTCAGTAGGTGTGTAGGAGATGCATCCCTTAGATATGCAAGTGTTTTGACCTGACTTTACATCTCTGAACAGGTTTACTGAGTAAGCACCAACATATAAGGATACATCGTTACTCTCTGAAGAGCTGTTCTATCAATGCATTTTTGGTAACTGTTTTGTGAACAATATGAAAGAAGTGAATATTGTAGGGACGTTTTTCACAGGTTAACAACTTAAGAATACCATTGTACTACATAATGTACACACTTATTGTGCGCACTTAATCTACAATGCACTTATTCATAGCACTTAATTGCGTCACATCTGCAGTAGCTGCTTGCATTGCTGTACACAGGGAGTGGGTTAGCCTAGCGATTGTTAGTACTTGCACTTGGCTCTATGAACATCTTTACTGTACTGACAGCGATATATTGTTTGACAAATGTACTTATTGTAAGTCACTTTGGATAAAAGCGTCTGCTAAATGCCCTAAATGTAAATGTAAATTGGTGCCATTTTATATTTATGTATATTTTTTAATCAGAGATTGAAATCAGTCATTCATTAGTGTACACCTTCAATGCAAACTAGTTGAGATGGTTCTGCCATCTCAACTAGTTTGAGATGAGCTACCTATCTCATCTTTAGATCAGAGCTGGCCCTACTGTGGCCGGAGACCACTGAAGAAGTTATCTCTCCAAATTCAATTACCTCTTTCTATTTCTCTATTCATATATATGCCACCTTATTGTCACAATCAAAGTTAAACACTAAATACTGTATTCATATTTTTACCACATGGTTAAAGGAGCCTTTATCTGGCCCAGTTGAAGGCCTACATCCGGAGGGACATTCACGTGTCACACATTTGCCGCTCATGTCATCCTGAGAGGAAGAGACAGGGACGTCTTCATGACAGTCTCTCTCACGTTGCTTCTACACTGACTTAAAGGTTAGAAGGTTACAAGACAACTGCTCTACCTCCTGAGCTAAGCCGACACATGTCATATCTTTATGTAAATACATGTCGCACAAGGATTTGTTTTCTTTAATTATGCATGGCTCACCTCATAAGCACATGTGGTTTATTATGTTAATGTTTAAATGAGTTTAATTAATAAGGTTAATCATAAAGTATATAGTAAAGTTGATTTTAATCACCAAGTATTTTACTGACCTTAATATGATATAACTGTAAAGTTTAAGATGTAAAACAGACCTTTGCACTGTAATATACTGAGAACTCAGGAAAGGAAGATGAGTGCATGTTTAGTTAATGGAGAACTGGGGAGGGGGACAAGGAGGTGTCAAAGTTCTAGGCCCGATGCAGTGTTGTGATTGGTCAGTGAATGTGGGGGGGGAAGCCACATCGTGTGGGGATATAACCTGAAGCCTGATGCCAGATCAGGAGTTCATGCAAACAAACTCAGGTTATGACTTCTGTGCTATTAAGTGCTAAAGTATTTTTCTTTCAAACCTTTTCCTTCTCGACCTCTCGTATTTTGTGTTGGTTTTTATTCACAACACTACACATCTGGAAGCCAGAAGGAATTTTCGTAGGACTTTTAATTTCCATTTTCTACAAAATGATATTTTCCAATTAACAAAACTGGTACAGAACAGTTTGAGTTTTGCAACATGTATGCACTATGATATTATATCAAATTATTTAACATTTTGTTTGATGTAAAATAAGGAAAGGTATAAATTAAATACATTTATTTCAATGAAATAAAAACAGTAAAAATCCCATATTTATTACATTTATTACAACACTATTAGTGTTTAAAACTATGGTTTCAACTTTGCACTCTAAAATAACATGCATAACAAAAATTGCATAAAAGTGAAAACTTTAAATAGGAATGCAGAAAGAGCAGTACAATGGATATAATAGTAAAAAAAAAACTTCAAAAAGATTGAAGTTATGAAATAAGTCCTTATTGTGAATTGATATAAAAAAATAAAAATCCACTCTTACAAAAGGTACCAAGTCACAAAACATTTAAAACCTTTCAAAACATATACAATGTATGGGTTGGGGTTAAGTGGAAGAGTGATGACTGATTGAGAGATTAAGTGGAAGAGTCAGCCATCACCCCACAGCCTCAGAGAACATCTCTGACATGGCAGCATGGAGCACCTGCTCTGCACATAATATTGCTCAAACTACACTAAACTGGTTTAAACTGCCTTTGTTCTTGTGTGGATTGAGCCCAGTAACGTAATCTAGGTGGAGGGACAGCCACCTAGATGGAGTGGCAAAGAGTAAACGGCTACAATTGTATTTGACTATTTTTGTATGAGGGAAATGCATAATACAAAGTAGAGGTTTACTAAAGTAATGCTAAATGTCCATAGCTTCTGGTTCCGTGGGTTCATCTCTCTGTGAGTAAAGTCTAAAAAAATCCTTTAGAAGTTCGGTATTGGTACAAGCTTGGTCTCCTTCACAGAGGTTAATAATTTCCTCTTCTGTCCAGACCAATCCTTTGTTATTACTCAATATTTTCTTGAACATATCCTTCACCATTGGGGGAATGTCACAGGTGTCCATTGCCAACAGCAAATCCACTTTTTTATCTCTCAATATCTGAATAAGGAGTTCTTCAATAATGAGTGACAGGGGATGTGAATACTCAAGGAGATGGCCCTGTTTCTCGTCGGGGAACCCCCCACTGTGCATCGATACAACTTTGAAATTGATATCAAAGACAGGTGAGCCAGATGAGCCAAAATAAAAGCAGCTCTCATAGGTATGTATCTTCTTATCCATTGGCTCTGGAGAATTTGTGTATTTGCTAGTTAAAAGCAGAGTATATTGCCCACGTTCAGAATGAGAGATTGTGAAGCATGGGTCTATCTTTTTGACCTTCCCTTCCGGGTGCCCGATGATGCAAATCTGACCACTATCAGTAACCGGTCCCAAGCGCTCAAGTAGAGGCTTTGCCTTTATTGGTCCGTTTTTTTGATCACCAGAGACCTCCAGCAAAGCCCAATCATGCTTGTGGCCTTCATCGTCAACATTAGAGACACCGGCAACGACCTCCACACCCATTGACTGATGGATGTCTGAAAGTTTCTCATAGGAGAAAATAACAGTTATGTTTTCCCTTTTTTCTCTTTTTGCTTCATCAAGGACTACGTGTGCGTTTGTTAGGATGTACTTTCCATATAGAAGAAAGCCACTCCCTTCTGCCCGGTCACCTGCTCTCACCTGGCAAACAGAATCACCAAGCTCTAGAAACCTCCTCATTGCTCTCACCTCATGGCAAAGCTCTGTCCTTTTCCCAAACTCTTGAGAGAGATGTTTTTTGACAGCTTGAGGAGTAGGATTCTGGCGTCCTATCATTACTTCGACAAGATCTTTAAACTGAGAACGAAGGAGTTGCAACAGGTCCTTAGAGTTCGGTATAGGCTGATAGCTCTTGTTAGGGGATGGCTGATGGCTGGTGCTTGGGGTTGGCTGATGTCTCCCATTTTGCAGTGATGTTGGACTGTTCGAGCTTGCAGTCTTACTTGATGTTGCCACCTGTGGTGCATCATGGTTTGCAGCACCAAGGGATACTTGCGGTTTTGGTTTTGTTATCTTGAAACATTTACCATCAAGATAATCTATAGGAAGGGACATTTGCTTGTTACTACCATCCTCTGTATCCTCCAGAAAATAATTGTTAGAGCGGTTTTGCAATACCTCGTCACTAAAACGTGCATCTTGCACCAGAGCTTCTCTGATTGTTTGACCTTTGTAACCATACAAAATAACCTCATCCACTCTCTTTCTCAGCCCAACATTTTTCATAACCTTAGAAAGAATGTTAATACCTCCAGTTGTTTTAACAGCAAATGTTACAAACTCTCCATGATTTTCTTTTTTATCCTTGCTGCTTGTGGTAGGTGTCTTGTTCTTTGCTTCCTTCTTGATGTACGTAATAGTCAGGGGTTTCTTATCAAGTTGAGTCAATTTGTGGCATGGAAAATGTGAACCGATAGCTTTTTTAGGTCTATGTAAAATAACAAGTTCTTTGTGTTGGTTTACGGAAGCATTCTCTTTAAACACATCACTGTTCTGAAGTGATTCGTAGATAGTTCCTTCCTGCTTGCAGACAACATCGTAAACTGCATCTTTGTTTTCAAACTTAAAGGAAAATTGATGTCCATGCAGCTCTTTGGCCTACGGAAGAAACAGAATATGATGGAGGAAACAGAATATGATGGAAAAAACAGAATAAATGCTGGTAAATTTAATAGATTCTAATGAGAAAAATAACAGATAACAACAGGGATGCAGAGTTATTAAAACAAGAGATCTGTGAAAATAGATATTTTTAGCAAAACAATGCAAAGTAATTTTAATTAGGAAAGATATATTATTTAGTTAGCTTACAGTTAAAAAATAAACATGTGCAGGCTAATGATTATAATGGACTCGTTAAGAAATAGCCTTCATCAAATGTCATGCGGTACCTTTCCCTCCGGTTTCCCACAGTATTCATCATCCATTTCCTTTTTCACTTCCATTATCTCCAGGAGGCTGCGGTCCGCTGGTATGAGAGACACAGATTTTAACTGAAAAACGTATTTGTAGTGAATGTCATAATAAATATATATAACAACTGAAAACATAAACTATAGGCCTACACTACAAGGACTACCAGGAACAATTAATAAAATGTATAATTTTATTTTTGTACCCCTCCTCCCACTAACGCACACACACAGTTGATCATTTAAATAGATTCCACATCCCATCTTTAGAAACTCAAAAACTATTAATCTCGTTCTCTATTCCTTATTCCTATGATCATTGCACTAAACAACGAACGATTACATTGTGTACATTAATGTTCATCACAGCATCCCGCTCCTATCACAGGAATCAAGAGTCAATATAAGGGTTGTTCAGAATATTGTGTCCATATCAAGTATTAGATAAATTATGTGAATTGTGTTGATTTAACTTGTTTGTGTATTCAATACGGGATATATTGTGTGTTCATTACTAGCCAATTTCATGACACAGTCACAAAGAACAACGGAAGTCTGGGAGGTGTCCGAAGCATTTGGATCACACCATAAGACCCGACAGGGCGAACCGCAAGTGAACGGAGCATTCCACAGCAGTAAGATGCCACAGAAGAAGAATGCAGACAGCTTGGAACTGAGAGCAGGGCAAAGCAGGTCGTGTTCTTGGCAGAGTAAGACCCATAATGAACCGGGATTTTCTTAATGTAAATCCAGTCCCTTCGGTTTAAAGGTGTAGTGTGGAGAATTTAGTGGCATCTAGTAGTGAGGCTGCAGAGGCAACCAGCTGAAAACCTCAGCTGGTTTTCAGCTGGTTTTCAGCTGGTTTGTGTGTGTGTGTGTGTGTGTGTGTGTGTGTGTGTGTGTGTGTGTGTGTGTGTGTGTGTGTGTGTGTGTGTGTGTGTGTGTGTGTGTGTGTGTGTGTGTGTGTGTGTGTGTGTGTGTGTGTGTGTGTGTGCGCGCGTACAGTACTGGGAGCGGCCTGATGCCACAGAAGAGGAATGCAGACAGTCTGTTTTTTTGGCAATGCTTGCCAAGCAATAAATCTTATAACGTTGGTAAGCCTGTTTAGTTGGCTTTCAAATGGTGCCCCATTTGTAAGGAACATGCATTTGTGGGATGTGCAGCAGCGCTGAGTATGTGGGTTGCGCGCGCCCATGAAAAATTGCCATTGCCAAACAGGTTATTTTGCTGTTGCTATTGACACTTGTTTTGAGATTCTGGTACCCCCAGGTGCTGCCAATCAAGTGCCTGATTGGCACCTGATTGACAGCACCTGTGAGCATGTGGCCTGCTACTGTAAGTACAGCTACAGTTAGTAAGTGTCTGCTCCAAGAATCGGCATGACTGATCTGGATAGGGCCCTTGTGATAGGGCAACATCAAGCTGGTGTTCCGCAAAACCAAGTTACAGCATTACTTGGAGTGAGCCCTAGTACCCTCTCTAAACTGAAGGCTAAGTTCCATACAACGGGGGATGTCAAAGACAGGCCGCGAAGTGGGCGTCAAAAGAAGACGACACCCCAAGAAGACCATTTCATCACCCTGTCAGCCAGTGACGGACTGGACGGTCTGGCATTCGGGTAGATGCCAGAGGGGCCGCGGCCTCTCGTGGGCCGGCCAATCACGGGGCGGAATGCTTGTCGGGTTCGCGCGGCCGCTTCGTCGCAACGCGGCCCCACATTATCTCTTGGCCCACTATCAAGTGTCTATAGTGTTAAAAGCTTCAAATTTGCCATTTGTCTCTAAATAAAAAACATTAACCTGAATTCATCTTTCAAGAACTTAAAGAACATCAACCGGAGAACTATGTCAGTCAACGCCAGCTCCACTAATACATCATGAATCAAATCTCCACAACTGGCGCGGAGGTTTGAGTGATGGCCCTCCCTCGCCCCTAATTAGGTCTACCGTTAAACAGGTGCCCCTCTCCCACCTTTGTGGGAGAGGGGCAAAAAAGATTGTAAAAAAGAATTATAAGCCAGCCAGTTTATTTCAAAACCAGCCCAAATTGTATGACCCCGCTCAATGCTAATTTATTCAACTTTACGTGGTCAAAAGTAGCCAGATTGGCCGGGAAACCGGCCAATCTTGCAACACTGCCGCCAAAAGTGAATAACGCGCTTGCTCAACGGGAACGGGCGCGCACCTCAAAAAAGCCCGCCGACGCGTACGTTTCGTTTGATTCGAGTCAGAAGTGCAAACAACTTAAAATAACTCACGTCGTGATTTTAGCTGTGTAACGATGAATTAAGAATCAAAATGCAGAAAATCTTGGAAGGTTCTTGAACCCTCACAAAGGCTGCTAATACTTTCCCAATTTGATGGATTTTAGGAATGAATTAAACAAACGGGTGAATTATTTTTTTCTGCAGCACAATGACATAAGCAAATAAAAAAACACTTTACTCTTCGAAACCGCTCCAATTGGTCCGGAAGCTGTTAGCAGTGATTTAGAAGCTGCTACTGCTCTTCAAGATAATGCTGCTATCCATTTGGATGTACGAAGTGGTAAAGTCGCAAATCTCCCAGCTTTCTTGCGGCATTTCACTGAGGCACGCCCCCTTTCGGTCGTAGTATCTCGTCGCTTTCAAAGTAGAGCGAGCAGATCTGTACAACTAGCAAAGAAGATGGCTGCGCCCATAGTCAATGGGGATTGAGCTGTATTTTCTTTGTATTTGTACCACGTTGGGGGTTGTAATGTTAAATCCTCTTACACACTTGATTTCATTGCTGCTTTAATCCGGTCACCAATTTATGCATTGCACGGTCATGCTTTGCGTGCAAATCAATGTAAAGTTGTGTTTTCAAGCTGGTTTGCTAAAGAGGCTATGTTGCTAATGATGACTAGCCCGCTACTACCCCTCGTGGCTCGACAGAAACACGACAGAACTTGTTGAAATTAAAATTGGCGAAAATGGCAAGATATTATTGCAATGTAAAAGGCTTGCAATGTTAATGTTTCTGTAAAGGCTGGCAACCATTATACTGGATTATTTATTTTTTCCAAAATAGTTTTCTTCTCAAACTCGTCGGACACAAATAGCAAACTGGAAGGCTGGAGCAAGGGAAATGCGTCACGTTCTCGCTGAAGCTGGTCGTTCGTACCAGCCTACCATCCAAATGGATAGCAGCATAAAGGTGCGGACACACCAAAAGCGTATCCCGCGTACCATGTATGCGCGTAACGCAGCTAAAATGTTGCTTGACCATTTTGTGTCAAAAATGGTCCTACATACGCAGCTACGCGCCTGTGGCTGCGCTGGATTTAGGAGTCCGAGGAAGGAAACCCAAACGCCGCCGTGTCTGGGTGCATGATAGAGCTTGAATCGGGTTAGATTAAATAATCTCGGATATAAATAACAATAATCGGGTTAAATAACTTCACATGGTGTGTCTGGTGTGTTTCCAGCATTCGTAGTGTTGATCAGCAGAGATATAGTCCGCCAAGACGTTGAGGTTGCTTAGCAACCAGAGACTCTGTCCATGCAAGTGAACGGAGCGTTCACTCTTCGTCATAACTATCAAACCAAACATCCTTCACATTCACAGAGTGAACATTATGTAAGTAAAATGCACATTTCTCGCTAAAAATGTTTCCATAAACGCATTTAATGGCGTAACTATGTTACTATTTCCACCCAGAAAAAAGAAAGATGTCGGCCGTATGCTTCTGTGCAAGGGTCACTACTCTCTGCCAGTAACCTCGGGTCAAGCTCCACGCTGATTGGCTATTGCGGCTAAGTATCACGCGTATAAGCGTAAAAAGTTAAATTTTTTGAACTCCTCGCGTACGCGCGTATATGTACGCGCGTATATATACGCGCCTAACGCGAGTAAAATGTTGCTTGGTACGCATGATACGCGTGTACGCACCTCATACGCGCGTAAACCAATGCTTCCCTATGGAAAAATTGCCGATTTTATACGCGTGGTACGCAGGTAACGCGTTTGGTGTGGCCGTACCTTAAGTGTTGTGTGTGAAGTAGGGATGGGCGATATGGCCTAAAATCCATATTGCGATATACATGCAACCTATTGCGATAACGATATATATCACGATATATAAATCATAATAGAACCATTTCAGAACAGGTTACATAGACTCTAAGGAAAGCTAAACTGCTAAATGTATGTCGTTTTGAGAACATTTATTGTGCAAAACTAATCATACAACATAATGTTGTAGCTGCAGAGACTTTAAAAAAGAAAAAAATCTTCTGTGTAATGACGTATACTTCTCTTAATGAAATAAAAATTGGTGGTGTCTTAATAAAGAATAATAAAGAAACGGATACTGTGAATTAGGGAAATACGTCCAGTATTAGGCATGGCTGTTTTCAATAAAGAAAAATCTTCCAAGTGTGTGCACAGATACTTGCTATTAAAACATAAAACAATAAGTGGAAAATTAACGCAGATAATTTTGAAATGAACATGAAATGAGAGCAATCACCAGCTCCTCCGTTTCGCTTTCAGCCATATTTACTTAGATGACGATGATGCGTTGAAGCCGGTTGGAGCTCATGGCTCTTTAAATTCCGCGGGTCGCGGACGATGCGTTGCAGCCGGTTGCAGCTCGTGGCTCTTTAAATTCCGCGGGTCGCGGACGATGCGTTGCAGCTCGTGGCTCTTTAAATTCCGCGGGTCGCGGACGATGCGTTGCAGCCGGTTGCAGCTCGTGGCTCTTTAAATTTCGCGGGTCGCGGACGATGCGTTGCAGACGGTTGCAGCTCGTGGCTCTTTATATTTCGCGAGTCATGGATAGATCGCGTCAAACATACATTATCGCGATAGAGCAATATAACTAAAATCTCTATCGTAGGCCATTTTTTATCGTTTATATCGTATATCGTGCATTCCTAGTGTGAAGTGGTTCAGGAAATGTTGTGGTGAGAGGTGGTTCGGCTCTGAGCCTATAGGTCCACGCTCTGAGGGGCGTCTTAACCATGGACCTATTAAAGAGGTCTTGACTCTTCACGGATCACAGGGATATCCGTTTCCGTTACATTTTGGATATCCTTTCCATTACATTTAAGTTCTAAAGTCGTAAGCATCGTGAACGGTGCTTAAATTGTGTACATTAACGTCATAGCGTCTCGCTCCTATCACAGGAATATATAGTATATGTTTAGGGGTTGTTCAGAATATAGAGTGGCGAAGTCACGCCCCTTCCGGTAGGGCTCATGGGACCTATGAGATCGAAAAATATGAATGGGTGTCAATGGAGAGAAAATTATTATTTTCTGGTCCCGGTCTTTATATGCCCTGGATTACACATATGTTGTTTGTGGATATAAAGGATAATTTTTCATGCAAAGAGTTCGACCGTTTATTGTGCAATTGTTCAGATAAAGGCTGTAGAGAAAACACAACGAGAAAGACTACACGGCTCGTATGTGACGTCACGCTCCCTGCGACTGGCGTGGAGAAGACCGACAATCATCCCATCGGCATAACTGAAACTCTGCACGTGCCCCGATTTATAATGGTTTTCACCTCTTTCGATGCTTTTATCCTCCCCTTGGAAAAAGCGGTGAAGTGGGGCAGAGAGATCGCCATCTCTGTGCCGAGTTCCTAGGGCGGGTGTGGCGACGTATATCATATGCGTCGAGAGCAGCGAAGAGCTGTAGTTCACAAAGCGGCCTCACATAAAACCTAAAATTATCAAACTTCTTCACGAACATTTTTAGTTTTCTTTGCATGAAAAATTATCATTTAAATCCACAAACAACATATGTGTAATCCAGGGCATATAAAGACTGGGACCAGAAAATAATTATTTTCTCTCCATTGACACCCATTCATATTTTTCGATCTCATAGGTCCCATGAGCCCTACCGGAAGGGGCGTGACTTCGCCACTCTATTGTGTAGATATAACCAGAGCCCTTACCTCCAACAGCTGGTGTTATCGTTGCGGGACAAGGGAAGTGCTTTAGAAACTGCCGTAAAGTAGTACCTCTGACAGTATTACAGTGTGTGACGTCATCGCATGTTTTTAACGCCTTTTTAGAACAGATACGTGACCTTAAAAAATGCAATATTCAGCTGAGTTTATTATCTTAGCCCCACCCTTTGATAGCAACTTTAAAATTACTTGACAAAAAATTACATCGTGAGAAAAGTGGATTCTGAGGATAAAACCCCGTTGGCTCCCATTCATTCTGGACTCGCCTACGAGCGCCCCGCGTGGTCAAAGATTATTACCGCAACCAGTCCAGAAACCCGGAACTAACCCGCGAGTGCCAGTTCTCCTCATATTAGACTTTCTCTGATATAACGTTGGTAGAATCAAAACTGTTTTGAAGATCCTGCTCATGTAGGCCTATATATTAGTAGAATATTTGTTGGATTTTACGAACGAAATAAAGATGATTCCTTCTGCAGCACGATGAAAAAAGTGATCGATAATTTATCAAAGAAATACTTTACGTTTAGAAAGCGCTCGAGTCGGTCCGGAAGCTTGATGAAGTTCTTGCTGTGCTGAGAATAAAGAAAGATGTGCTCACTGCTGCTTGGCCACCGAGTTGAGTGAAGACGGTTGCGTTTGCAGGCGATCTCAGGTCGAACATCTGAAGTAGCGGGAGGCGGGACTCTGCACTGCCGCTCAACCATTCGCTTAGCTTTACGTCATTAGGAAAAAGATGGACGCACTGGGGCTATAAAAAGTCTAAAGTCTAACTTTCTGATATCTGGCTGGCAGAAGGGAAATGGCACATTTAGTGCTAAAGTACGGCTGATCGATTAAAGATTGACAAGGTGAGTGTTTAATTGAAAAGCCTGAAGCCTGAAAGCCTTCTAACATTGTCTTTTACCCCATTTTGTTCTTTTTTTTTCGTCTTTCCTTCAGAGAAATAGGTGTCCTGTTTCATACACCCACATGCAGAGAGCACAGCCAATCAGGTGGAGCCATTGGGTATTGTTGAGGTATTGTAGACGCGCGTGTGCGTGCGTGCGTGCGTGCGTGCGTGTGTGTGTGTGTGTGTGTGTGTGTGATCAACATAATTATGAATAAGATATTCACTTTCTGCCCAGTCCATTCTGTGAAAGGCCACTCAATACTACACACATTTCATTTTGTCATACTTATGAAGTAAATATGTTGGTGCTGAGTAAGCACCAACAAACCAACAAATAGCTGTTTTGTGAACAATATGCAAATAGTGAATATTGTAGGGACGTTTTTCATAAGTAAACAACTTAAGAATACCATTGGTGCCATTTTATATACGTATATTTTTTAATTGGAGATTGAAATCAGTCATTCGTTATTGACAATGTTCATTTAGTCCAGGACTCACTAGTCACACTACAACTATGTTAAACTGCAGAAGAGAAGCAGGAGTAGAAGAAAGCCCTGGAAACATTTCTTCCCTCCAGAAATACAGAAAATACCCATTCTCTCCTCAACTCTACCCTCTTCCTGTGGCTTGGGTTGAACATAACCTAAATGAAACATCTGTAGACAAGCTATATCCATGATGTGAGTATTTATTCTACGTCAGCGCTCTGGTGCGTATTGGTTTGTCGTATTCTTCCTAAGACTGAATTACGATGGCAGTAGAAGCAGTAGAAGTTGTCTTCAGTGAATACAGAGTGCAGGCTGTTGTTAAGTGTTGCCTCTCAGGGTCCTAACTTACACTGCGTTGTTTTCCTTTATTCATTCCACTAATGGATGAAAACTAGGGATCTGAATATTTAAAATGTCAAAATGGGTTCTGAATAATACGTGCAGTTCTGTTTGGATTGGACATATAGAGTAAAAAAAATGCTTTTTTATACAAAACTTGTGTCGCCCCAAGTGCCCCAGGCCGAGAGCCAGAACTGGCAGAGCACACACAGACACGCGCCCAGCATGTTGGGGAGGACGGCTCTGGCCCTCGACCAGTAGACAACTCTGCCATCTAGTGGCTGCACCGGGCGGAAGATGTTCATCATGGGCTTGCCGTTCCAAAAGCGACACTGCTGAGATATCGCCACCAGCTGGAAGAGGAGGAGGAGAAGAGGAAGACATGCAGAAAGGAATGAGCAAACAATTGTCTGAATATCATGTGAATTTGTCAAATGGTCATCCTTTCAGGACTTCACTCATCGGCCCCTAGGGGCGCCTAAGGGCCACCTGTTTGCTGCTGACGGGCAGGGTCTTGTGAAACACCGTCCAAGCTACTGCCTGCTCACAACCGGGCGTCGTCATGGAGCCCACATAGCGATAGTAACTATGGAGGTCCTTTGCAGGTGGGATGATGTCGGTCAGTCTGAAGTCTCGGATCTCTGCTGAGCTCCCTGAAGGAGTAAGAAAATGTCAGATGCCTCTTAGTGCAGGGAACAATGTATTGGCAATTTCATGGGGAACATCCATCACTGTTATTGATCCCCATGCACCACCAACTGTGCTCTGGGACCCAGATGTATGATGATACCGTTTTCATGGATGTGTCCCATCGCAGCAATCAGAGTGTTGAGGTGAGGATGGTCGTCTATTGACTCCTGTCAATAGCCAAAGGGGCATTTTATTGATCACAACAGTGTATATGCCCCCAAAATCTGACACCAGGCATAATCTAAGCGGCCAGTCATGTCTTATTTCAGTATCCAGGGATGATGACGCCTGTACGATCTGGATTAGACGGGTACCATCTGTATTTTATGTACCAGGGTGTATGTGCCCATTTTCATTAAAAGTGCAGACCCATAAAAGTGTAATGAGAATGAATGAATGAGAAGGACACCTCTGAAAGGGTCTACTGGTGTGTCAAACGCACACCGTTCATCACAGTGGTGTGCATCTGACCCTCCAGTCGACCCTTTCATGGGCCTTCTTGGGTCTGAATGCTAGCTGGCCGCTATAGTAGTAATGATAATGATAATAATAAGGCTGAGACCATGACGCTAGTTGTGGTTTTCCCTTCACAAAACGCTGCGGTACCTCAAACAGGAAGGAGAGGAGCGCTATGCCGGCCATGTCGTGTTCCGCCTCGGCCAGGGAGCTGTAGGGCTCCTTGATGTGGACCATGTGGAGCTGCAGAGGGACCGGAGAGGACAGGAGGAGCTTGAGCCTCAGAACTGGGCTGGCTCTGAGAGCCCAACATGTTGGACTCTTGTGTCAGGGTCAAACATCTGTACATACATTTGGTTTATAATAGTTTTATAGTAATGAGGAGAAAGCACAATTCAGATTTTTGATTTGATGAAAGTGTAAAGAGAAAGCTCAATTCAGATAACGATTTGATAAAGGTGTAAAGGAGAGAGCTAATTTCAGATTTCAGATTTGATAAAAGTGTAAAGGAGAGAGCTAATTTGATTGGCTGCTACATCGATTTGATTACTAGTCAACATAACATATGTGGAGGTTTTTCACTCGGGAGATGATTTACATCCAATGGCAGCTGTCCATTCGACACACTCAGACTAAACATGACCCCCCCCCCCCCGCCTCCAGCCCGACCCCGAGTAAAGACCTCCATGGGGAACCTCTCTCCATCGATGGTGTGCTCTGAGCCCGGGCCTCCGTCGGCCCCCCAGTGCAGGTGGAACTGGAGGGCTCGGTAGTTCCCCGGCAGGGCTCCTCCGGTCAGACGCACCGACTGGGGCAGCAGGAACTGGACTGCAGGGGGGAGGAGGCTTTAGGACCAGCAGCAAGGGCCCCCAGCCCCGGGCCCCACTACACCAGGGCCCCAGAGCTCACATGCTGGTACTAGTAACAACACTTATATCAAATCCTGTCTACCTTTCAAATATGTTCAAGGTCAAACTTCGAACTTCAGTTCAAAGTCAAGGGTTTGAAGCAATGTTAGCCTGAAGCCAATAGCCTGAACAACGTTTGTTTGTTTACAGTGGAGATGGGCAGCTATTTGTGAAATTCAGCATTGTGCTTGTCTGTCTGACTGTCTGCATTTGTGTTTGTGTGTGTAATCTATATTAAACACATGATTACAGTACAATATGAAATACAATTGAGATTATATATATATATTTATGTATATTAAACGTGACATACTTGAATGCCCAAGATTTTCCACAGTGATATTAATTTTGCTTTCATGCCCCTTGAAATCCAAGGGCTGTAAGGCGGTGTTGACGTGCACTTGGCTGGTGACAATGTTGATGGGTGACTGCCGTAATCCTCCACAGTTTGGGAACAGCATCGCCCAGTGCCCGGGGTCTAAAATGCCACGTAAGGGAGCTCAATTAGACACATATTATATATAGGTCAGGCAGTTGTGTTAAGCTTCCTTTTAGTTCAAATTGTATGTATTTTTTATTTAAATGTATTTTTTTTGTTTAAGCAGAAAAACAAATTCGTTTTCTTAGATGGTTTGGTTGCTGTTGTTACAGAGCAAAACTAAAGTAACTGTAAATGTGTGTTTAACATAGTAAATCGTCAAATGACACTTAGTTAAATGGCACTTTTTCCATGAAACTCGACAAGAAGAGGTCCTCACCGGTTATCTGTTAAGGAACGGCGACTTGTGAATGTTTTATGCACATTGGTCAGTGTTCTCAAAAAAACAATAAGCCTGTCCGCCATCTTGTCTTACCTTTGCATGGGTCAGCGCAGGTATACTGGCTGTCGTAACACCAGAGAGCTGTGGAGAACACACACACACACACACACACACACACACACACACACACACACACACACACACACACACACACACACACACACACACACACACACACACACACACACACACACACACACACACACACACACACACACACACACACAGCCTTCCCTGGTTATGAACTGATGGTTCTTTCAGTCTCACGTTCATGCTCCCACACTGAGTAGTTTTTCCTTATTCAGGGCTCTAGATTAGGACTAATTCAGCAGTAAACCTCCTGCTCTCTGCAGTCTCACTGTGGCCCTGTGTTGGTGTGTGTTGGGTCATATCGGATGACTTTGGGCTAAATTAATGAGCTAAACTATCCTTTATGTGTGCTGGATGAATGCAGCGTGTGACATTGGTCTGCCAGGTGACAGAGCTCATTGTTATCCTAATGACGAGATCCTTTCTGTGAAAATAGAGTCGGCACAGAGAGCCACTTAACCATCAACATAAAGAGAGAACTTCTCCGCCTATCTTAATAAAGACGTCCTTTGAGACGGGATAACTTTTCTCACCTAGTGGAAAACAATGGCAAGGTAGCAGCTGGTTGGATGTAAGGAGTCATGGATTTACAAGTTTCCCACTTTACCCCACCTTAACTTTTCATTGGGTCCCCACTTTACCCCACTTTAACCTTTTACTGGGTCCCCACTTTACCCCACTTTAACCTTTTACTGGGTCCCCACTTTACCCCACTTTAACCTTCAACTGGGTCCCCAATTTAACCATTAGCTGGGCCCCACTTTACCTCACTTAAACATTTTATTGGGTCTGCACTTTAACCGTTAAGTGGGTCCCCACTTAACCTCATAACAGTGTGACTTCTGGTGTCTGTACAGCTTATTCACATTTTTGGGTAATAGTTATATTTCGAGAACAAATTCTAATCACTTTTTATTTTTATCTTATACAATGACACATGAAGACCTCCATCATGCCTTCCGTTGAGAAAGTACTTCTGTCATTCGGACCGACAAACTCGGTACACAATAACTAAAGTTAAATAAAGTTAAATAAGTACTGAACCATCCATACACTATTTTAAGAATCCATTGAACTCTTCCAAGTACATTTATTCAAGTCCTACTACTGATATTTCAGCGATGCATTAACAAGTGATGTGATCAGATCAGATTGATGAACACTGGGATTTGGTAAAGCATGCATTATTTATACTATGAATCAAGGATTAACTCAGTGTCCGCACATTCAAGTCCAAATCTTTTCTGTTCAGTTCCTCCACAACTCCTTGACAACATGTGGTGTTCTCCCTGGATGGTCTGCATGTCTTACCTGAGCATCGGGAGAGAGAAGAGACGAGAGCCAGCAGGAGGAGAAGGTCCATTCTCAACACAGACGCACACACACACACTGAAAGAAGCTATCCAGCTATCCTGCCAGTATTCACACACAGACCCATTACACCTAGAGGATGGGTCGAGAGAGAAAAAAAAACACACACACGGAATAAGGTGTCGTATGACACCTGATTTACTCTCCTTCCAACGTGATCATAAGCAGATTCAATCAGTTCATAAGAACATTATCCGCTTCAATAGTACGAACTAGAGTTCTTAAGAAATGTATCTGTATCACTAGAACAAACTAAAGTTCTTAAGAACAGTATCTGTATTAATAGTATGAACCAGAGTTCTTAAGAAGAGTATATGTATAAATAGTATGAACCAGTCAATAACAGTATGTGCATCAATAGTATGAACCAGTTAAGAACAGTTCGTCTTTCAATAGTATGAACCAGTTAAGAACAGTTTGTCTATCAAAAGTATGAACCAGTTAAGAACAGTTTGTGTATCAATAGTATGTAACTGTTGAAATGGAAAGTACCTTCTCTGTGGTCCAGAGTCAAATAAATTACACGATACAAGTTCCTCAATATTTATTAGAATACACGTTATAAATGGATTTTGTAATGACGGTTTCATTATTGAAAGGTTACTGGACCATTTATTTACCATGCCTGGATGGTATAGGATTAACTTTCATTCTGACAGAAAAATCTGTGTAGACACTCAAATATTTTAAGAAGCATAAATTAAACACCCATACATACACTACTTTAAGAATCCATTATACTCTTAAAATCCATACATACACTACTTTAAGAATCCATTATACTCTTAAAATCCATACATACACTACTTTAAGAATCCATTACACTCTTAACACCCATACATACACTACTTTAAGAATCCATTACACTCTTACTGATACTATATAATTGCATATGGATATTTAAAAAATCATTTACATGCTGAAAAATAGCATTCTAGTTGCTAGACCTTCAATTACAGGTTGGATTAAAACAATCTTTATGACCCTGGCCAGCGGTATGTTTCTGCCAATGTCAACATTAAATGAAAGTACTACTGAAATAGCGATTGGGCTATCTGATCCTTCAGAGATGATTATATGAATGCAAAGCTCCATCATACCATTGCAATGAGAAAGCAAATTTTAATTTGTTGATTGAAGACAATCAACAAATTGTTTGTCTTCAAAAAAAAAAAAAAATCAAACAGTTCTCCCGTATATCAAGGTCATGTAGCTGAAACCTTCATGGTCACTTCGCTGAAACCTTCTCCAGATCCTCTTGAAGACGAGTCAGTTTCTCCTCACAGCAAATAGGCCTGGGGAAGCAGGAGATAAACATGCACCATTATTGTCCACACACACACACACACATGCGTGTCGGCCCTGCGGTTTTCTCGATCACCATTCAGCTGTTTCCCAGTGCAGTGGAAGTGCAAAATATTGAGGAAGAACCCTACCGTAAGAAGTCCCCACTGTTCTGTGTAGGAGGGGAGGGGACCCTATTAACTGTTGACTACCGAACGGCATTCTGGGTACAGCTCGCCTGTACATTCGACAACCACTGAAGAGATGAGGCTGGATATGGAGCTACGTCTCGTACATTTGTCATTTTGTTTTGCTAAACCCAAACATTTCAAGAATCAGCCGAGTTACTTTCCGAATGAACACTTGGGTTTCATAAAACAGCCTGCCGGAAACAGCCTGCTCCCAAATAGCTAAATAGTCCCACACGCTGAGAGGGGTTTGTCCATCGACTTCCTCCTAGCGTTCATCCGATTGGCGGTGTCAGGTCCACGGTGTTGGGATTAGAAGTTGGAAAGAAGCTGCAGGCTTCATCACAGAGAGCAAGCCCTGGTTAAAGCCTTTACTACAGTGAGCTGCTTTAGACCATTACTGCTTTATACCAATACTGCTTTATACCAATACTGCTTTAGACCATTACTGCTTTAGACCAATACTGCTTTAGACCAATACTGCTTTAGACCATTACTGCTTTATACCAATACTGCTTTATACCATTACTGCTTTAGACCAATACTGCTTTAGACCAATACTGCTTTAGACCATTACTGCTTTAGACCATTACTGCTTTATACCAATACTGCTTTATACCATTACTGCTTTAGAACATTACTGCTTTATACCAATACTGCTTTATACCAATACTGCTTTAGACCATTACTGCTTTAGACCAATACTGCTTTAGACCAATACTGCTTTAGACCAATACTGCTTTATACCAATACTGCTTTAGACCATTACTGCTTTATACCAATACTACTTTATACCAATACTACTTTATACCAATACTGCTTTATACCAATACTGCTTTAGACCATTACTACTTTATACCAATACTGCTTTATACCAATACTACTTTATACCAATACTACTTTATACCAATACTGCTTTATACCAATACTGCTTCATACCATTACTGCTTTATACCAATACTGCTTCATACCATTACTGCTTTATACCAATACTGCTTTAGACCAATACTGCTTCATACCATTACTGCTTTATACCAATACTGCTTCATACCATTACTGCTTTATACCAATACTGCTTTATACCAATACTACTTTATACCAATACTGCTTTAGACCAAAACCGTTTTATACCAATACTGCTTTATACCAAAACCGTTTTAAACTAATACTGCTTTAGACCAATTTTCTTTTAGACCAATACTGCTTTAGACCAATTTTGTTTTAGACCAATACTGATTTAACTCTGCTCTAGAAGCCGACAGACGGTTCACCTTTTCATTGAATAGGAATCGAATGAAATACATACTTCCTGTTCTGTGTTGATCATTTAATTATAATTTTGTCCTGATAATACATGTTTCTATACAATAGACTAATGCTACGCAAATATATAACAAGAAATAATCATAGTAGGCCTATTTACTTTGGACAACAGAAAACACATTAATAGACTGCGAAATATATTCCCCTGTGAGGCTACTATTTAGTAACATACCATAAATAAAATACAAGAGGCCAGCATTTAGGCTGAAAACTCATACATGTGATATTTAATCCTGAATGTAATGGAAGTGGATCAGCCAACAGTGGATAGGTGACATGATGCTGCATCAGTCCACCTCCAACCTATTTTTGTGCGAAAGACCATTTTTGGAAGTACAGAAAACCAAATGAACAAAGGTCTGATATATGCACCGATTGTTTTTTTCCAACGCACAATTAGTCTGCACAAACTGCACAGCAGCATCAGTGCACACACGAAAGCATCGCTGCAGCGATGTTCACGGGAGGGCGTCTGTATAGGAAGCCAGGTCAGCTCCGTTTGTTGGGGGGCGCGTCCCAAACCTGGGGTACAGGGTGGGGGGGGGTGAGGGTACTCACATTGATCAGGAAGCCGGCCACGGCCACCAGCACCGCCAGAGCTCCCACGCGGCCCATCAGGGCCAGGTCGGGGGCCTGGACCAGGAAGAAGCGCGCCCAGCCCAGCTTGCCGAGGGTGTGGGGGGGGTAGCGCATGCTGTTCATCCCCTCGTTCTTCAGCGGCCGGACCATGCAGCTCCGCAGGTGGCTGAGCTGGTCGAAGCTGAACTTGCCGTGGTAGCAGCCCATGCCGCTGTTCCCTGTGGAGGGCGGGAGACCGGAGCGGGTTGAGTGTGTTGGGTATTGATTGGTCTGAGGACTTGGGGTCATTCTTGTCCAGTGACAACAACTGTATCATCATTAGAGAACTCTACCTGTTAACATTCTTTTGTGTTTCCATAATACTAACTACTAGCTGGCATCACATTCTTTAGTTTGTTTTGTTAGCATGTAATGGTTTTTATAGGTTGTTAAAAAAGGGTTAGGGAAAGGGTCTGGTCACTTCTGAGTGACCAGATTCACGAGGAAGCCACCTTTATGCGTTACTACACATTATTTGTATTTTTGTTTACTGCATGAATTCATCCCGCCAGCGATGCAGAGCTGCGTGGTTTGAAACTGGACCCCATAACCAAGGGCTTTCCCAGTAGCGTGCAACATAGGATGGCGGGGGGGGTGTTCCCGTAGCATGACAGCCGTACTCACCTACTCCACCGAAAGGCAGGGAACTGACTGAGTAGTGCACCAGACAGTCGTTGGCCAAAACTGCTCCACTAGACGTCTCCTCGATCAGTCGATTGATCAGCTGGGGAGAGAGAGCCCCGTCATCCCTGCGGTTTGTGTTGACGTGAAGGTGGGGATGATGTGTGCACACAATAGTACCAAAGTGTGCACTTTGTTCGACGCAGAATTTAGAAATGTACTTTGCACTATGGAATGTTATAAATCTACTGTCACCATAAAAGATAATGTACATCAAATTTGTCAACTGCAGTTCCAAACTCCATGCATGTCGTTTGCGTGATTTCTTTCAAAAAGATAATATTTTGGTGTCAATGCAAACAAAAGGCACTTTGTTGAAAGAATGGTTTGTTTTTTGCACATAAAAAGACTTTCCATGGGATCAAATGTACAGTGCTGTTCTCGATTCCATGAGAGAGTGCGTTTGCCTGTACATTTGCGTGTGTTACCTTCTTGTCGGTGGAGAATACGTAGATCACGAGGGATTTCTCTCCTTGGTTGATAAAGTCGATGGCCCCTTCCAGTCCGCTCACCGGCACGATCGGGAGCAGCGGACCGAAGATCTCTTCCTGCATGACCTTTGACCCAGCCTTCACGTCCCGCAGAATGGTCGGGGCTGAAACATCAACAACAGTTGACTTTGAATACAGATTTTTATGACAAAATGTCGAACCTTTGGTCATTACTACATATTACATGATATGACATTGGAAGATCGATTTCCAGGCCTAAATCCTGATGCATCCAATGTTTGGGATAGGGGAACAGGTCAACGTTTGGGAACAGGTCAATGTTGGGGAACAGGTCAACACTAGGGAACCGGCCAACGCTAAGGAACCGGCCAACGCTACTGAATACGTCAACGCTAGTGAATAGGTCAACGTCAGTGATCATGTCAACGTCAGTGAACAGGTCAACGCTAGTGAACAGCTCAATGCTAGTGAACAGGTCAACGCTAGTGAACTGTTAAGGTGGGTTGCAGCCTTAGACCACCTTTGACAGTGGTAAACCAACGGTCATGATCATCCCTAAAATAAATATTTGCAAGACTGGTTTTGGCAAGTCTTGGCATGACTTTGTACATTTGACCCCGTTTCCTCTGAGCTCCACTCTCCTGCATTACGTCCGGGTGGTCAACACGGAGCAACCTTGGATATGCACTTGATATAAAAATCTTAAAACATCAAAACAACTGCATTTTGGTTTCAAGCACTTTGCTATGATCACAAGCAAATGAACAGACTCTGAATAACTTATTGTATAATACTGTTGAATAAAATATTGAAAAAAAACGTAATCTGGGATAAAGGCAACTGGAACTGTAGGAAATCCTTCTTACGATACAAATGACACTGTATCCTTAAGGCCTGGACCCACAGCTACCCAACAGCTACAGTGGATCTAGACCCAGGAGGTCTAAAGCCTGGACCCACAGCTACAGTGGATCTAGACCCAGGAGGTCTAAAGCCTGGACCCACAGCTACAGTGGATCTAGACCCAGGAGGTCTAAAGCCTGGACCCACAGCTACCCAACAGCTACAGTGGATCTAGGTAAGATATCTCATTTGAGTGATATCTGTTGTGATACCTTGGTGAGCCATCAGTGGGTGAACTTTGTGCACACTGTGTGCACTCTGCACTCTGTAGCGGACAATTTGGATCCAGCGCTCCCTGCTAATTCATCTTTTCCCTGATTGGTTCAGGGAATCCCCCTTGCTGTTCTCAATGTTGGAGTACACAGGGAGGGAGGGAGGGAGTTGTTTTTTTTTACGTTGTTTAGTTTCCAAATCTTCATCTCGTGCTCTCTCTCTTTACAACTCCAGAATCTCCACCCAGGGAGGACCTCCACCCAGAGAGGACCTCCACCCAGAGAGGACCTCCACCCAGTGAGGACCTCCACCCAGTGAGGACCTCCATCCTGTGAGAACCTCCACCCAAAGAGAACCTCCACCCAGAGAGGACCTCCACCCAGAGAGGACCTCCACCCAGAGAGGACCTCCACCCAGAGAGGACCTCCACCCAGAGAGGACCTCCACCCTGTGAGGACCTCCACCCTGTGAGGACCTCCACCCTGTGAGGACCTCCGCCCAGGGAGGACGTTCGGACCGTGGCGTGTTGTACAATGATGTGAGAGTCGGTTGGATGGGTTTGGTTGTAGTCCCACAGGAGTACCTATGTAGCACTCGGTGTGGTCTGAGGTCTACCCATCAGGCTCTATGTGGTAGTCCCACACAAGTACCTATGTAGCACTCAGTGTGGTCTGAGGTCTACCCATCAGGCTCTATGTGGTAGTCCCACAGGAGTACCTATGTAGCACTCGGTGTGGTCTGAGGTCTACCCATCAGGCTCTATGTGGTAGTCCCACAGGAGTACCTATGTAGCACTCAGTGTGGTCGCTCTCTCCTCCCACAGCAACCGTGCTGTCCTCCGTCATGGCCAGGATCCTCCTGAAGTGGCGCTCGTTGATGATGCGTCCATAGTCCAGGAAGCTCTTAGGGTCGTCCGTGTAGAACTCCTAAGAGCAGGGAAATCAATGTCCCATTAGTATCGGGCCGGCTTGAACCACTCACACTCCAACCATTCCCCGGCTGCTGTGTTCACAAGACGTGTGGAGGCAGGGAGCTCTGCGGATCACCCACAGAGAACATAGTATACATTCTATCATTTGGAGAATCTAAGTGAGCGTTAAGGTTACGAGGCCCACAGAACACACTTGGTGAGGAGCAGCAGGCCCCGACAGACTGTACACGCCTCCTCTCTACCTTGATGCATTTCTTCATCTCGTCGATGACGCGGTCCTGGATGCTGGCCTCACACAGCACGTAGTCCGGAGCGATGCACGTCTGGCCACAGTTGGTGAACTTCCCCCAGGTCACGCGCCTGCAGACCAGGGGAGCGGTCATGACAAGCTCTATGGTCCAAAACACCGGTTCATACTTCGGAAGGGTCGGAAATAACTGAACGACAGAAGAGAAGAAAGGGGAAAAAGAGGGAGGAATAAGGGAACAAGGAAGGAATGAAAGAAGGAAGTGAGGAAGCAACAAAGGAAGGAAGAGGGCAACAAAGGAAGTAAGGAATGGAGCAATGAAAGGAAAGAAAGAAAGAAAGAAAGAAAGAAAGAAAGAAAGAAAGAAAGAAAGAAAGAAAGAAAGAAAGAAAGAAAGGAAAGGTAGTCTGCAACAAAGTAGGAAGGAAAGAGACACAAAGTAGGTCATCTCCTGGAGAGGTGCCAGAAGGAAGGATGGAGGAATGAAGGAAGGGGAGGCGGGCGAGTGTGCTGACCTGCAGGCCAAAGGGATGTCACAGTCCTTGTCGATGTAGCAGGGGCTCTTGCCCCCCAGCTCCAGGGTGACGGGGGTCAGGTGTTTGGCCGCAGCCTCCATGACGATGCGACCCACCATGGAGTTGCCGGTGTAGACGATGTGGTCGAAGCGCTGCTTCAGCAGCTCCTGGGTCTCCTGGACGCCGCCCGTCACCACCGGGTACAGCTCCTGGACACGGGGAGCAGGGCCTTACTGCTACTGGGGTCTCTACTCCTTTCATCAGCTGCCCCCGTGTGACGGACACGAGGACATGCAGACACAGGGACTATAAATGTTGGCACTAAGAGTCAGGTGGCCCCATTGTTTGCTGTATGCGGGACGCGAGGGGAAAACATCTGGATCGTCTTTTATACACTTAGCCAATTCAAGTTGACCTGCAGACGGTCAGATTCTGTCAGGGGCCCCTAAGCTAGGGCCACACCCAGGGGCCCCGTGGCAAGGAGGGCAAGACACGACGTACAATTATATCCATACGAACATGGGCCGTATTCAAGTGTTGGCTGGACGGGGTTATTATGGGGTGGCCACAATGAATCCCTTCAAATGAATCCATTGAAAAAGCAATGAAAGACTGAGGGTCATGGAGACAGCGATGAGACGGAGACCAGTACCTTGTCGAGGTAGGCGTTAAGTAGTTCCTCCATGACCTTAGAGGTGTGAACACACACCTCAGAGGGTTTCACCACAGCTGCATTACCTGCACACACACAAACACATTTTTAATACAATATTAAATATATGAACATCTCACAACCGTTTCCAGACCATGCAATTGTATACTATTCCCTAATTCACTAGAAGGAACGAGCTACTGTGTTTCCAGACCAGGGTTCTCCCCTCAATACATTAACAATACTATCTGCTTCTAACTCATATTGTTAGGGCCTATATCTGGTATTCTTGGTGTCATTAGTGTAGCATAATATACCAGGTATGCATTGCATTGAGCAACATGCTTGTTCAATTCTATTAGTCTAATGCTAACACCCTGTCGCTGGTTTATGTAACAAAGACTGGATAACTGAGAGGTGTTTGGCTACAAGGCGGCCTTTGCGCATATAAATAAATTAATTAATTATGCAAGAATGGCAGAGGTACGATTAGCCCAAAGCCAGTTCCCCGACTCTCTCACCAACTCGCCCAGTGTTAAGAAAGTTACTTTGACCTTTGAACACCAAGTCACTGATAGGAGAGGCTGAAAACACACACGCACATTGACAAGAATCACCAATCCAAACCAACATACACTAGACTCACACACACCTGTGTCTGCGTGAGTCGTTTAATTGCAATAGTGCGTATAAAGTTCATGCAGAATAGCCTTTGGCCCTCAGGTGCGTGGAGGAGAATGATGCAATATATGGTGATGTTTAAAGGGACACACACACACACACACACACACACACACACACACACACACACACACACACACACACACACACACACACACACACACACACACACACACACACACACACACACACACACACACACACAGTACCTGCGGCGATGGCGCCTATCAGGGGGAACAGGGTGACCGCCCAGGGGTAGTTCCACGCTCCAATCACCAGCACGACCCCCAGTGGCTCGGGCTGGATGTACAGCGTATCGGACAGAGTCACCAGGTTCTTCTCCACCGCCCGGGGAGCAGCCCATTTTTTGAGGTTCTTTATCACCAGTTGGATCTCTGATTCCAAGCCCAACGTTTCAAAGAGCTGGATTCCCACTTCACTCTGTGACAAGGAATTCGTGTTATTAGTCCTGCTTGACATGAAATGACACATCCATATTTGGGTGGCTTTGTTTTGCATATTGACAACTGGAGTAGAGCGAAACTTCCCCTACCCTATTGAGATCTTTTTTGGCCGCTTCTGCGATCTCTGATTGTCTCTCGACGAGGAACCGCCGAAGGTTGTTGAGTTGACGGATGCGGTACGCCAGCGGTTTGGACCTGCCGGTTGAGAAGGCTCTCCTCGCCCGCTCTACTGCCAGCTGTTCACGAGACATCCTGGGGGGGAACACGCATGACACAAAGCCCTGAGCTCCGCTTCTGTCAGTGCCTGCCTTCCTATTTTACAGGAAGCGTAGTTTTGGACGTTGATTACGTAGCATATACACAGAAACGCCCCGTATCTTCTGCTCAATGTTTGGCTACTTTTCACGCAATGTAGGCCTATAGATCAGCTCATGGCTCGCTAGCCTTGACACAATGTTGATCTGGTGTTACATTCTACCAAGAGCCTTTTAGAGAGATTCTACTCCCCGAGGGTTGAAAGTTGCTCCGCAGGGATGCGTTTTCGAGGCTGCAAGGTGGTGGATGGGGTTTCGTGTTTGATACTAGAAACCCCGCGGGTGGTAGGCTATAGGTTCCATTTTATGGTTGAGGTAAATGTATATGTACGATGCAAGTGTCAAAAAACGACCTATGACTTTAACATGAGTTACCACAACACATAACCTTTGACATAGTAGCAATGAACTGAAAGCAGACTACACTGTTTTGTTAGCCGTACACTGTGCGGTGAATCATGTATAAGCCCCTCCAGTCGTTTGGTTTACCTGGGATTGATCGCGAAGTAGAAGTTGAAGAGGGTATTCTCAGCTCAATTTGTGAAACAGCCTCAACGTGCAAGAAAAAGTGTAAAGTATCCTGTCCATTCAGAATGAGGAGCTATTTCTCCGTTAGGGCCCACCCCTGAAAGGGGCAGGACCCAGAGTGACCCAACCCTCGGGTCCAGTGGCAGCGGCTCCAGACCATGCTCCAGACCCTTTCCAATGGGGGGTGGGGGGGTCTAGGACCCGCTTACCTTAAAACTTTGTTGTTCTCTAATTAGTTCACCCCACTGCTTTGCAGGATAAACATTGAATGAATGCAATATTTATTGTCTGATTAATTTTATTTTATTAATTTGAAGACACAAATTAAAATCAATAAGTAATACTCATGAAACTATTCCTGTATCAAGTCGAGGGCAGTTTGCCCTGATGTAGGCGGGGCTTGTGGTTCTGTAGACTGGGGCATCAAAGATTGATTTCAGGCTCAGTTGTCTATTTTGGTTTACTCTACAATGCAACTAAGACCAATGGGATGTACATATACTCTTGGATCTGCCTTGAATGGGTCCACTAACAACACACAACGGCCTGCACAACACACCGTTGTTGGCAGTTATTTGCCTAATGTGCCATTAGGGTTACTGTTAGGGTTACAGTCAGAATTAGGGTAAGGGTTATGGTTAGATTTAGGGTAAGGGTTAGGGATAGGATTAGGGTAAGGGTCTGCCTAATAGAGACCCAAGATTTTTACAGAGCGATCCAAAGATGCCATCTGGTTGAAAGTCTAATGGCCAAGTTTCTACCTCTTGTCTATGAATTTAGATAAATTTAAACGGATGCGTTTAAAATGCGTTTCAAAGGAGCATTTGACGATTTGCAATTTGGGCCGAACTTGATGCCTTAACTCATATAAAAGAGGCCTAGAGAGGTGTCTCTATGTTATTCATTTTAGGCCCGCTATTGTATAAAAAAGACCCCATGTCTTTAGCTCATTCCAAAGGCTACCAGACCCCTAGATCACCCACTAATTCCATCACTTACGGTTTGGCTAGAGCCTCCAAACATATCACTTGAGTAGAGTATGATGCCGTCAATCATAAAAAGGTAGTCAACAGACCCCACCCTATAATTTGCGACCATGACGGGGGGCCTGGCGATCAACCCAGGGCCCTTATTGGAACAAGACCAGGTGTTCCGCTGAGGATCAACGTAGCTATTACACCTTTTGGCGTGAGACTGGGTTGTATGTGCATGATTCACTTCATAGGCTACGACTTTATAACTCATTAAAGATATTTACAAAGGAACATACAAAATCAAACATCTTGACAACAAAAAAATTGTCTGATTGTAAACTTTCTTTTATCAAGCTGAAACAGTTTTCATGGATGTGAAACATTTGCAAAACCAAATTGAAATGAGAAATAACGTGTCACGAAGAGGAATATGCATACTATTTAAAATAATTATGTTATATTACAAGGCTTTATTCGTACACACATATTTGTACATTAACATTTTCTTTAAAAAAAAAAATATATATATATTTTTCTTCCAGTGTGACAATATCTCTTAAATGACAAAAAATAATGTCATGAAGCAGATTGTTTTATGCTGCTATCGTTTTCAGCTGCTTGGCCTTGCAGTTGTAACACACTCATCTTCTATAACTTATTGCTCAGGACGTGCTCGGACTGAACAGACGATATTCCCTTTTGCTTTACTATGGTTTTGACACGTCTGACTTTATTTTATTTTCCCCACTCTCCCCCCGCAGCCATCCCCTCTCCCCCGTTCAGGCCTCACTGAAGGCCCGTCCCAGAGTGGATTCCTCCCCCGTCTCCTCTGCAAAGGCCTTTCCTCTTTCATCCAAGATGTCACACAAATCTGCTATATCTCACCGCTTGAGATGACGTCGACATTCGCTGGTTTCCTCCGCTCTGCACATTCCATCCAGGGCCCTATATCTATTTATCAGCCCTGTATAGGCACTTAATCATGTCTTGTGCTTGTCTTCCTATGTGGAGCACTCCTCCTTTTATCTGAAGCCAAGCTTGAGTCACACGTTGTCTCTACCTCTGCGAGCCCCACAGAGGCATGTGTGGCCTGAGGAGGGGCTGAGGCACTAAGCGGGACACCACAGGGCTTACACTAAAGGCTTAGTTATGGTTTGACGTTGACGCAACGACCATGCAGTCACTTTGCCGCATGGACGCATGGTCCTGAACCTTTTTTGGTTCTGCGTCAGGTTTTAGTTAGCCGACCAATCACAGACCTTGCCGCTGCGTTGCCTCGACGCGAGGTTACAATTTTTGTGAGGCGCACGCCAGGCCCTTGCGGTGGACGCAAGGGGGGTCCACAAGGAGGGTCTGCAAGGCCGTAATGGGTCCCTAAACCCCCTTGGAAAACTGAGAGAAAAAAATCTTAAGATGACAGGAAATGTGAATTGTGAAGTTTGCAGATCAAAGAGCGGGCTACTGGAAGAAGGGTGTGTATATTGGGAGGAAGGGAAGTGTGGAGGTGAGGGAGAGAGAGCATCATTCACACCTACCCGCCGGACCTCCTGCCTGCCAGGGGGAGAGGGAACTGTGCAAAGGAAAGGAGAGCACACATCCTGGTTGCTGCTCAGCAGTCCAGCCTCCCCTGCTTCACAGGGGAGGACTGTAAACACATCCACACGCACGTGAAAACATGTGTGCACACACACACACACACACACACACACACACACACATCCATATGTCACTTATAAAGAACAACAAACAGGGACAGATTCAAAATCATGTGTGCACACGATACACACTAGCATTAGCATGCATGTACCCAAAGACATGCACACACACACCCAAACCCACACCTACACGTTCAAAAGCAACGCATGTGTCCCGGACGAGCCTCGGTCAACAAACACAACCGTAATTACTGTGGTATCCAGACATTGTTTTCCTTGGTGATCTTAATGATCGCATCCTCACTCTAGTGCATGGAGGACTATGAGGCCCTTCGCTACTCAGCAGCAATGCACCTGTAGTCAGCGTCCAATGTGATCTGCAGGCTACTACAATGTAGGCTATTCCAATGTAGGCTACTAAAATGTAGGCTACTACAAGGTAGGCTACTACAATGAAGGCTACTACAATGTAGGCTACTACAATGAAGGCTACTAAAATGTAGGCTATCAGAATGCAGGCTATTACAGGCCAATACAATATAAGCTATTACATTGCCGGCCCATGTCATATCGAAAGGAGCTTCACCCATGCCGGCTGTCAAAACCGGAGAACAGGAGCAGAGAGTCTGGCCCAACACAAATGCTCATAGGGCAAATGCCTGATTGGATTGATTGATGGACAGTTAGTCCTGCACGTCACTATGCTGGAAAGCATATTCAGACTCACTAAAAACCCTATCCAATCATCAACAGGCCAAAGATCTGGAGCTGGCATCTGGTCTTCTCTGTTGTCGATACCCTCAATGAGAGAAGCAACGTTGAAACGTGGAATGCTATCTAGTGTGCCAGAGACCAGTGTGCTTCCATGGGCATTGAAGTGCGGCGACCACGTGCTAGGAGAAAAGCACAACGTCGTCATCTGAAGGAGTTCACTTCCCTGCCAATCACAGCAACAGGCGGATAATTCTACGCTGACAGGTGAGTAGGCTATACTCACCAGTCTTTGAACGAATATCAGCGTCTGTCGACCACAGCGTCAGCGTTTAGCATGTGTGTATGTAAGTTCTAGGTTTTGGTAGGAGGGGGATGGATTATGTTTTGTAAGAGTACAGAAAGAAAACGTATCTTCCACTTATTGGTATGTCCAGTGACTCCACAATCCAGCCCTGTTTTTGCTCACAGCTACTATTTTGTAAATCCATAGATACTTTCTGTGGTGACAATGTTTTGGATGTGATTGTTTGTTTTGCTTTTTGTCGTAAGTTTGTTTTGTATGCATTGTTGATTTGTTCATTCTAATTAAATTGTGCTTGCATTGTTGTAAAACGCAACATTTAGTAACGTGCATTTCAATTATGTAGCCTATTAACCCGGGATCATTGCATCTCGTTTTTCTCTCGTAGTATTATTTTTTGCTTCAAAATGTGACAGCTTCTGCGGTAAACAATCCAGCCCCCGTAGCACCCCCAATCATAATGATTTGGCGCTGCTACTGCGTCTAGTTTTACATTGATATTACGTTGTTTGGCGTGTCTCTTTGTAATCTACAGTCATGTATTACATTAACGACACGCCATGTCATAGTTTATTGCAATATCTAATCCTAGTCCACTTTTTTTTCCACCCAAAAAGTAGCATCCCTCGACCTTTGGCCTCGGAGGCCCTGCCGGGCCCTAGAAACGCCGTCAGACCACCTTCAGCGGGGCCCATCTGGAGCGGACCTTCTCCCTGGACCAGGACCAGGACCCGGACTGGGGTGAAGGAAGGTTTTTCCTCGCTCAGAGCCAAAGATTCAGGAATGCAATGCCCTCTCGTTACGTTTGTGTTTACAATTAAGCGTAACAAAAAATACCGCATTGACCGAAGCATTCTGCTTGATGGTACCACGTGATCCCCAACTGTGGTTACAGAACCGAAGGGCGCGCTATTTTGAAGGCAAGAAAACTACATCTGCGCCAAAGTCTTGTCCTGAACATCAGCAGTCCTCCCTCATACCCTTACACAGACACTACCATGTGGAGCTCCTGGCCCCAAATATCCCAACCCCTACTGCTTCTGCGTTTCTATCGGGCCCAGTCTCCGGGTCTAACAGAGTCCACCCAGCTGTCCCGGACTGGACTCTGGACGCACATTGTATCACGACGTCGCCGAGGAACGGGTCGGGAACCTGGAGCTTACGGGACTGTTGTTCAGCAACCAAGCACTTCCATGTGACCTGGTGATACCCGAGTGGGATGACGTCTCCTCTCTTTTTCTCCGAGGAAAACGAACACGGATCGCCGCCGGTCGGAAGCCGGTGCGGCAGCAAGGTTCCTCCGGGGCGGGACTGCCCCTCTACCGGTGTCTGGTTTCAGACAACAATGGTTACGGAGACACGCTGTCTGCTGGCACCGACAACGAACACCCGAAGCACCCCCTTGAGGTCCATCAGAAGAAGCTTTCCAGGACATAGGGTTCAGTAAACTCAGATCTGGACGCTTCGGAGGCGATGATCGATTATCTTCTCTTTCACAACCTGGCCTGTTTTAACCGAATTATAAGGAAAAAATATTTAATCTATGTGTTTGGATTTCACTGGGCTGTACACAGTAACTATTTGGAAATATTTTTAAATAAAATATGTCGAGTAGCTTGTGTCTAATTTTATAAACCCTTTTTTTCCCGTAATGGAGCGTGGGGCGCCGTGGCTTAGATGGTTAAAGCGCCTGTCTAGTAAACAGGAGATCCTGGGTTCGAATCCCAGCGGGGCCTTTTACTGACAAGTCTATTCCACATAAATAAATTTACCTCACCTACATTTAAAAGCGGACAAAATATTATTACAAATATTATCCGTTTTCTTCAGATTATTATCAATATAATCTGAAGATTATTATTATCAACTGTGTATTCTTCCTGCTTTCATCTTTGTTGAGAGGAGGCTGTGGTTGATCTTGAGAGAAATAGACATGTGGTGGAGAGAAAATAGAGGATACTAAAGATACCATGTTGTTTATTAATCCTAGACAGGAAATTAATTGCATTTCAAAATGGGCTCTCATGTGTTAGAATTGGTTTGTTCAAGTTTGTTTCATTTAGTTTTTATCTTCATCTTTTTAGTGTGGAGAGGGTCACTTTCAGAGCATTGTCTTTGTTCTGCAAATAAGCAGTTTCAATCCGTCAATACATAGCCTAATATTCTCCAGATAATGAACTCGACGCCTTGACAAAATACATCTCATAATTTTAGCTCCCATATTATTGTCACTTTATTATAATTAACTCAATATATTATATCATTAAATCATAATAATCTCCTAATATTATCTTCTCATAATATTATACGACTATCTCCATTGATCTTCATGTATTGTTAGCTCATTATCTCCCATCATCTCCATGATCTTCAGTATCTGGTGTTGCTCCATCATGATTTGGTGGATCATCTCATCGTCTCCTCTCCGCGCGGGACACCGTAGGCTCTTCAGCGTCACAGCCCAGCCAGTACCTAGCGATGGGCCGTGGGTAGGGGGGCGTGACGCGGTCCACCCGCTTGGTCTTCAGGTTGGCCCTGTAGTATTTATCTGTCAGGGGGAGGAGATGCTTTAGGCCCCACTCATACACCATGGCATCATGGAGCCACAGTGCTCGGGAGGCAGTAGACCCGGGCAGGTTCACCTTACCATTATGCAACAAAAACATTCACCCGTTTCCATCTACTACCAGCGAGCCTTGTCGATTCTCGACCAATCACAAGGTAATGCAACAATTTACGTTTGCATGTTCGCAGGTCCGATACTGTGGCGGCAGCATCATTGCACTGTGGCCGAGGACCAAGCTGGGCAGATGGGGACAACAAGCCTTTGGTAACTGTGGACCAGGTGACCAGGCCCAGGTCTACTGACGGTTAGTGGACCAAGTGACCAGGCCCAGGCCTACTGACGGGTAATGGACCAGGTGACCAGGCCCAGGCCTACTGACGGGTAATGGACCAGGTGACCAGGCCTACTGACGGGTAGTGGACCAGGTGACCAGGCCTACTGACGGGTAGTGGAACAGGTGACCAGGCCCAGGCCTACTGACGGGTAATGGACCAGGTGACCAGGCCTACTGACGGGTAGTGGAACAGGTGACCAGGGCCAGGCCTACTGACGGGTAATGGACCAGGTGACCAGGCCCAGGCCTACTGACGGGTAGTGGACCAGGTGACCAGGCCTACTGACGGGTAGTGGAACAGGTGACCAGGCCTACTGACGGGTAGTGGACCAGGTGACCAGGCCTACTGACGGGTAGTGGAACAGGTGACCAGGCCCAGGCCTACTGACGGGTAATGGACCAGGTGACCAGGCCCAGGCCTACTGACGGGTAATGGACCAGGTGACCAGGCCTACTGACGGGTAGTGGAACCGGTGACCAGGTCTACTGACGGGTAGTGGACCAGGTGACCAGGCCTACTGACGGGTAGTGGAACAGGTGACCAGGCCCAGGCCTACTGACGGGTAGTGGACCAGGTGACCAGGCCTACTGACGGGTAGTGGACCAGGTGACCAGGCCTACTGACGGGTAGTGGACCAGGTGACCAGGCCTACTGACGGGTAGTGGACCAGGTGACCAGGCCTACTGACGGGTAGTGGAACAGGTGACCAGGCCTACTGACGGGTAGTGGACCAGGTGACCAGGCCTACTGACGGGTAGTGGAACAGGTGACCAGGCCCAGGCCTACTGACGGGTAATGGACCAGGTGACCAGGCCCAGGCCTACTGACGGGTAATGGACCAGGTGACCAGGCCTACTGACGGGTAGTGGAACCGGTGACCAGGTCTACTGACGGGTAGTGGACCAGGTGACCAGGCCTACTGACGGGTAGTGGAACAGGTGACCAGGCCCAGGCCTACTGACGGGTAGTGGACCAGGTGACCAGGCCTACTGACGGGTAGTGGACCAGGTGACCAGGCCTACTGACGGGTAGTGGACCAGGTGACCAGGCCTACTGACGGGTAGTGGACCAGGTGACCAGGCCTACTGACGGGTAGTGGACCAGGTGACCAGGCCTACTGACGGGTAGTGGACCAGCAGGTGACCAGGCCTACTGACGGGTAGTGGAACAGGTGACCAGGCCCAGGCCTACTGACGGGTAGTGGACCAGGTGACCAGGCCTACTGACGGGTAGTGGACCAGGTGACCAGGCCTACTGACGGGTAGTGGACCAGTCGACCAGGGATGTGAATACTGGGCAGGGAAAGGCCTACCTTTCTTGAAGAAATAGACGTTCTGAACCACCAGCCCCGGGGGCGCGGTGGTGGTCGCTGCGCCGTAGTTGTTTGCGTAGTAGTCGCTGTCGAAGTAGTCGCTGCCGTAGTTGTCGCTGCTCAGGTCTCCATAGAAGTAACTGAAGATGTCTGGCATATAGTCGTGGAGTGAGCGGCTGTGACGGCCTCTCTGACGGCTCCTCCGGCGATGCCCCCTGCCCCGCCGCTTTTTACTGCCCCTCCGTCCCCCGGATGGGCGAACCACCGGAGTAGTGGGCGTGGACTTGGGGCTGAGGCACAGCCGGCCCACCATGGCGGCGTCTATGGGTGGCTTGATGCCCAGCCAATCACTGCTGATCAGACGAGGGCCTTTACTCTGACCCTGGACTGAGAGAGAGAGAGAGAGAGAGAGAGAGAGAGAGAGAGAGAGAGAGAGAGAGAGAGAGAGAGAGAGAGAGAGAGAGAGAGAGAGAGAGAGAGAGAGAGAGAGAGAGAGAGAGAGAGAGAGAGAGAGAGAGAGAGAGAGTGTAGGTTGTGAATACAATGTGAGGGGAATTGACACAAATGCATATAATACATATATTAAATAATTCACTAGCCACAAAAATGCACATGCATGACACAAACACACACACACACATACACACTTTGCTTACACACACTTGGCTAACACACACACACACACACACACACACACGTACAAGGCCCCCTGAAGAGCTCTGCGAACATCTCCTCCAGCAGCTGGTCGTGGTACAGTTGGGTGTAGTGTGTGAACTTCACGGATGGGGAGGATCGAGTCATGGTCACACACTCCTCGTGACTGGGCTGGAATTTAAACTCATACTGATGATACTGGTCGCCTGAAAGACAAAACAGAAAATAATAACATGATTCAGTCAGTGGCCTTTACCAGTAAACCTCACAAGGGTAACCTCATCATTTCTATTTGAAGGCCATTCCAACCTTCTTCGTTCTTGTGTTTTATTCCCCCCCCCCACAGAGTGAGATCGTGAAGCAGAATGTGTCCCATGACAGCTGAGGGCGTTGGATTTATTCTGAAGACAGGTTGAAGGTAGTTGGAAACCAACAGGTATAACTGGTATATCCGTCGCACTCGTCACATGATCGGCCCTGGGTCCTCCTCACCATATGAGGAAACATTGCACTACCAAGCTAATCCAATGCTTAAAATTGTTTTAATATCATTGTTACACGTGCATTTTACATTGGCCTATGCAGCATTGGAAATTGAGGACCAAACAGATAATATATGGAAAAAATGTCAGCCATTTCTGGACACATGGTAATGGGAAAATTGTGTTTTCACATTGTTTTTGTAACTGCCATTTGTTGATAATGCCTTTTCACTGACACCCTCGGGGTCTAACTGAGAAGTCACCACTATCAGACCCCACATTATAATTGTTAATTATCAAATCAAATAATGTTTACTTAATGGACAGAGTTTCCAGTATTCTCATCAAGTACAAGAATGCATTTGGGGATCTCTGCTCCCTCATGACCGGTTGGCCCGGGAACAAGGGTTAACGTTGGATAATGTTAGGAACAGGTAGAGTGGCTAGATAATGCAAGGAATAGGAGACAGCTTACATGATGAAGGGGCAACAACATGATGGACTGTTCCATCACACATCATGTGGGGAGCAGAGCTGTTCTCAGCAGTTCTGAGACCCGTGCCACTGGTAACCCCCTCCCCATTGGCCAATGCACTGAAATTCTCCTTGTGGGGCTCTTGGAGAGACGTGGGGAGGACTCCCATCTAGGCCTCAGATTATTGTTATATGTTTTGCTTTGTTTGATGATGTTTTAACTGTGGCTCTATTTGTATGTTCTCTGTTGTTTTTAAATGATTGTCTGTTACCAAATCTGTGCTGCTGCCTGTCTTGGCCAGGACTCTTTTGAAAAAGAGATTTTTAATCTCAATAAGATGTTTTCCTGGTTAAATAAAGGTTAAATAAAATAAAATAAATAAAAATTTTCAATTGTTTGTTGTATGATTGTTGTATGTTATTATGCTGTTATTACCCAAATATATGACCATAATTGTTATAAGTTCGGATGACTCTTTATTTTACCCAGTTTGGTCAAGTTTATGATTGACGTGGTTCTGGAATTCCCACCACAATATCTTTTAACCACATTTTGACAAAATGTAAATTGGTGGCCTTATAGATAGGCCTACGGTAGTTTTCCTCGTTGTATAATAAAGTAGTGCTGGCTTAAGTCTTTCAGCCTGCCATGGTAGAGGGCTGAATTCACCACGCCACGTACCTTTAAAGAAGTAGGCCTTCTCCTTCCCACTGAGGCTTGGAGCTGGTATAGCGAAGGCTGCATCAACGTCGTTGGGCATATTCTCAAAGCCCACTGAGATGTCCCGAGGATAATCGTCATCCAAAACATGTCCCTCAAATCTCCAGTACTGATTCCCCTATGAGGAGCAACGCAATGTAAAGTAATGAGCTTCCAGACATCCTATTACAGTTTACAGCCCCCAACTACTACAGCAATATCACTCTATTGCTACAGTTATTACCATGAATAAAAAACGACCAACTCAATTGTGAACTTATTTAGCCAAAAGCTTTATTTTTTTCTCCCAAATCTGTATTTCGAAAAGATTTGTGGATATTCTTACAATTAGACTTAGATTTATAAATGTTTCTAACTATTTTTTTTTACCACAGTTCTACGTCTTAAAAAACCCCAGGGAAAGGTAAACCATTTTAGTCTGAAACTTACCTTGAAGATGTAGCTTTTTCCTTGGCAGTTGATGCGTGTGAAAGCAGCGTCGATTGGACCATGGATCCCCCAAAAATCCTTGATAAGCTTTGGGTTCCCATGCAGAACCGAACTCTCATCAAGCTCAAAGAAATATTCACCTGGGATAATAATTCAATTTGTGAGTGTATTGTATGTTATACAATATTATACTGGGTCATAACCAAACATTTATATAGCTCATGAGCTCATACGTTTTTTTTCCGCAATTTCCAGCAAACAGCTTCAAAAACATGATTTCTGGAACTCAAATACTAGGTTTACTTGTTGGGAAAACACCATAATATGTGTCCTTTAATAGTCATAAGATATGATGCACATGAAATGGTATATCAATTCTAGTTTAAAACCTATTGTGCGTATATGGTGCTGCTGAATACACAGACAGCATTTAGAAATACAAAGAACGGCAAACCAACCTAACCAGCAGATCCGGAAAACAAACTAGGCCTCCTTCCTACTGGACAAGGCCTACTTCCTACTGGACAAGGCCTCCTTCCTACTGGAAGAGGCTCACCTTCTACTGGACGGGGCCTACTTCCTACTCGAAGATGCCTACTTCCTACTTGACGAGGCCTACCTCCTACTGGTAGAGGCCTACTTCTTACTGGAAGATTCCTACTTCCTACTGGACAAGGCCCACTTCCTCCTGGACCAGGCCTACCTCCTACTGGACGAGGCCTACTTTCTTCTGGACGCAGCCTACTTCCTACTTGAAGAGGCCTACTTCTTCCTGGACATGGCCTACTTCCTACTTGACGAGACCCAATTCCTACTGTAAGGGGCCTACTTCCTACTCAACGAGGCCTACACCTCCTACAGGATGAGGCCTACCTCTGAATGCATACACGGACCCGTTCTTCTGCTGCAGGAAGGCGTCGAACGCCCGCCCGCTACAAGAGACTTCGTCGGGGTCCGAGGGGGAGGCGGCGATGGGTGCCGTTGTGGTGTGGTTTGGGGTAGCGCCGGTGGTGGTGGGATCTGGGGTAGCGCCGATGGTGGTGGGGCTGGGGGTGATGCTGGTGGTAACGTCAGCCCCATCCATGCTACTCCCCGTTGGGTGGAGGTCATCCGGGTTACCGAACGTATCCCCGCGAGCGGCTAGCGGAGGAGGAGGGCTTCGGGTTAAGGATCAACGAAAATGTTGCAGTTGAGTTTTAAATTTAGCTACGAATAAATTGCTCGATATCTTTCGATGTTGGTCAGATAATATTCAAATTCAGATAAGATATCAGATAAGATAACAACATAGAAGACCTACACACGGTTCAGATAAGTGGACCGTAGGTCTATATTGTTCCAGGTATTAAGTGTTTAATTTGGTTGTTCTAAATAAGAGGACTGTGGGGACATAACAAATTAACAATGGTAATGACCATGAGAAAACACACCTTTCCTTCGGCAGACAGACTGGAAGTCCTGGCAGCAGCTGCGGTGGTAGACGCACATGGAGTCACATTGGCATCTCCGCTGCGCATCGAAGACGCCACAGCGCGCCTCACAGGACTCTGTGGAAAGGCACTTTTGTAACATCAGCCTACAATATTCAGGGGGGCAGTGGGGCCAGTCTCCCCGAAAAGCCCTTTTTGGTTGGTTCCATCACTCTATTCTTACTTCATTTCTTACGCCACCTTCACTTCTGTTGTTTTCGCGCGTGTGAATGAATAAACAAATGAGTCAGAAAGTCATGCTCCCTGATCACTGGAAAGTACAGCAAAGTTCAACAATCAATAAATTAAATAAAAAATACATAATGGGAAATAGCAGTATTCTAAGGGGGGGGGGGTGCTCACCTTCGGCAGCGAATGCGGCGTGCAGCGCGATCACCCACAGCACCCAAAGCACCTGTCCGCCCAGCCTCATGTTCACCACGAGCCTCCGGGAACACGGGGGAGAAGTCACCGTGAACTTGAAGATGTAGGCTGTAGCAGAACTAGATATCAGCCTTTAGTCTCTGGTGTTTCACTCTCAATAAGAAACGAAAGGGACGGATCATGTTGTGTCAGACCAACTCTAAATATTGACTAGAAGTCATTGACCCTGTGTTTATTTGTTGGTCGGCTCAAACCTCAAACCGTTCGTTGACTGCAAATCATTTACCAATGGGTCTCACAAAGCTATTCCAACTCAAGTTTCACGTTTGCTTCATAGTGTCGCACTCGTCTTCATAAAGAAGACAAAATACATGACTAGATATTTATTCCAACAATGAAATGAACCAGGCAGATTTAGCGTCAGTTATTTATTTTGATCATCTAGCCTTCGTCACACTCGTATCCATGTATTGATTAATCCCAAAAAAAAATGGACAATCACCGTTAGAGCTTACCAGAGCCCCTCGTCAGCTCTGGAGGGTGAAAGAAAACCAATGGTTCATACATTTCAAAACATATTGTCACACTGCTTCATTATGAAAGATTGAGAATGCAGTACGAACAGAGAATTCAGCACTTTGGAGAGTCACCGCTAGAGGGAGATATTGGCCTTCTGCTACCGCCCCTGACGGATGTCCTTCCCAAAGCTTATCCTTAATTAATCTGTATGATATTTACTCTAAACCTGCCAATATGATACAATTATACTCTTTCAATGTCGATAAGGTTGTCTATATTTTACAAATCCTTTTTAGAATCGGTTCTCACTTTTTCTTTAATTGCCTGCATGGCATCAGCCTTAGGGACAAAAACAACCTCAGCCATGGTGAAGTTGTGAAGGTGGCTGGGAAGTTGATTGGCTGTCCACAAGCATCCTTGCTGCACATTTATGAGAAGCAGGTTATTCAGAAAGCAATGTCTGTATTGGACTGTAAAAATCATCCCCTTCATTGTTCATTTGAGGCCCTACCCTCAGGCCGGAGACAAGTCCCTTTTTATAAGTCCAATAGGACAAAGACATCTTTTATTCCTAGCGTAATACTACGTTTGCTCTATTTGCACAATTCTTTGCAAATACTGTTCCTGTAACTGTATTTGAATCACGTGACCTAATAACTATGACCGTTTTTTAACTTATATAAGCCTGTGTCTATCTCTTTGTTGTGTGTCCTTGTGTATCTTGTGCTATTTATGTGTACTTGACTGCAAGACAAGTTTCCCTTTTGGGACAATAAAGTTAAACTGAAAAGGACTGAACTGAATTATATGGTAGGCTATATTGTGTGGTCTAATAAGGAAAAACATTACTGACATCATCGATTGATATCTTCCGCGGGCCCGGGACCCCGGACCGGTGTGGGACAATCACGTGTGTTATCACTTGTGTTTAGGTGGAAAATACCTTTGTCGCGCTTCCATGAATAACGTTGACGTTCCAGGTTCCACTGTATTATATTGCGCAGTCACAGTGTGTTCTTTATTGCGCTTGTCGTTAATTAATAAGTGTTTATGTACCGGTATTAAAAAATAATAACTCTACTTCCGTTCTTAATTATACTTAATTATACCTAATTCTTAAAAAGAAAAAGTCCCCATAGCAATTTATAGGCAAACGTTTTCATTGGCCCCCAAACCACTGCTTGGTTTGGTTAATCACCACCGTTTATAAAGTACCTAGCTGTACCACAAACAGACGTTTTCTTAGCTGGACCAACATCGGAAGGCACATGGTGGATGAACCTCAAATACAATTAACCAAACCAAAGCTCTCGATGTGTTATCATACGGCATTTCAATATTTTTTTTTCTGCAGTTTGAAAGCCAGACCCAGCGTACAATGGAGCAGTTGGCAGCAGGATGGGCAGCTCTCAAGGGACAACTTGGAATTGATGTGCAGGAATGACGCATCTATTAAGAAAAACAAAACAGAAATTAGGTACACTCACCATTACAATGGATATTTGTAATAACTTAGATTCAGCTATACAAATAAGTCATATCCATAATAATATTCTGCAATGAATATCTGTGATCCTAATCTTGCGCACCTTCACGAACTGATTCTGATTAGAGCTATAAATGCATCAACGGGCCTACTCCTGTTTCCAGGGCGTGTTCATCAGAGTGCATCATGGGACAACAAGACAAGTGCCAAAAGGACAATGTAATATTAATAAATGTATCAACAGAGGCATTTAAAGATGAGGTTGTATTGATTAGCTTGGTGTTGTCATGTAGGCAAGGCAAGGCAGAAGGCTTATGTAATGGAAGCATAGAGGGGTCTGGGGGGTCTGAGGGGTCTGGGGGGTCTGGGGGGGTCTGAGGGGTCTCAGGGGGTCTCAGGGGTCTGGGGGGTCTGAGGGGGTCTGAGGGGTCTGACTGGGTCTGAGGGGGTCTCAGGGGGTCTGAGGGGTCTGACTGGGTCTGAGGGGGTCTCAGGGGGTCTGAGGGGTCTGACTGGGTCTGAGGGGGTCTGAGCCAGACCATCTCCATGTAGGAGGAATGTTATTTATTATGTTGATACTGATGTTTTTCAGGTCAGTGTTTTGTAAGTTATCGTGACATTATTTTTTATTATGGGGAGACATTATTTGGTTTAATCCGCGTCTTCTCAATATGGCAGTGTTCCCTGATTGGAGGATCCCATGGTTCCTTCTGACAGCCTTGTCTTATCCCCCGAGCGAGATAGAAGGCATTGCGGTATCTGGTGCTTTGAGGTAACTTTATGAGTACAGTAATACTTAGTTTGTACAGCTGTGTTTGTTTGCTGATGCAGTGATAAAGTGCCCCCTCCATAAAACAGCAGCTGACCTTCTTGAGTTGTTGGTGCTTCTATTTAACTAAAGGATTCCCTGGATACATTGATGTCACATTTATTTGCCTAAACACACACATATCTTCACAGCAGGTTAGCTCCAGACGAGGAGAGGACAGGCTACGAAGAGATCCATGTAGAAGCTCCAAGATCAAAGCTTCTTTCCTAATGGGAGGACAATGTGAAGGTCGGTTTACACTGACTTCCAAATCGTCCACAGTTGATCGATAATGAAACGTCATAAATAGCCATAATAGGCCTATTGGTTTGCTGATGCATTTGAGAAGGAAGTAATACGATTTTATGAGCTTTTTAAGTTACTTACGGCTGTATAAGAAAATAAACAAAACATCCTGATGAAGCATGAATGTGTCAAGAGTAAGATGTGAATTTGACTTGTATGATTCTTATTCTGTTTGCTTACATACGTGTGTGTTGTAATTTTATTTTAGGAGTTGAATATGATTTTTTGTTTTCTTTGAATGATTTCCTTCACAAGGGGTTCCAGGTGAAGCTAGAGAGCCAATTACAAAATGATAGGACCATGTGTCCGGAGAAGGCGGAGCATCAGCTTTAAAGTTGAATGTAAAAATGGCTGCTGTGTTCACAGACACAGAGAAAAAGGAGACAAAGAATTGGAGAAGCAGAACTGGTTTTCTTTTGAAGGGTTGAAAGTACTTTTTGAGAAATATATTTTGATCTGCAAATGTTTTTGTTGATTTTTATTGTTATTGGATATAAATGGCCGCTATTGCGTTTGAAAGTGGTCACCTGATCAGACCCTTCTCGGCACCGTCACTAACTTCCTCACAACCAGAGGGAAGGTCCGCTCTCACGTAGCGGGCCTGTGATTGAGCACCACATGAGTAGAGGATGAGGAGGAGGAACCCAGCTGCACCCTGAAGGGGTGGGAGGCCCTAGACCTGGGAATGAAGACGTTTAAGTGCCCTTTAGTTATATATTTATATATATAAATATATATATATATATATATATATATATATATATATATATATATATATATATATATATATATATATATATATATATATAATAATTATTTTTGCTAATGAATGTTAGCAGTAGCACATTTTATGTGGCAAAATTTAGTCACAAGAGTTAACACCGAACATAGGCTACATCTTTTTACTAGACTCCAATCAGACCTTGGAATCATATAAAAAGTCTGATCACAGATAAACCTTCATGTTTGCTTCAACCGATCATGTTGCTTGAGGCGGTGAACTGTATATGTATAATTGTCTTAAAAAACTTCCAGCAGTAGTGAACTGTAAGATGTGATTAAAGGTTTTCAACACCATGCAAACTGGCCTCTGTAGCAATACACATATTGAACTTATGGATGATTCATCCTCTTGCCCGACTGATTTTTCTTAGAATAGAATACCTTCTCAATGAAACAGGAAACAAGAATTTAGCGAGTAAATTCAATAAATAAAACGTATTCGCTTAATCACACTCTAATGCTAACAAGCATTGCTAAGCATTTGTCATTATCATTTTGTGACACAGGCCTAAACATTCTCTGCAATGCATTATATACTAATGCACACTTTCCATAAAAGTTGAACATCTTTTTCATATAATATATTTTCCTATTTCTGTGAAAACTGAATCCTTTCTTTCTTGACCAATGACCAATGTTTCTACCAAATTAGACAGACAAACAAAAACGGTTGCTTTGGAAATGATCTTGTGAGGATAAAACATTGAAGCTTCTTGTTTAAGCAAAGCAGTATAGTGGATGAAAATGTAAGAGGGATACCAGCTTGTCTTAGCGCTCTCTGAAGCTGCTCTTCAGATGGTCTTTGAGGGTTATATGGATGCCTTCAACATGAAGCCCCTTCGGCAAGATACTGACGAGAGGAAGGCAATGGAAAAGATCGGCTAGTAATTTACAAGTTCGCACAAGATCAGCACAAATACTAAATTTTCCACCACAAAACAGTCAAAAGACAAAACAGCGATTGTGTAGCATATAAAAACGGTACACCAATGAAGCATTCATTCTAATAAAATAGCCCAGCAATAAGCGTTAACTAACAGTAAATGAACAGGTCTAATTATTATGACTGTTAATGGTGCTCATGTTTACTATTGGTATCCATATAAGGTAAGGTATTTGTTTAAAAATTATTAAATACTTATGTAAGGGCCGTACCCCTATACCAATGCTATATAATACTGCTTAATACTGCATTAACTAATGTTAATTAATGGTCTTATTATTATACCCTGATTGTGAAGTGTTAGAACCTCTAACTCTTGGCCGCTTGTTAAGTTAAGGCGAAACCTATCTTTACAATATTTTTTATATGATCTATTTATAGCAGATAAATATTTCCTTTCCAATATCAATGATTAGAAAATGACTGTAGGGTGTAAATAGAATATGGAGCTGTGTAACCTACTCTTAAATCCCTCCCACTATCAGATGTTATCACTGCCGGTGAAGTGTGTTCTTGAAACATCGTATGTATTTGCTTTTAATATTTTTATGACTTAATGACCCTTTTCCCAGTCGGAAAAACATTCAAGACAACCTTCGAGAAGGCTCCATTTCCGCCGTTCTATGATTGGATCTCAGATCAGACTAGGGTGTCTTGATTCCCCTCCCTGCCTAAAGCTATTCGACCAACAAGTTTCTAATGTTGTCGTATCGGGTGCTGAATGGGTTGAGTGCATGGCCTTTTCTTTCCTTTGCCTTCTGGTGTGAAAGGACCAACATTGTGGTCACACAACGGGCTAGAACAATATCTTATACTATATCTGGTGACATTTGATTTCAACTACTGTAGTTCGAAGCCAATTCTGTGAACTAGTAGTGGCTAAATGGTATAGTCAGTTTCAGTAGCCTGCATCAGAGTCCATAGCTTGTCTGGAGAAAGGGTCTGGAAGCTGTTTTACAACCAGCCAACCATGACTGAAGACCCCTGTTGAGGTTGAAAGAGTGGTGTTCCCCAGACAATATGCTCTTCTTGTTTCCTTAACTCCCTGGTTGTCTTCACACTACATCCCCCCCCCCCCCCCCCCACCCTTCCTTTGTGGTGGTTAATGTTTGATTATCAGACAGAGATATAAGTGGCTATATACCCTTTTGTGCTCCTCATTAACCCGGCGGGTGTTAGGATGTTCTGACCAACGCATTCCTGCGTTACACTTCTTCACCTTCTGCTCGTCCTTGAACCGTCGGTAGCTGGCCTGGTCGATCTGTGTTTCCTCACCTCCTTCTTCTCCTGCCTGCGCGCGGCGCCCGGCTGGCCTTGTGGTATTCAGGAGACCAGAAGGTATCTGCTGCCCTGATCATCTTCAGGAGGCCAGAAGGTATCTGCTGCCCTGATCATCTTCAGGAGGCCAGAAGGTATCTGCTGCCCTGATCGTCTTCAGGAGACCAGAAGGTATCTGCTGCCCTGATCATCTTCAGCTACTGAATACTGGGAGCCAAGATGGCGGCTATTCCTTGGTGGATGTGGCACCACAGGAACTATTTAATCCTATTCCTCACCCCACTGGTGTTCCTGCCCCTGCCCATCGTCATTCCCACGTCGGTCAGTATGTGCCTGTCAGGGCGTACGTCTGTGACTATGCTTCCATTTTATTGATTGATCAGTATATGTATATATATATATATATATATATATATGTATATTTGTTTACCATATTCAACTGGCTTGATGGGTAAAATGTCAGGTCCGTCCATACGTTTTCAATTGACCACTGCCTTACATCAAAAGGCGACACACGTACAGGATTTAAGTAACACTGGTATCATAGAAATATAAACTTCAGGTCCTGTACAGGATGTTCACTCTGAAGAACTCTGTAGAACACCTGACAGTGTTTCAGTAACATATCAGTCATTGTAAGGTGGTGACCGGATTTTCAATTAATTTCAGTTAATAAAAATAGTCAATGAGTCATGAAGGAAATTGCAAGACAATGTTTATGCATGCAACTCAGTTTTTAACCACATTAGAGTTCCTTCAATCATTGTGATGATATATTCTCTTCAATGGCCAAAATTAAAAGAATTCACAAATTCAATTTATTTCCTACAGAAAATACAAACTCATCTTACTGCTGATTCTCAGAAGGGCAATGTATATTCATAAACCTTATCTGACTGATAAGGCCTTATCAGGGAAGACAAGGCTGTGGGGAACTTGCTTGGTGGATGAGGATCAGTGTGTTAATGTGTGAAACAACATGGCCTTTAAAGAGATGAAAGAGAGAGAGATAAAGTAGTCAGAATGCTACCTATCTTACTGTATTACGAGGACCTTTCATTGGGTCAAGGCTGTGTGTGTGTGTGTGTATGTGTTTTTGTGTGTGTGATAACCAGTGTTGGGAAAGTTACTTTTAAAATGTATCCAGTTACAGAATACAGAATACATGCCCAAAAATGTAACATGTAACATATTCCGTTTTATCACTCAATCTGAGTATTGTATTCTGAATACTTTGATTACTTCCACATTGAATTGCATTTTATAAGTGTAGGAATGCAGCATCAAATCCTGCTTAAACAGGCCTATTCTGGTGTGTTTTTTATCTGTGTTAGGCACAAGTCTCCCTGAAAGTGAACTATTTTATGTAATTTGCTGTAGTGGAACAAAGAATAAGGGTATGTTCATGCGAAAGATATTTGCTATTACATCTAACATTTTCTTCACTGAGCTAGGTGTGGCCTATAAAATCGCCTTGAGAGAGAGAGAGAGAGAGAGAGAGAGAGATAGAGAGAGAGAGAGAGAGAGAGAGAGAGAGAGAGAGAGAGAGAGAGAGAGAGAGAGAGAGAGAGAGAGCGGGTGCCTGTTACGTCCAAAGAGATATATGCTTTGTAGAATTGGATTGGGTTCACATCGAAGTGAGGTGGTTGCATTCACACCAACGCAAACGTACCGAACCAAGGGGACCAAACTCGTTTAGTGCGCACTGCACACTAAATGCTGTTGGAGTGAAAGCCCGAATAAACTGCTGAAACAGAATTATCGTCATGTGATCCATTGATTTCAGCAATGTAACTGTATTCTAAATACCAACTATTTAAATTGTAACGGTAACGGAATACAGTTAGCTATAATTTGTATTCTGAATACGTAACGCCGGTACATGTATTCCGTTACTCCCCAACACTGGTGATAACACATAAGTGCATGAGTGTGTCTACAGCCGTGTCATAAGCAAGATGTGTATTTATTTTTACCAATACAATGAAGCATGAATCTCAGTATTATTATCAATCCTCCTGTGTGTGTGTGTGTGTGTGTGTGTGTGTGCGCGTGTGTGTGCGTGCGTGCGTGTGTGTGTGTGCGCGTGTGTGTGCGCAGGAGGCGAAATGTGGCTACGCCATCATCCTCATGGCGCTGTACTGGTGCACAGAGTGCATGCCACTAGCCGTGACCGCCCTGCTGCCCGTGGTCCTCTTCCCCCTGATGGGCATCATGAAGGCTGGAGATGTGCGTGCAGGTTGCTCCCCCCCTGTCTCCTAATAACCCCCAACCTCTTTCCTACAGCTCACTACTGCATCACATTTGCAACACAAGGCCGATTTAGGGCTCCCAATCACCTGAATCTCTCAATTAATCAATCAATCAATGCGACTCATAATAAGGCTTTGTTATTTATTTATTATTAGGTAGAAATGAGAGGATTCTCAAGGATTCTTGTTTTGATTTGGGATGCAACGCTTCAGGGACGAGTAGAAGCGGATCCATTCATGAGCACTAACTTTACTGGAGACCAGCGCTCCTGTAAGGAAGGAAGGAGTGAATGAGCAGGCCTATAAAGGAGCTGGCCTGTTAGGAGCTGGCCTGTTAGGAGCTGGCCTGTTAGGAGCTGGCCTGTTAGGAGCTGGCCTGTTAGGAGCTGGCCTGGAGAGGAGCTGGCCTGTTAGGAGCTGGCCTGTTAGGAGCTGGCCTGTTAGGAGCTGGCCTGGAGAGGAGCTGGCCTGTGGACGAGCTGGGCTGTGATGTACGGACCAGAGGAGTCCTGACCCGCCCACACACTTTAATAGGCATGACTTACTGGACTTTAGAACAAGCCCCATGAAGGAAAGGCTCGCCATCTAATGAGGGCTTAATGGAGTACAGTTGAAGTCAATGAATCCATCAAAGTGTCAGAATCAGGCCGCTCTTATCGGGCCCTTGGGGAAACCTTGGGACACTTTTCTGCTGACTGGTGCAGTTGAGCTTTATGGCTCATGAACAGCGCTATATAATAACTTTAATCTGTTGAAAAATTGAACTGATTGATCAGAGCAGCTCATGTTAAGTGAATGAATAGAGACATACCTTTAATTGTGTGTGTGTGTGTGTGTGTGTGTGTGTGTGTGTGTGTGTGTGTGTGTGTGTGTGTGTGTGTGTGTGTGTGTGTGTGTGTGTGTGTGTGGGTGCGTGTGGGTGTGCACCAGGTGTGTGTTGAGTATCTGAAGGACTCCAACATGCTGTTCATTGGAGGCCTGCTGGTGGCCATCGCTGTGGAGGAGTGGAAGCTCCACAAACGCATCGCTCTCAGGGTGCTGCTGCTGGTGGGAGTGAGGCCCGCCCTGTAAGAGACTCCCCCCCCACCCCCCCCCCCCCCACACACACACACACACACACACACAACAAGCCTCACACACACAGAACAAAGCAGTGTTGATCCTTGGTTGGACCTGGCGCTGTGTGCGGCTTCATCGTCTTCGTACACAGGTCTGTTGACGTGTGCCCCCCCCACCCCAGGCTGATGATGGGCTTCATGCTGGTGTCCGCCTTCCTGTCCATGTGGATCAGCAACACGGCCACCACCGCCATGATGCTGCCCATCGCCCAGGCCGTGCTGGAGCAGCTGGCCGCCACCGAGGCCGCCGCCGACGAGCGGGAGCTGCGGGCGGCCAGGGACCCCGGCCAGGACAACCAGGGCTACGAGCTGGAGGCCCCCCGGGGCCACGCGCTGGAGGAGAAGGGCTCGGAGGGGGGCAAGGTGCCGCTGGACGATGGTACGCTTCAGTAGACGACCGGGAGGGATTGGCCAGCGAGGGTTCCCATGGGGATGTGAGGCAGCCGGGTGGGGCTCGGCGTCAACACCTTCAGTGTTCCATCAGGCTGCAGATCCTCAGGTCCTCTGCACTATCAAGAAGTATAGTCCCCATTGTTTATCGTTGCCGAACAACTTGCGCTGTGGCAAACCCGGATGTAGCAGGGTTAGACAACCCTAGACAGTCTGTGATTAAAGATGATTAGCTGTCGTCTGTCTGGTACTCTCTACATACGTCCGTTTGATAGATGTTTCAATATAGACAGCTGCTGTCCCAGGTGTAACACCTGTTGCCTAATAATGATTGAATTCATTGCTAATGAAGGACATTGTGTAAGTAGGCTCCTGCAGGGTGTTAGAGTGGCCTTCTGCAGGGCCGTAGTGGTGGAAGTAGTGGCGGACTGGCTGCTATTTAAGGCTGACAGTAAGTTAGAAATCCAGTCACATTATTGAGCCTTCTGATGTCAGAACATCATGGAATGTCGCTTAGTCCTGACCTTTGACCCCACAGCCCCAGAGCACAGTAACCACAGGGAGTCGGAGTTGGACTCCATCCTGGAGAAGATGAGGGTGGAGCGGGTGCAGAAGTACGCTACGCTGACCAAAGGCATGTGTCTGAGTGTGTGTTACTCTGCCAGCATCGGAGGCACAGCCACCCTCACCGGCACCACGCCCAACCTCATCCTCAAGGGACAAGTGGACAAGTAAGATGGCCTCCTTTAGGCACTTCTCATGCACCTCCGATACAGGGCCCAAGGAGGAAGATGTGCAGAAACAAACATCATTCCACCTGACGTTGAGTTATAACAGGGCTACAGAAGTACCGTAACCAAGCTGTTTCCCAGAGGGTTGTTTCTTGTCTGCCTTGACAACCACATAGTCTAGGACAGTCGCAGTTCAGACAACACAGTAAACCATCTCCGTCAAAGACGGGACCTTACAACTGCATATTCTACCATACGCTTTGATTTTGTTAGTGACAATAGCTACAGTCAGAAAATAGCATAGATTACCATGCTCACTCGAAAAACATTTTTCTTTTCCCTGGCACTACAACACTGGTCTGTGTGATCAGACCGTGTAAAGCGTATTTTGGCTTCAAACATTCGTTCCCAATATCATTTGTCAACATGAGTTCCTTGTGCCGATTCTGCTGAAGAGTATTTAGTGTGCACAATTCAGCAAATGGATGTGCAGTGCTTTTGTCTTTTGGACCAAGGTGCGACAGTCAGTACAGAGATGTGGACAACATAACAGCCAATCATCAAACAACTATACCACAAACTGTCATCAAAGTGCTATATTGGTATTTTTTACATCATTGGCATGCGGCTATATGCTGTTAGGCATAGGGCAAACCCAGGTATTTTGAGAGATGATATTGTAAAGGATGTCCTGGTGAGGCCTGGAGGGTCGCTGGTCTGATCACCAGAACAACATCAGATGGATCAACTGGTAAATTGGTATGCACATGCACTCTTTAGGTACAGGGTTACAACCCCATAACCCTAACCCTATGGGGTTTAGATGGGCCGAGTTCACAACTCGGCACAGTGAGGAATGCATTGTCCACATCGTTGTGGTTCTCACCCTTCTGTTCATTTTGCTATGCACACACACTTAGTTCATGCTATGGGGATTGAGTATGCCCTCTTGAATTATCATTCACACAACCATTATATGAACTTCTTATACCATAACTTAGTATTCAACAGAAGAGTTATAGACAAGACTAAGAAAGAAAGTTGTTGTTTTTCTTCCCTCCTTACCTTTCCCCTTCAGGATCTACCCCAATAACGGTGACATCATCAACTTTGCTAGCTGGTTCGGCTTTGCCTTCCCTAATATGGTCATCATGCTGGTGCTTTCCTGGCTTTGGCTGCAGCTGCTGTTCATGGGCTTCAAGTAAGAGCCTCCCACCTGCTCCTCGTTCACTTCTCTCAGGCTACACTAGATCACTAGGCCTGGTTCATCACAACCATTACACAATGAGGTGTAACCACAACCTCCTGGTTTATAAAGGCTCTGCTACCTAGCAGTTATGGTTATGACGCAATTTTTTTTGTCTTTCTTCATTTGGTGAATAGTATTTTAAGACTTCAATCAATGTTTAAAAGATGAAAACAGTCCTCCAGTGTTGATCTCCTGGACCTGTGGTGTGTTGTTGTGGGTCCTACTCTGATTGCTCTACTGATTGTCTCGGTGCCGTGCTGCTGCTCAGCTTCAAGAAGTCGTTTGGCTGCGGCATGAGCAGCGAGCGGGACAAGGAGGCGTACGGCGTGATGCGGGCGGAGTACAAGAAGCTGGGCCGCATGGCGTTCGCCGAGGGGGCGGTGCTGGCCGTCTTCATCACCCTGGTGGTGCTGTGGTTCACCAGGGAGCCCGGCTTCATGGACGGCTGGGCCACCGTGCTCTTCAACACGGACGGGCAGTGAGTCTCCCGGTCACTGCCCGTCCTCCTCTCTATGGGCCCGGGTCGTCTTCTCTAGCCTGGGCAGTCTCTATGGATCCCCTGTGGAGATGCCCTCCTCGACCCACGAGACGGACCAACAGCACATTGGGTCAAGGGCTCTGTAGTCAGGTTACCTCAGGCCTGGGGACGACTCAATGTCTCCTTTTGAGTCAATGGAAGTGATGCTGATGTCAATGTTTAACCTGAACTTATTAGAAGGTGGCCGGTTCTGCTCTTAATGCTGGCCACACCTCTTGAAACTAAAGACCACATCCTTCACATTTTGGCTGGACAGAAGGCAGCAGGCCGTGTAGGCATTATTAGAATTCGTAATTCTTTCATTAGAAATGATCCATGTTAGTAGAGTTCCACACTACTGCGTGACAGCTGGGTAAAGTTATATTAACATTACAAGAAATTGTACAGGTTATTAGAGATCCTAACTGCGGTGTGACACCTGGGCAGAGTTAATATTAATGTGTCGATGTTTCCTAGGTTTGTGACGGACGGAACCGTCGCCATCTTTATGTCCATGCTATTCTTCGTCATCCCGTCGAAGCTGCCCCGCTTCGGAGACTATGGTTTCTCTGCAGAAGGTAAGGGCTGTGTGTGTAGCTATACATCATGTCTAAAGCAGCCAAACCCCCTAGCACCTTAAAGAACGCTTTCCCGGCCACACAAATACCTGCTGGTCAAGTGATGAAGGGTTGATGACCTGCCCTCAAACAACCCTTCAGATTAGTTTCCCTTCCACATCGCTGCCCCAGCAGGGGGGCAGGGAACCAGCCAGACACAGGTTAGACAGTCTGCTGCTAGGGGGTCTCCTAGGAGGGCAGGGGGGCTGTATGCTGCTAGGGGGTCTCCTAGGAGGGCAGGGGGGCTGTATGCTGCTAGGGGGTCTCCTAGGAGGGCAGGGGGGCTGTATGCTGCTAGGGGGTCTCCTCTCAGGACAGGGGGGCTGTATGCTGCTAGGGGGTCTCCTCTCAGGACAGGGGGGCTGTATGCTGCTAGGGGGTCTCCTCTCAGGACAGGGGGGCTGTATGCTGCTAGGGGGTCTCCTCTCAGGACAGGGGGGCTGTATGCTGCTAGGGGGTCTCCTCTCAGGACAGGGGGGCTGTATGCTGCTAGGGGGTCTCCTCTCAGGACAGGGGGGCTGTATGCTGCTAGGGGGTCTCCTCTCAGGACATGGGGGAGGTCTGCTGCTGGGGGGTCTCCTCTCAGGTGTCCGGTTGTCTTGTCTCTCCAGGTAAGAGGATCAAGGCTCCACCCACGCTGCTGAACTGGAAGGTGGTGCACGAGCGCATGCCCTGGAACATCATCCTGCTGCTGGGAGGAGGCTTCGCCCTGGCGGCAGGAAGTGAGGTAGGACCGCAGAGAAGAAGGCTGATCACCTGACTGTTACTCCACTGAACAGGAATTAGAAGAGAAACTGAAGTAGTAAAGTAAAAAAGAGGCCAAATTCTTGTCTAACTTCAGAACATTGACCTCCGGGACCTGTGATTTGCCATACAGAAGTGTTTGATGCTACAGTCCCTCGCCCTTTGGCCTTGCATTGCGTCCTTTAGGTGTCGGGCTTGTCCCTGTGGCTGGGAGAGAGCCTGGCTCCTCTGAAGAGCATCCCCCCCTTTGCCATCTCCATTATCCTGTGTCTGCTGGTGGCCACCTTCACAGAGTGCTCCAGCAACACGGCCACCACCACCCTGTTCCTGCCCATCCTAGCCTCCATGGTACGGCCCGCAATGAACCCTCGAATGGCCTGCATCACTTTGGTTGAAACTGAGAAAAGTCACAAACAATGGCGGGAATGGGATACAACCTTCTCTCTTTCTCTCCCTCTCTCACCATGTGTGTGGGTGTGTGTGTGTGTGTGTGTGTGTGTGTGTGTGTGTGTGTGTGTGTGTGTGTGTGTGTGTGTGTGTGTGCGTGTGTGTGCGTGTGCGTGCGTGTGCGTGTTTGTGTGTGCGTGTGCGTGTGCGTGTGCGTGTGTGTGTGTGTGTGTGTGTGTGTGTGTGTGTGTGTGTGTGTGTGCGTGTGTGTGCGTGTGTGTGTGTGTGTGTGTGTGTGTGTGTGTGTGTGTGTGTGTGTGTTCTCCAGGCCACCGCTATTAAGATCCACCCTCTCTACGTCATGGTCCCCTGCACCGTCTCCGCCTCGCTGGCCTTCATGCTGCCAGTGGCCACGCCCCCCAACGCCATCGCCTTCTCCTTCGGAAACCTGCGCGTCATGGACATGGTAGGAGCTGTTCCCCCTGGTTTCCTCCTCCGAGAGCCGCTGGGCTGCCCTCCAGCGAGGCGTGGGGAGGTCCCGCACAGATGTGAAGCTTTAGGAGATTTGAGTTTGGGAGAGAGAGAACAAAACAGAAAAGAGCAGAAGATAAAGTGTCGATTCACACACCTGTGTGCGAGCTATGATAACAAAGCCAATCATGGAAGACTCAGGTTGGGCAGAAATTAGGCTAAAGTCTAAAGGTCTAAAACCTCCGTGGATATTCTCACCGCCACTTTCCCTCGCTAACAGCTGACGGATGGCTAATTCCATTTCCAACCGATTAAGGTCCAACGGTTGACCTTCAATCGTACCTACTTCCGCTTTAACGTCGAATGCCCTCCCTCCCCCCACAGGTGCAGGCGGGCTTCATGCTGAACATCATCGGGATCCTCACCATCAACCTGGGCATCAACACGTGGGGATACGCCATGTTTGATCTGGGCAACTTCCCGGCCTGGGCCAACACCACTCAGAGCGTACCTTGAGCTCAGTGCTGTGGCTCTGGGGGGTCCCACTCCCAACCTAAACATTCTGTCATATGCCTCCTTGAGCAATGTGCCCAAACCCTACCTCCTCCTTAAGGAAACACATCTTTAAATTTAATATATATATACCAGTAGCCTTTAAGGGTCTCAGAAAGAGGGAGGGGCTAGAGAGACAGAAGCACTTAAAACGCACACGGTTCCTCCAGTTCTCTGATAGAACCAATCACAAGCATGATTTCAGGATAACAAATCATGTTAATATAACCTCATACATTATACATAAATACATAAACAGAACTTTATTCAGACAGAAAATATGGCATACAATATGGTAAATATATTTATTACTCCAAAGGGTGTATTGGTACAGTGTACTTTGAATGTGCTTGTTGATTTGATTTAAGCTATGATTTTATTTAGCTATTTTGTGTATTAACAATGTTCAAAGTCCACATGCAGAAGTGTTTATAGCCCAGGTCCGCTGTTATGATGGCAGTATGAAATATTAAAGGTTATCAGATCACAGCCAGTGGACTTTGCTCAAGTAAGCATAATGTCGCAATGATGAATAAAGCAGAAATATTTTTTTCTAAGTTTAATAGGCTTTCACTCACTTAATATTCATACTCTCAACTAGTTTTCAAATAGAAAAATATATAACAGTACGTTATTTCATAAATCCCCATTCTTTTTTATTTGTTGTAGTGTTTTATGCAGTCACAACAACATTTGAATCAGTTAGTTAGCTTCTTTACACTTGAGTCTCAGTCGGTCTTTAATACATACATAGATAATATATCATCTGATTGTAGTTCCATTTATCCCACTTTAATTGACAGACAAGGGCCCTGATAGAAAACCCATGGGGGGGCCCTGACAGAAACCCATGGGGCCCCTGACAGAAACATATGGGGTCCCTGATAGGAGCACATGTGGGCCCTGATAGAAACACATGCTGCCCCTGATAGGAAGACATGGGGCCCCTGATAAGAACACATGGGTCCCCTGATATGGTGCATTTTTGAGGGTGGGGGTTGGTTCAGTGTGCAAAGGCGGGGCAAGGTTCGGGTTTCGACCGCAAAAAGTGGACAACGGGGAAAGCTTGGTTTAATGAAGAAAATGTTGCGCAAAAGTTTGACGTCCCTCTTGGACGCCCTACATTGTTGCTCTTTGTTCATTGTGTCGCGTTTTTCAGCAGGCTACACTGTGTCGGGTTGCTATGAGGTCATGATGCTAACGTAGATGCCGCGGCTATCACCATCCGGCTTAAATCCCGTCCTACCTTTAGGGTACTGTCTGCGTTGATTGGAGCACATGGGGGCCCCTGAACGAAACACATGGGGCCCCTGATGAGTACACACAGGGCCCCTGATAGGAACATGATGGGTAAGGAAACTTGCCTGATCTGAACACAATAGAAAATGTATATTGTCAAGGGGATGATGAGAGACACGAGACCCAACAATGCAGACGAGCTGAAGGCCGCTATCGAAGAAAACTATGCATCAATAACACCTCAGCAGGGCCAAAGGGTGATCTATTACATGCCACTCCCCATTGATGCAGTTATTCATTCCAAATGAGCCCCAACCATGTGCTGAGTGCATATACAAGAACATACTTTGCAAAAGGCCAACAATTCCATATTCAAAATATTTCTTATGCAATGTTCACATTTTCTGAGTTACTGAATTTTGGGTTTTCATGAGCTGTAAACCATTATCATCCAGATTAAAACCAGTAAAGGCTTTAAATATTTCACTGTTGGTGGAATGAATCTATATAATAAATGGGTTTCACTTTTTTTACTTTAATTATTAAAATTATTTAACTTTTGCGCAATATTCTAATTAATTTAGATGCACCTTTATTGCGGTCATGTGCTGCGCTTGAGTATTCCTGCAGCTGCTCAGCTGGTGGTCTGGTCAAGTGCTGCCCCCTAGAGGCAATCTGGAGTTGCCATTGCAAAAGAGACTACATACATACTTGCTAGACTCGGCACCTACGACTAATCACCTCTCTACCTACGGGCACTAATATAGGCTAACCACCACAATAATACCACGGTATAATAGTAGGCGATACATTTGGAATGCAGCATTCAATGTTTGCTTTAGTTGTTTTCACATTTGTTTAGCACTAAATCTGGCCTACAACCCTTAGCCAGAAAGAAAAAAATAGATTAAGCTCAAATATGTGCATTATTGATAACGATGGTTCATGGGATTTAAATTGACCTAGGTTCAACAACATGTAGGCTATTAGGTGGCGCTGAACGCTGCCCTCTCTGCTCAACTCTGCTCCACTCTGCTGAGTTCGCGGGTCGCTTTGTCGCTTCTGCTCAGCTGCTATCATCAGCAGAATGAACCACACGCAGACTCACACACCCACACACTCACACACTGGTGTTCTCCAGGCTTCATCGAGATCAGGGTGATGTGCTGACCCTAGCTCCCTG
>NC_082388.1:12955344-12997844 GCF_031168955.1 Gadus macrocephalus | reverse complement strand
TAACCTTAAGTGTTTGGTCACTCACAAATTAGGACAATTACGATGATGTATAGTTATTTACCATCCCATATCCAGACATCCCAATTGTTTTACCCAAGACAAACATCTCATGAACCCATTTGGTCTGTTGAGGGGCTAAAGGCCTGTTTGTTCTGATCCTTCTACTTCTTTATAGAACCCTTCAACTCTCTCCTAATGCGGGCGTGCTTGGTGAGACCGGATGTAACTCTGAGATAAGAACACCAACTCTTGTTCAGATTTCTCATGCTTTTTCTCAAGTTTATTTCAGACATGCACATGTAAGGAACTATGGCACAGTATACAGGTCATACAATACAAACATATAAGTAATAACTCTGTGCCAGGAGTAGTGCATATACTTTACAAACGTGTTGATGTTTGGATTACTTTGAGAAGGGGCTGAGCCGTCCACCCAGATCAAACCTGTCTTCAGGAAGTCAGACAGTTCATCCACTGTGCAAAGCGGGCAATCACGCTACAAATGCTAACAGGCTAACCTCGACATACATGAGAACATTCTGCACAAAGAGCACGTGAACACTTTGGAAATCTCTTCCCCGTAGGAGAGGTGGTCACAAACATTTAGAAAAACAGGCAGGCACCCAATAGGTTTGCAAACTGTAGCTTTGGAAGTACATCGGTTCATTACAAGTGCAAATGTGTTCATCGATACCACGTACCAAGAGAGAGAGAGAGCAGAGAATGTGTGTGTGCATGTGTATGTGTGCGTTTGTGTGTGTGCAAATACAAAGTTGGCCATGCAACTTCATTCGATGAAGTAAACCATAATGTAAATCATGTGGATGAGGCCTCAAATTGTTGTCCCATCAACCAGTTAGCTTTGGATGGACCAGCAGTGGGGGGGAAGGCAGTAGATGACCTGGAGACTTCACAGTAGTCCTCACAGTTCATGTGCTGTTTCTTTCTTCTGTCCTTCCCCTCCTGGGACTCTGGAAGGCGCTAGACTTCATTCACAAAAAAATCTGGAAATATGACGTGGGGAAGTCCTGCGAGGCTGCTTCAAAACAAATATACATTTTTAGAGGTTTTTGTGCTTTTTCATTTTCAAAATGACATGATTTCTATTTTCTTTTCCTTTTTGCGGTGCAACTTTGATCCACTGACGTCAGCGATGCTATTTCTTTCCCTCTGGCAGAGAAGGAGAGAGTATGGAGAACACAATTATGACCAGAGGGTTGACTTGTTTTGTTTGTTGGCCGGCTTGGACAAGGCTTCCTACCTATAGTAGTCACAATGAAGACGATGACGGCCACACCCAGCAGCATGGAGAGACAGCTGAGCAGCATCGAGAGACGCCCGTATTTCCTCGCCCCCGCGACATCCCCTGTATGCATAACAGACCTCGACTGCCGTCAGAGATGAGGGAGTGGATGAGTGAGAGAGAGAGAGAGAGAGAGAGAGAGAGAGAGAGAGAGAGAGAGAGAGAGAGAGAGAGAGAGAGAGAGAGAGAGAGAGAGAGAGAGAGAGAGAGAGAGAGAGAGAGAGAGAGAGAGAGAGAGAGAGAGAGAGAGAGAGAGAGAGAGAAAGAGAGAGATAGTGGAATACGGTGTTAAGAGAAGGCTGCCTTTCAACGGTGGATACAACTTCTTCCAGTCACATCCCTGGTTCCCCATCTTATAAAAACATGATAATATCACTACTTACCACGTGCGCGTACCACAGGGCGCACATGTTCAGAGGAGGAGCGGGACAGAAACAGGTCAACACTGCGAGCCACAGATAACTCGGAGGTCCGACCCCGGGCGGCAATGGAGACGGACCCGGGCCTAAACTGAGCCGGGATGTGGATCTGGGTGGGGCAGCTAGATGCCCCACGGAGCCCGATCTGAGAGGCGACCTGTGTCCGTTCTGATCGCCGTCCAGCGAACGCACGCTCCCCCGTACGTTGAGAAAGAGGGTGTCGGACGGTTTGAGGTTACTTTCCCCGGTCGGTTCGGCCGTCGTCGTGCTCAACAGTTTCTCCGTGTCCTGGAAGTCGGTGGGATGTGACACCTCCCTCTCCCCCAGCTCGCATTTTCCGAACGTGGCGTCCGTGTTGATCGCCATCACGGAGAGGAAGAGGAGATCCGGCAGCTACCACGTCTCCAAAGCGCGTCTTTGTGTTCAATTAAGCCGACTTCCCTATAGGGTGGATAGGCGCTAAAAAGTGTTCTTTTTAGATGTTCTCCATCGGACGCTCATTGGGCAGCCTATTTAATTAAACACTATAACTCAATCAAAAGCTTCTTAGACAAATGCGTTCTGGATGCTCCGCGTTCCCCTGCATTCACTTTGTATCGAGCATCCGTGCGCGCACGCCCTCCCTCTGACCACCTCCCCCCTGCTGTGCCTCCCGCTGCTTATTAGCTGGACCTTCTTATTCCCAGCATGGCATGATGTCCGGCGTGTGCTCCTCCTCATCAACTTGGACGAGTCGTGATGCATGCATGCTGCTAAAACCTCTTGGAGTGAAACCGCACCGGCGCGGTGCGTAAAAGCTTTGCATTTGCGCGCGGTGGCATCGGCTGGCTCAGCAACTACTCTAGGGTGTGTTTGCGCGCGTGCGCGTGTGTGATTTTGTGTGTGTGTTAGTGTGTGTCTGTGTGTGTATGTGCGCGCGCGCGTGAGTGTGTGCGTGCCAGTGTGCGTGCGCGCCTGAGAGACTGAGCGAGGGGGTGAGGGGAATGTTGCCGTGCGTGAGAAAGGGAGTGTGAGATAACTGTCTCATATCCTGTGTAACCCAATCTCAACACAATGTCTGTGCCCTGCAAACCCTCTCCATTTATGATATGCATTATATAATGGATTAGAAAATACATTTATTTTCTTCAATACACTCCCCCCCCCCCCCTTCAGAAAAATATATCGATCCGGGGAGGATGGTCTCAAAGCTGGCATGAAGGAGGAGGAGAAGGTACCATGAACGGCCTCCTCCATCATGCATGATTCACACCATATAGTAGGTCCACTGTCCTCATGTGCTCCTGCATGACAACTATGACCCAATCCGGACTCCTACTTTGACCCGACGGCACCAGGGTTGGGGTGGAGCCTCGTGATGCTGCCCCCTGGCGGTGGAGAGAGATTCTGCGCCTGCGTGGGATTCATGACAAAGCAAGGAACTGGATTAAAAAACCCATCACATAGTTCCCTTGTAAATGTATAAAAGCAATATAGCAAGAATTATTTTTATCCTAAGGCAATATTTTAGAAGGAAAGTTTCTTTTTCTATATTGGATTCTGACAGGATGGCTCAGAGCAGATACAACATGAGCCTGCATATTGAAATAATTTTTTCAGGATAGCAGGAACTTGGTCATTTTGAGGCGTTTTTGTTTGAGGGCGCCAGTGCCCTAAGTTAAAAACCTGATTTTGATTTCACTTGATTTCATTTGTGTGTGTGTGCTCCAGTTAATCTACAAGAATGAAGGTTTCAAACTTATATTTATATATCAATATCATTAAAGTCGATAAAATACCAACTAATAGCCTCTTTCCTGGTCACACAGTGTGTGTTTATGAACATACTGTATTTTGGGTATAAAACGTTGATTGACTTAGAAACAGATTATGGACTTGTGTGAACCAATTTGATATTGTGACTTTGTAAATATAAGCAATATACAATTTTTATATTGAAGTAATATTTATATTTATTTTATTTTGAAAAAAAAGAGAACTCTAATCTGGGAGAGAAAGGTTCTACAACCCAAAGACCTATGACGTTGAGTGGTGAAAGCCAGGAGCTCCTGGAAGCCTCAAGATTGACAACCTTTCTTTCAACCAGGAAGAGCATTACAATTGGAACCTGGAATGTGAGGACTATGTACCAAGCAGGAAAAGCAGCTCAAATAGCAGCAGAGATGAGAAACTACAACCTGGTGCTATTGGGAATTAGTGAGGCAAGATGGACGCAAGCTGGTCAGAAAAGGCTCATGAGCGGAGAAATGCTGCTATATTCAGGCAATGAAGAGGAAAATGCCCCACATACTGAAGGCGTTGCTCTCATGCTATCCGAATCAGCACAGAGAGCACTGATAGCGTGGGAAGCCCATGGACCAAGAATCATTAGAGTCTTTCAGAACAACAAAAGAGAATATAAGCATGAATGTAATCCAATGCTACGCATCAACCAATAACCATGAAGAAGAAACAAAAGATGAGTTCTACGACAGACTACAGAACATCTTGGGCAACTACTCAGAGAAAGATATGACCCACCTTATTGGAGACTTGAACGCAAAGATAGGAAAAGACAAGATTGGATATGAAGAAGTGATGAGAAGACACGAACTGGAAAAAATTAACAACAATGGAAAGAAGCTTCTAGATATCTGTGCATCAAACAAACTCGTCATTGGAGGCAGTATGTTTACCCACAAGAGCATACATAAAGCAACATGGGTGTCACCGGATCATGTTACGGTAAACCAAATAGATCACATCTGCATTAACATGAAGTTCAGGAGAACACTACAGGATGTGAGAGTGAAACGAGGAGCAGATATTGCATCAGACCACCACTTGCTAATGGCCAGACTAAAACTCAAACTAAAGAAGAACAGAACAGCGCACAGGGGAAACAGAAATAAATACAACGTGAACCTGCTAAGGGAAGAACAAATTCGAGAAGACTATAGCGTGAAACTCTCCAACAAATATGAAGCTCTGTGAGATCAACTAGAACAGGGGAACAGCATTGACAAGCAGTGGCAACATTCTAAAGACACTATAACATAAACGTGTCAGGAAGTCGTCGGCTACAAGAAATACCAGCAAGAGGAATGGATATCTGCTGAAACATTACAAAAGGTAAAAGTTAGGAAAGTTGCAGTCGCAGTAACAGTGGCACTAGAACATCCAAAGCTAAGGCCCACAAATAATACAGCAATGCCCACAGAATAGTGAAGAAAAGCATGTATGTAAGTATGACAAGCTGAACTACATCAACAAACTAGCGAACCAGGCAGAAGCAGCAGCAAGAAACGGAAACATGAGACAGATACATGACACCACTAGAAAGCTGTCGGGCAAATACACCAAGCCAGAACGACCACTAAAAGACAAAGAAAGCAATACCATCAAGACAAAGGAGGGCCAACTCAATCGATGGGCGAAATACTCTGAAGAGCTGCTTAACAGGCCCCCACCAGCAAACCCTCCGGATATCCAACCAGCAGGAAACAATCTCCCCATCAGCTGCTACCTCCAAGGCCGGAGGTAGCCTGGCCAAAATCCAAAAAGAACCTGAAACAAATGGTCATCATCCTCCATCTAAGCAGACCTTTGATGAGCAACGATAACCTGAACAACGACAACGATGACCAGTGGGATGTTCCCACACTGGCCAAGCAAACGGTGGAGACTAGCCCAGGTGAACTTAAACAAAGTATGTACATCTGATGGGACCTAACCAAGGCCACATTGATGTGACATTACACTGGAGTGAAACCCCAGCTTTGTTTAAATTCACCTGTGCTGGTAGTATGCAAGTCGCACATCTGATGGGAACCAACCAAGCCCTCATCAGTGTGTCGTTGACATCATCCCTGGTTTGCTTGGCCAGTGGGGACATCACACTGGACTGAAACCCCTAGCCATGTTCAAGTATGGGCCGCAATTTTGAGCTTTATAGGGTTATATATCTGGGCAAAGACAGACCCCTGGTAGACCATGGCTATATGCCTGTCGTACTCTGTATTGTACTTTTGTGTTTCATTATTCGACTGTCAGTATTAAAATATTTGAGCAAACTGGTCATCTTGTGTTTGTTTTTAGATGTATACAAATATCTTATACTTCATGGCACTCACACTCTCTTTGACATCCACGTGTGCGAGCGTGCACAAACATACACACAACAGAAGGAAGGAATATGCTTTTTGGCCAAACTCCAGATTCCTTCCAGACAGATAGACGGACGCACACACACACACACACACACACACACACACACACACACACACACACACACACACACACACACACACACACACACACACACACACACACACACACACACATAAGCCCCTGTTTCCATACAATTGTTTATATATTTCACTAATTCTAAATGCTAATGTTTTTTTTTGCTGTGGTGAGAATGAGACAGCTTCAATTAGCAACAGCCTCAGTGATCCCATGAAGACAGGGCCCTTGAGTGAAACCCAAACTGCTGACCTTTATCTCAAATCAGTGCAGGTGTTTGTTTAAACTATTTCTTTACGTGAAAAGAAACGCTTCATCAATCAGAAGACCCCTGGCTTCCTGATTATCATCATTCATCATAATCATAATAAAACAATGACATCAATTTGTAAAAAAAGCTGTTTTCAAGAGTGTATTGAAATGATTACGCTCATACAGCTTTAAATAGCTTGATTCAAATAAAGTACGCTTAAAGCCTAAAAAGCCAGCAGCCGTGTCGGGAGAGACGAAGTAGCCTATACTGCTTATGCTTTCATGCCGAACAAAGATAACCCTTGAGTCCTGATCGCCACCCCGTCACAGAAGCAAGTGAAAAGTGAAAGCCCTACTACATTCACGCTCGATTGAAACAATACAATTATATTATTTTTTTTGGGTCTCTGTCATGGCCACAGTTGTGGTGCTGTGTGTTCTCCCCCTGTGTCGGCCACACCCCCTGTCTGTCTCTGTGCTTAACCTGCCACTCTCAACTGCTCACACCTAACCTGCATCAGCTCATCAACTCCCCTTCAGATACACCTGGTTTCCCTGCAGTCGTCTCCAGATCGTACTTCGATATACCGTGGTAGTTATTCGTACCTGGCTCCAGTCTGTACACTTTCTAGTTGTTGTTTCTCCTGCTGAAATCTCATGCCTCACCTTTGTTCTCTTTGCCTATAGTTGTGTGGATCTACACCTCCAGCATGCCTGCTTCACTCCCTCCAGCCTGATGCGCCCCACTCTCTGCCCCCCGCCTCACTCCTGGTTACACCATACAAACCTGTTCACCTTCACTCCAACTCCTGTCCTCTCTCTGTGTTCTGCTCTTGGGTCCGAGAGCAGTCGTAAGCGGTATGATGAAAAACATAATTTTCTGTTTCGAACTTTCATATAGCATCTTGAGGCTTTAATAAAATCTAACATTAAAATCTATACTGTCATTTATAGATTTTAGAAAAAAAAAAGATTTTTATAGAATCTTTTTTTTATAGAAAAAAAAAAGATTTTTTTCCCAAAATGCAATAAATCCATGACCAAAATGCGCTATGAATACACGAATAACAGTTTTTCAAAGGCTTACGTTTCTTACCCACAGTAGACACCACGACAGGCTCATCAATGGAATCAAAATGATTCATGTTTGTTTACATTATTTAACTATATCGCAAACTCTTTAGGATGCCGGCTGCAAACCCGGGCGCCGCCAATAAGAGATAAGAGATAAACGTTTAAACTTGACATTTTGTTTCTAGGTTAAAGGGCTCATGTCATGCCACCAGGTGTGGGTGTGATTAGCTGGTACAAGCCGTTTGGCACAGGGAAGGAATGATTTTCATAGTGACATCACAACCCGATATATGAAGGATAGATAAGCAACCTTTGCTACAGTTCACTGGGTAGGCTGGTAGGCTATCCAGCGTACATCTAAGAAGCGTACATCTGACTTTCAAAGTAAAAAATAATATTTTGAAAGTCGTTTATCTTAAACAACAGATTTTAAAATCTGTTGTTACAATATTAACATTATCTGTCATACTTTCATTCAAAATATAACCAGAAACTTCTGTCACTATCGAAATTGATACATGTCATTGCGCATGGAGCTTTCTTGGGTATACCGCGTATACCTACATATCACATAGAACACACCGCTGTGAACAAGCCCCAGCAATGAACAGAATGCTGGCCACCACAGACTGTTACCAGGGTGGAGCGGAGAGGATGAGAGGTAACAGGGTGGAGAGAGAGGATGAGAGGTAACAGGGTGGAGAGAGAGGATGAGAGGTAACAGGGTGGAGAGAGAGGATGAGAGGTAACAGGGTGGAGAGAGAGGATGAGAGGTAACAGGGTGGAGAGGGAGGATGAGAGGTAACAGGGTGGAGAGAGAGGATGAGAGGTAACAGGGTGGAGAGGGAGGATGAGAGGTAACAGGGTGGAGAGAGAGGATGAGAGGTAACAGGGTGGAGAGAGAGGATGAGAGGTAACAGGGTGGAGAGAGAGGATGAGAGGTAACAGGGTGGAGAGAGAGGATGAGAGGTAACAGGGTGGAGAGGAGTGGAGTCTGACTGGGTACAGGGCATGGTTTTGGGGGACCCTGATGTAAATATCACAAGTCGATCTAGTCTAAATTACTAGAACATGTATGACCTTAATTTTTCCATTTGAGAGAAAGCGCTCCCACCCCTCCCCCCCCACATAAAAAAATATATATATTTTTCCAATATATCTGAAATAACGAAAATGCATCATAATACGAGTTATATAACCATAGCAACGTTTATCTATCCTAAATTAAAAGATGAAATATTTCCTTCATTTTTCAAATAATGATAGCAGCTCATCAATCCTACGGTGTGTGATGACTCAGGTTAAGACCCGGGTTCTGTACCCAGGTCCCTTGGGCCCCAAGAGCCAGAAGAGCCAGGGACAGATGGGCGTCGACGCCCTGGGCTTACGGCTCGGGCCACCCTGCTTTCTGGTTAATAATGGACACTGATTTCATTCATTTCTTTAATGAATTTACGTTTGGCGAACGCCCTTCCACAACCTTTCATCTTGTCATTTTTATTCAACAGAAAGGAACAACACATAGTACTAGTACACAACATATACTACATAAAGGCCCAACACATTGTACTAGTACACAACATATACTACATAAAGGCCCAACACATAGTACTAGTACACAACATATACTACATAAAGGCCCAACACATTGTACTAGTACACAACCTATACTACATAAAGGCCCAACACATAGTACTAGTACACAACATATACTACATAAAGGCCCAACACATTGTACTAGTACACAACCTATACTACATAAAGGCCCAACACATAGTACTAGTACACAACATATACTACATAAAGGCCCAACACATTGTACTAGTACACAACCTATACTACATAAAGGCCCAACACATTGTACTAGTACACAACATATACTACATAAAGGCCCAACACATTGTACTAGTACACAACCTATACTACATAAAGGCCCAACACATTGTACTAGTACACAACATATACTGCATAAAGGCCCAACACATAATACTAGTACATAACATATACTGCATAAAGGCCCAACACATAGTACTAGTACATAACATATACTGCATAAAGGCCCAACACATAGTACTAGTACACAACATATACTACATAAAGGCCCAACACATAGTACTAGTACACAACATATACTACATAAAGGCCCAACACATTGTACTAGTACACAACATATACTACATAAAGGCCCAACACATAGTACTAGTACATAACATATACTACATAAAGGCCCAACACATAGTACTAGTACATAACATATACTGCATAAAGGCCCAACACATAGTACTAGTACACAACATATACTACATAAAGGCCCAACACATTGTACTAGTACACAACCTATACTACATAAAGGCCCAACACATTGTACTAGTACACAACATATACTGCATAAAGGCCCAACACATAGTACTAGTACATAACATATACTGCATAAAGGCCCAACACATAGTACTAGTACACAACATATACTACATAAAGGCCCAACACATAGTACTAGTACACAACATATACTGCATAAAGGCCCAACACATAGTACTAGTACACAACATATACTACATAAAGGCCCAACACATAGTACTAGTACACAACATATACTACATAAAGGCCCAACACATAGTACTAGTACACAACATATACTACATAAAGGCCCAACACATAGTACTAGTACACAACATATACTACATAAAGGCCCAACACATAGTACTAGTACACAACCTATACTACATAAAGGCCCAACACATAGTACTAGTACACAACATATACTACATAAAGGCCCAACACATAGTACTAGTACACAACCTATACTACATAAAGGCCCAACACATAGTACTAGTACACAACATATACTACATAAAGGCCCAACACATTGTACTAGTACACAACATATACTGCATAAAGGCCCAACACATAGTACTAGTACATAACATATACTGCATAAAGGCCCAACACATAGTACTAGTACACAACATATACTACATAAAGGCCCAACACATAGTACTAGTACACAACATATACTACATAAAGGCCCAACACATAGTACTAGTACACAACATATACTGCATAAAGGCCCAACACATTGTACTAGTACACAACATATACTGCATAAAGGCCCAACACATAGTACTAGTACACAACATATACTGCATAAAGGCCCAACACATAGTACTAGTACACAACATATACTACATAAAGGCCCAACACATAGTACTAGTACACAACATATACTACATAAAGGTGGCAGATCTTGGTGGTAGTAGCAAATATTAGTACTAGTACTAGTACACAACATATACTGCATAAAGGCCCAACACATAGTACTAGTACACAACCTATACTGCATAAAGGCCCAACACATAGTACTAGTACACAACATATACTGCATAAAGGCCCAACACATAGTACTAGTACACAACATATACTGCATAAAGGCCCAACACATTGTACTAGTACACAACATATACTGCATAAAGGCCCAACACATTGTACTAGTACACAACATATACTGCATAAAGGCCCAACACATAGTACTAGTACATAACATATACTACATAAAGGCCCAACACATAGTACTAGTACACAACATAAAGGCCCAACACATAGTACTAGTACACAACATATACTACATAAAGGCCCAAACCATAGTACTAGTACACAACATATACTACATAAAGGCCCAACACATAGTACTAGTACACAACATATACTACATAAAGGCCCAACACATAGTACTAGTACACAACATATACTACATAAAGGCCCAACACATAGTACTAGTACACAACATAAAGGCCCAACACATAGTACTAGTACACAACATATACTACATAAAGGCCCAACACATAGTACTAGTACACAACATATACTACATAAAGGCCCAACACATAGTACTAGTACACAACATATACTACATAAAGGCCCAACACATAGTACTAGTACACAACATAAAGGCCCAACACATTGTACTAGTACACAACATATACTACATAAAGGCCCAACACATAGTACTAGTACACAACATATACTGCATAAAGGCCCAACACATAGTACTAGTACACAACCTATACTACATAAAGGCCCAACACATAGTACTAGTACATAACATATACTGCATAAAGGCCCAACACATAGTACTAGTACACAACCTATACTACATAAAGGCCCAACACATTGTACTAGTACACAACATATACTGCATAAAGGCCCAACACATTGTACTAGTACACAACATATACTACATAAAGGCCCAACACATAGTACTAGTACACAACATATACTGCATAAAGGCCCAACACATTGTACTAGTACACAACCTATACTGCATAAAGGCCCAACACATTGTACTAGTACACAACCTATACTGCATAAAGGCCCAACACATTGTACTAGTACACAACATATACTACATAAAGGCCCAACACATAGTACTAGTACACAACATATACTACATAAAGGCCAATCCTCTTGGGTATCCTGGGGGGACGCAGTGCGGGCCGTGTCTTGGGGATCCTCCTTCAGGGGATGCAGTGCGGACCGTGTCTTGGGGATCCTCCTTCAGGGGACGCAGTGCGGACCGTGTCTTGGGGATCCTCCTTCAGGGGATGCAGTGCGGACCGTGACAGTTCTTCAGCTGGCAGCTTTAGCAGTACAACAGGAACGTAAAGCTTGCCAGTGAAGAACTGCCACATGCCAGCGTTGTGCAGACCAGGGCGTACTCGATGGTGCGTGGAGTCAGCCATTAGAAGAGGACCAGACTTCACAAGGATCATCTGGTTGGTAGAAGTAGGGGCTGAATCCTCTGCTGCCTACAGACCTGCAGAGAGAGACCACAGTCAGAATGGGTGAGCCAAAGGGTGAGTGAGAGGGTGAAAGACTGAGAGTGTGAAGGGAATGAGAAAGAAGGAAAGCCTTGAGACGGTGAGGAGTCGGTTGAGGTGTGGGGTTAGGCGTGTCCGCCCTGGGTTTCCGTAACATTTCCGGACATTCCAGCAGCATATGTGAGAAATTCCCTTCTGCTGCTCTGGCCTCCAACAGCACTTCTTCAACCTCTCCTGCAGTGCCTTTACCTCTGACCCCTAACCCTGAAGAATGGCTCTCTACAGAGTTCACCAGTTAAGGACTAATAAGCAGTCCCGCCCCCTCTCTCACCACTAAACCCATGTTACCGAAACGGATATCGCTCCCCTTGAAGTAGGCTCAGATGTCCCGGCCCTCTCTTGCTGGTAACGCGCACGTGAAGCAACCCCTTCCAGAAAGATCTGGTCAAAGGTTGTATCCTTTCTATTATTTTTCTCTCATAATTAACCATTCATGACCTCATCTAAACTTGCAAGCCTATAATAAGCGTACATACTAAACATCCTATCCTAAGACTTTTAGGGCTGAGTTTGAGTTTTTGTTCATTACAACCCAATAAGGATTTTACATCTTCACAGCCCTCCTCTTCATCCTCCAGCTCTCAGTATCTTCCTCCTCGTCTCCGCAAAGCAACCCACGGAGAGAGCCGGGGGAGCTCCAAAACACGCACACGCACACACACACACACACACACACACACACACACACACACACACACACACACACACACACACGTTCTCTACCACAGGATGTTGGCGGAGGATGACAGTATGCAGGGAACAGGAACTGGTGTTTTAGTGGGTTTAGAATAGAAATAGAAAACACACTGAGCGATTACTACACGAAAAACCACGTTACTGAAACAATCCAATATGCATGGCTCATGTCATAGCGGGATGAGGACAGATGGGGGCGCTGTGAGACGCAGAACTTCTATCGAGGACTTGTTCGACATTACTGTGCACTAATTTGAGCCAATCAGAAAAGACTAATTGTCATGACCTGGTTTCAGCAGAGAGAAGCCGGGTAGATATCCCCCTGCTACTCTCTGCTCCGAGCCGGTCCTTTTTCTTTGCAGCTGTACATCTGCATCGTCTCCAAGAGGCCAGACGCCTAACCTCTAACACTTACCCGCTGACCACACTTAGCTAACATGAAAATAACTTTACCTACCCCATTGTCTAGCTGCACATGATCCATAAGGTAAAACAAATTAACTAATTCTGATGGCTTCTGCTTCCAGGTTATCTTAACCAACCAATCAGCAGGGGCCTGAACTCAGAGCTCAGGCCCCCCCCCCACTGGAGCGTGGTCCCACTGGGGCGTGGTCCCACTGGGCGTGGTCCCACTGGAACAGCTTCAAAGAATTCCTAAGGCAGCGTTTTAGAAGGACGGATTGTGGACTCAGAACACCGTAGAAGAACAGGGAACTGGTGGCAGGTTTAAGAAACAAAAACTATAAGACAAAATGAGCTAAAACCAGGGTAAAGGGGAGAGGGTACCTCGTTTGTGTCTGTGGGGCTGGCCCCGGGTTGAATCTAGATCCAGTGAAGGTGAGTTTTGTGTAGTAGGGTTCTCCCCCTTAGAGGGGGGTTAGGGGGGGGGGGGGGGGGCAGCAACAGATTAGGCCTCAGAATCCATAGCTGGTTTCCTGCTGATCTAAAGGACGACCCAGCCTGATACAAGCTCTCTTTGTTCCGACCAGTTCACTCCAACTGTTAAGCAACACGGACTCACTTCTGCAAATATGGAGGAATGTTACAAAGGTTTCCAAACAGCACTGAACATAAAAGACGGGTTGCAAGATGTAGAAGATGTTGGAGAAGGCCTTGCTCAGCATAAGGTTGAAACAGAGGGGGCAGGCGGGCCGGCTGGCCACCGACCAATGGGGTGGCACCTATGGAGCCGAGGCAGTGAGGGCCGCGTGCCACCAGCTGCACTGCGCATTCCTACCAGCAGAGCCCACTCTGGAGCGGTACAATTATGTAAGACAGGCCCCATAGCCGCAGACAGGCTGATGAAAGAGGTTTGGGGTGGTGTTCGGTAGGCTAGGTGAAGGGTGTTCCCTTGAACATCTTGATCAATCAGCATTTTGCAGGCCCAATAAAGGGTTGCGAAGAATGAGATTCTTTCAGATTCCACGCCTGTCCAAACGCATCCTTAGATTGTGACACGTGATTTGGGGCCGGTCCCAGGTAACTCGGCTCATGGGTCAGTTAGCCCCATGTGACCATCCAGGTTACAGCCGGCTATTTTAGGATCCATATGGAAATCCTACATTTCCTCATCTGGCCTGTGAAATTAATTGAGCTCATCACACCTTAGGCACTGGAAGTGTATGCATATCTGGTATCCATTAATTAATACATGTGTACATGTTATAGAACAGGTTACAATACTATAATATGCACGTTCCGTACAGCTTTAGCCTACATGACCAGCCTGTCCTTGATGCAAACTGAGTCAGGATTGGGGGGGTGGGGGGGGGGATCTTTACAGAAGTAAGATCCGAGTTAGTGGGAATGACACAGGGGTCTCTGGTGTAGCTGCTTCATAATATTAAGTCCGTGTCTCTGATTATTTGACCACGCCCATTGGTCGCGCGCACCGACGTTAAGCCCCAATGGAGAGTTCATTAGAAAAAAGGCCCATTTTTAGAGGTACATTTCGTGGTAGGCGATTACTGGAAATTGGGTCATCAAATAGCCAAAGGGCAAATCAAACTGACAGGAAGAACAAGACGAGGCCGTCAACTTACCATTAAAACGTCTAGGCGCCCCACCTTGACCACCGATCCTGTCGCTCCTGGCCGGTCGACCGAGCAGTACGGTCCGGACCTCGGCGCCTCGCCCACTCCCTGAACAGTGGCGAGCCTTCGCTGCAACACGCCGTCCACGATGTCGGAACACTGCGATAGTCAACGAAATGTCGGCCTGAATACGATTAGAATACATGTCCTATAGGTCTAGCTTTAGGAAATCGAGCTTACTTTAGTAGAAAGTAGAATGCGGACGAGGACTTCGGTCTCCTTTCAGAACTCTGGTCTGTCTGAGTCCTGTCTCTTCTCTCACTTGCTCTTCTAGCTAAGAACTACTCCCCCCCCCCCCCAGTCTCTCTCCTCTCTGCTCACTCTCCGTCTCTCTCTCTCTCCTCTCTCTCTCCTCTCTCTCTCTCTCTCTCTCTCTCTCTCTCTCTCTCGTCTCTCGCTCTCTCTCTCTCTCTCTCGCTCTCTCTCTCCTCTCTCTCTCTCTCACTCTCTGCTCTCTCTCTCTCGTCTCTCTCTCTCTCTCTCTCTCTCTCTCTCTCTCCCTCGCTCCTCTCACACACCACACACACACAGCCGGCTTCCTACTCCGATCAGGCTGGCAGCGCCGTGACGTAGACGTCCAGCGCTGTCCAATGGGAAGTGACCATCGCGATGTGACGTCAAGGCCTCCACGTCTATTAAAGAGCAGGTCTCGAGTTACACTGAAGATCATCAGTTAACCTTTGTATAAATTGTATCATGTAAAATCAACCGTCGATATCAATAGTGAGGTATCTCTGTCCGTGTCTTTCCGTTCGTTGCCATGGCGATATGATTTATAGGCTTCGTTTCAGGAACAGACCAACTAAGCCAGTCCTAATTAAGTGATGACCTGGGACTTTCTCTTCCTTCTGAGGTTTTAATATCCATCTCTCTGTGCTATTACTGCGGCTGCGTCACAAGGATGCTTTCTCACCGTCAGCTGATGGAAGAACACGTGCACCCCCCCCCCCCCCCCCCCCCCCCCAGACACACACACCCAGTGATTCATAAAGATGGCTGAACCCCCCCCCACAACTAACCTTTACCCCTCCACAGACAGGAGATCGAACCTGAATGTAGGATTTATATTGCATTCCCGTGTTTCAAATATTTTCCGAAATAGCTGAAACGGTATCAGTAATTCTAAGATTCCTAAAAATGCCAAGAATGTGCGAGTCTAACTGCGTTAGACAGACAGACAGTTTAATAATCCTCCACCTAACTCATTTAGGCTGTATGGGGGGTGAGATGAGCATACGTAACGTCCATTTGAACCTAATAAATAAGGCTCATTGTACTCTTAGTTATATTTACAAGACTTTCCATTACCAGTATGAGGCCTCGTGGCGCAACGGTAGCGCGTCTGACTCCAGATCAGAAGGTTGGTTGCGTGTTCAAATCACGTCGGGGTCAGTCATATATTTATTACATTTCTGCATGATAAGGCATGTGCATACATGACTAATCAAATATCGGCACTCCCAGTTCACTTGGAGGAGGAGTCGGGTTAACGGTTGCTACGGAGACGCGTCTCTTTGCCTCCCATGCTACCGGAAAAACACGGAAGCACCGGCTGAGCATCTTCTCAAATCGAGGCTTCAGATGTTTTGCATTAGTGTCTTTGAAGGATTCTGAATGGTTTTGCACACCCTATTGTACTAACAAGGCGTAGGATACAATTAAATAACTACTTATAGCAGACTCATTTGACGATGCTAGAAGTCGGTTCACACATGGAGGGGAACAGCAACCCCCCCCTGAGAAACACGGAGGCGAGGGAGCGGAAGAAGACCAGGAGGAGGCGGAGAAGAAAGACAGCAAGTGTTCCTACGAAGAGCGGGCATTCAATCAGCCACCTTGAGGAGGATAAAGGTGATCGATTGGCGTTCTTCCTTGTATTAAAGTTCGATATGTTTGTTTGCATGCTGCGAGGCACATCTTTAATCAAATCATCCCAGACCAAATACTGGTCCATTAAGAACACTAAGAACCATAAAAACAGCTTTATTTATACGCTACAAGTAGCCTTCCAGTACTGCCTCTCAGCACGGTGGAGACCTGCCCGTGTGTTTGTGTGCGCGTGTGTTTGTGTACGTGTATGTCTGAGAGAAAGAATGTGTGTGTGTGTGTGTGTGTGTGTGTGTGTGTGTGTGTGTGTGTGTGTGTGTGTGTGTGTGTGTGTGTGTGTGTGTGTGTGTGTGTGTGTGTGTGTGTGTTTGAGAGAGAGATAATTTGTGTGTATCTTTGTAAATGCATGAATGTGTGTGTGTCGGTATGTTTGTATATGCATGAATGTGTGTGAGTGTGTGAGAGAGAGAGAGAGAGAGAGAGAGAGAGAGAGAGAGAGAGAGAGAGAGAGAGAGAGAGAGAGAGAGAGAGAGAGAGAGAGAGAGAGAGAGAGAGAGAAAACACTGTGTGCATCTGCTTCCTGCTTGTCTTACCTATTTTACCCTACTTATAACCTGCGTATTGTTTTCCATAGACAATCCTGGGAGCATATTGCCCCCCAGCACCCTGTCCGTCTCCCTGCCCCCCCTCCCCGGACCCGGGCCGCCCCAGGCCCTTAAGGGGAGAGATAAGGAGGGGGCTCCCCATTGGAGCAACAACCCGCCCCCGCTAGCTTCCCCCACAACAAGGGGCGTTCCTGAGCTGAGTGCCCAGGCCAGGGGGAGCCTGAGGTGGGAAGGGGAGCTGGACGACCCCCTCGCGGAGGGGGAGAGGTTGGAGCTCTACAAGGCCCGGCGGAGGCAGCGCTACCTGGCTCTGAGGCCGGTCTGAGGAGACCAGCCCCCCCCCCCCCCCCCCCCGGACCTCATCAATGCTAATAGGTTACATTTTTTGATTAAATGCAGTAAACACAATATCCTTCAGAGACTGTCTGTCCAACCCCCATGGCTGCGGGAGGAAAAATAATTGCTGATGGCATATGATCTGTCCAGAGAATCCATATTAACTCTCCCTCTAGACTCTGTAGATGTGTACTGCTACAGGGTCCACTGGCCTACTTCCACAGAAGAGAACGTCATTAAGTCATTACGAGCCTGTACCGTATTGATGGTGCTTTACAGTTATGCAGCACCAGGGTGGAGTAGGGCCCCCTTCGCAGAGAGGGGTCCCAGGACTGACCAAGGGTGCAGTAGGGCCCCCTTCACAGAGAGGGGTCCCGGGACATACCAAGAGTGGAGAAGGACCCCCTTCACAGAGAGGTCCCAGGACATGCCAAGGGTGGAGTAGGACCCCCTTCACAGAGAGGGGTCCCAGGACAGACCACGGGTAGAGTAGGACCCCCTTCACAGAGAGTTCCCAGGACATACCAGGGGGACCCTCAAACACCACTATGGGACTGCTGTCCCATAGTGGTGTTTGAGGGCCCCGCTGGTACAGGTACAGGTAGACTGATGTTCACTAGCTCAGTATACTGGTGCCCTGGTACATCAAAGGAGAAGACCCATATTCAGATTATTATAATTGACACCTGTGAAAGCACAACATTTGACCATTCATTTCACTTGTGAATGAAGCCGATGTAGACTCAGGGGAAGGGGGCCTGCTCTGATTTATGTTAATTTGACTATCTGTTGGCTTTGAAAGAGAACGTCATAGGTGTGTGGATAAAGGTTTGTTGTACTACGTTACCCAGGAGTCTTAGCGCCAGGTGGATTCAGGAAGTGCACAACGTGATATAAGAGCTGAGCGTGTACATGTGTTGGGGCCGCTTAAGTAATAGAAAAAAGAGTTCTCGGAGGTAAACATGCTGCAGCGCCCTGTTTGTCATATACAACGAACAGGCATAACATTAGGTATGTATTTAAAAACGATACTGAGTAAATTTATGTGAATCTAGGCTAGAAGATCTCTAAAGTATGTTTACGTTTAAGGATTTTTACAGAAGTTACTTGAAATTCAGCATAAATAAAGCATATATATATGTATGACTTGAGACAATAAAAGGGGAAAAGTGTTCAGCCTTATGAATCCGATTGGCTTCTCTAAATAATTAATTATTTAATTGAGTATTTAGTCGATAAAAAATATATAAAAATCATTGGTTGTAAATATGAGCCATAATGTATTCCACGCCAAAAGACGACGTCAGCATGTTGCACCTGAGTGTGATCCGAGCCTTTCTCATCCAGGTCTTGGTTCTTCTTTGAAATAGCACGGCTCATGTCTCCATAACGTTACTCAAAAGTCACCAAACACAATATCAATCAAGAATAATAGAGGAAGTGATCCAACAGAAAAATGCTAAATAAGGGTAAAAGGACAGGTATTTCTTATGAATACATTTGAACATAGTACAATAACTATTCTACCACCCACCAAATGAGGATCCACCCCAACCCATGTTGAACGGTTCTTAACGAGGCGCTCTGTGATGCGGCGGCCCCACAGGTGAACGCAATCCTAGTCAGGAACGGATGTGGATATATCTCTTCCAAAATCCTCTCACATCACATGGGGATCCCACCGTACTACGTATCTACGCACCGTCAGAGTTCATATCAAACCGGTAATAATCCCAGCTCAGTAAAGACAACCTGTCTGGTGATCACTCTGGTAATCACTTCCTCCACCTTATGCCAATGCAGACGTACAGGCATTTGTTTTGTTGAGCGCCTATTACAGAGTAATTTATGTTGAGGTTTATTCTTATTTGATCATTAATTATCCTGCATATAACTATTGCCCTTCATATTTGATTAATGAGTAAGATGTGTGTATCCTTGTATTCATCTAATGCTGAGCTGACAGGTTTTCTGTTATACACCACATCAAACCATTAACATGGTTCAATGTGGTTAACCCAACATCTGTCTCCGCCTCCTCCATCCCTCTATCCGGGTCACCTGGCCCATGTCCAACATCAGTTCACCGCTCCTACTATCCGCCATCTTGCCAGCTTCTCCTAATTAGCATAGACTAATCTTACAATCAGCAGTCAAAGTAAGATAAATGAGGTATATGAATAAAGAAAATGAATGTATAAATAAAAAAACGACTAATCACAAGTCTGAACGTGTCCCAGGTGAACTCTGGACCTAAGGGATGCAGAGCACCTCTAGCTAAGTCCTTGTAGCCCATTAGCTCCGAACATGGGTTTCATAACTGTCCGTTTCATAACTGTTACATCAGACAGTGTGGGGGAGGGGGGAACACAAACACGAAAACGCATCCACACAAAATGTAGAGTGTTATCTTCAAGCTACACCTTTGGTCCCCTTATCAGAAGGGGTCTAAACCATTCAAGAATAAATACGTTGTGTGTGTCCATGTTGATGGTGTGTGTTTGTTCGTGTGCGTGAAAGAAAACGACCAACGGTTGGCCGTGGGCTACGGTTGGACCTCCACCAGCGCGCGCACCAGGTCCCGCTGAGCCGCTAACAACCGCCGCATCTACAAGGCGGTGTTTTCTACTCCGGCCCCCCCCTCCCGTCATGGATCTGAGGTCCGCCCTCCTGGCTGTCGGAGGGTCCGTGTGCTCCTTCAAACTGGTCCACACGCTGCTCGGAGGCCTGCAGGCGCCGCCCAGAGAGGGCCACCGAGCCTGGAGACAGCGCAACATCGGCACGTCGCTGGCTCACAGCTCGCTGTCAGGGGCATGGGCGGCGCTGTGGTGCGTAGGAACGTCTGTCTGTGACACTCGACGTGTGTCTGTCCGTTTCTGTTCGTCTAAACGTCCACCTGCCTCTGTGTGTCTATATATTCGTCGGTCTGTCTTTCTATCTGTCTGTCCGTCTGTCTATTGACGTATCTACATTTCTGTCCATGCTGTCTGATATTTCATTTTTAACGTCAGGTTAAAGTAATTATCTCTCCACTGCTGTCTGATAATATCGAACGTCAGGTTAAAGTAATGATCTGTCCAACCAAACAGCTTCTGGTGCCATCCTCAGATGGCAGAAGACCTGATCTCCACTCACACCAGGTTCTCCTTCAGCCTGGTCACCCTGTCTACAGGTGACACTTATGTACACTCATATACACAACCACACTTATCTAGAATGGTGTGCTTATAATTGTTGTCTTTGTTTGAAAAGCCAAAATTAACATTCGATACATCTGTTGAAATGAAAAAGTGTTACATTTCTTCCACATGTAAACACGGTGAAAGACCTCTCCAAAGTGACACACTCCTATGCCGGTGTAAGATCACAGTAAATCTATGAATTGACTTCTGTGCGTGTGTGTGTGTTTGTGTGTGTAGGTTATTTCATCTATGACGCCCTGGATCTGCTCCTTAACCAGTCGTTCAAGCGGTCGTGGGAGGTCCTCCTTCACCACGCAGTGGTAAGAGATAGGGCGTGTCTGTAACCAAAGGTTGATGTCTATCTGTTATCGCGTGTGTGTTTTTGCGTCCACATATAGTTGTGTTGTACATACATGCTTTGTGTGGAGCTGTCTTCGTGTTGAGGTTAGTGAATGATTGTAGAACCGTCCAAACCCCTTATGGTCGATGCCTTCATATCTGTTGCATTCTTCTTGGTTCTGGCAGATAAAACCCCAGGCCTCATTCTCATCCAGTCATAAAGCTTCAACCTTGGGGTCGAGAGTATCTATGGAGCTCAAGATATAAATATCTGATCCATCAGAAAAGGTCATCTTGGTTCGAAATGATTATACTTATAAGCTACAAAGTAGATTAGTGTGTGTAGTTGTGTGTGTAGAACCTCATGTGACTGTGTGACGAGTTGAGACCTAGTGAAGGGAGGCTTGCCGCCTCCCTTCATGGGACGGTGAGGTGTTTTTCACATTGACAAAACATTGGAAGCATTTATTTTGTTATGCTTTCAATAGATGCAAATACCTTCTATCTGCATGGCAGTTTAATTCATACATTGCATGAAATATTGCAATTTTTAACCATTTAAAAAAAGGTTGAATAGTGGCATCACAGGGGAAAAAAAAATGTTTCTCTTTGTTATATTATGACATAAAATGATTGTTAGATTGACTCTTCACCCAGATAGATAATATACGGAGAAGATACCAATAATAGTCTACGATCATACTGGCTTGTGGGTCTGGAAGCCTGCCTGTGTGTGATACTCATATCCGGTCTTTCCTCCCCCTCCCACAAGGTTGTTTCCTGCTTCAGCCTGGCCATCAGCTCCCGCCTCTACGTGGGCTTTGCTGTCCTGTCTCTGCTGGTGGAGATCAACACTGTGTTCCTCCACATCAGGCAGCTCATGCTCCTGTCTGGCTGGCAGAACCGGCCAGCAGGAGGCAGCGCCCCCACCACCGACCCTCCCCGGCCCACGCCTGCTTTCCGCCTGACCAGCCTCCTCAACCTGGCCACGTGGGTAGCCCCCCCCCCTTACTAGTGCATCACGCTACTTTAAAACCCACACACCAGATCCGTTCTCAGTATACGGTAACTTCTCAAGCAAAACCTGGAGACGGGGTAAACAAGAGAGTCCGTGCTCGGAGGGGTGGGCCAGTTACCGTCAGGTAGACGGAACAGCTCAGTGTACGGGCTTTAATGGGTTATGTTTTTTTTTTTAAATTGTAGATAAGAGATGCACCCAATCCTTTCCGATGTCCATCTGATCCCTGCCTCTCTCTCCCCTGGAAGGTTCTTGGTGTTCCGGTTGTGTACGCTGGGCTGGATGACTCGGTGGCTGGCCGCACAAGCGGGGCAAATTCCTCGGTTCGCCCACACGCTGGGAACGGTGGGCTTGGGCGGCATCACTGTCATGAACGTGGTTCTTCTCTATCGGTTGCTCCGCGCGGAAGTGCTGACCGACACACGAACCTCCGGAAAGGACCACTAGAGGGCGCTGTTCATGCGACGGAACCTCCGGCCTATTTTCACTCAGACGACCCTCCCAATGAAATGGTCATCGGTCACGTTCGACCAGCGTTTACAATAGACTCTTACTCTTGACACAATAACTTAATTACCTCAATTAATATTTACAATTAAACTGCAGAATTATTGTGTGAAATAGCTCTTTATTTATCAGAGTGACATGCCCATCATGGGATGTTTCCGAAATATTAATATCATGAAAATCCAAAAAGAAAATCAAGAAAGAAAAAAAAAGTTGAATCAAATGTATCAATCTAATTCATCAGATGCTCCATTATGATCTTCTTTGGAAATGTGGTGACTAGAGAGGGCTTGCTGTGTTGCGCCCTGGTCCGGACGTCCTGCCCGAGGCAGGGCAGAGGAACGCCCTGGGTCCGGAGCTCCGTCTGGTAGAAGGGGCACACCTTCATGTGCTCGGACATGTGCGGGACGTCCTGGAAACACCACTGGCTGACGGGGGAGAACAGGGTGCTGAACTCCCACACCTGATGGATGGAGGGAGGGAGGCAGGGAGGGAGTCATCGACGGTTTCAACAATAAAATATTTAAACAACTGAATAAGTGTCATGATGGACAGGCCAGAGAAGAGACAGGAGGTGGGCTAAGAGTAGAAGGGAACTCACATCCCCGCAGGTCCGAGCCGAACCCGGATTCGCTGCAAGGTGTTTTCTGTCTATAATGTTTAGCGCACTTGCGGCTAAAAGGAGTTCAATGTAACAAATGCACTAAACCATACAATGACCATGATGTCATCAGAATCAGGAAACCTGCCCGGTCCAGACACTGGCTTCTCCAACCATGCTACGGACAGGAAGATCCCTTTGGAATTCTGCCGCGCTAAGACATCATCTGGAGTTGAGTCATGTTAATGTTAAAGTTGTAAATATCTAATAATATATGATGTACATCATATAACAGTAGGAATGTTAGCGGTGGTTTGGCCCGTGGGTTCTGAGTTACTTTTCTCTGAGGGCCCCGGGTTGCAAGATATCCCAATTGCTGCTGCCATGGAAACAAGCAAACGACCTGGATCAACTGAGGTTCCACTGGATTCTACTGACAGAAAAGGCCTGGTCCTCTTTCGACAAGGTCCCCCACCAAAGCCGCGCTAAAATACAGCTAGATCTGCAGTTGAGTCATGTTACTGTTAAAGTTGTAAATATATAATGTAATAATATATATAATATACATACAACAGCTTTCTAGCCACACGTTTCCAGTCAGTGGTGAACTGAGGGGCTCTTGAGCGAGACTCTGGACCTAGTGGAAGACATACTGGTGGCCCGAGGCTCACGGACTCAGGGTAACCCTGTCCATCGCGCCGGGCGGAGCGGGTCCTACCTTCTCCCCGACCCTCCACTCGGCCCGGCCCTGGGAGCCGGTCCTCCTCTGCCAGCGCAGGGTCACCATGCCCCGGTCGCTCAGCAGGGAGGAGCACACGTCCCTCAGCAGGCGGGACACCAGGGCCAGCTGGGACAGGGACAGGCTGTCCAGGAAGCTGGCCACGTGGCAGAGCACCTCGTAGGGCAGCCCGCTCAGAGAGTCCCGTCCTCCGGGCCCTGGAGGGACCTCAGGCAGGAGGGGGCGCAGGCTGAAGCAGCTCAGGTCCTGGCTGAGGAGTCAACACGTTTATATGTTCTGTAGGCGGCCTGAATGACTCAGGTTAAACTTCACTAACTCGGTTATTCCTACTTACTTGTTGGTGACAAGCCTGAATTACTCAGGTTCAAGTTCACTAAATAGGTTATTCCTACTTGTAGGTAGCTGTAGCCGGAATTACTCAGGTTAAATTTGACTCACTAGGTTATTCCTACTTACTTGTAGGTGACGGTGGCTTTATGGGTGGAGGGCTGGAACCTTCTCTGGCTGAAGGTGCAGCCCAGGTAGGAGAGGGGACATCTCTGCTCAAACCAGCCGCTCACGCACGTCTGGACGTCAGCGTGGACGTTCCTGAAGACGGGGAGGCTTATTAGAAACTAAGTGCACATTGAACAAACTGGAGGAATGTAGGAATGGTCAATATGCAATATCTTTTAAATTAAACAACATTGATAAAAACACAGAATATAATTGAAATGTGATGCGATTTGGAAGTATTAGGACGGAAGAGTAAAAGTAGCACTACAATGAGTACTCGGTTTGTTGTTGTAATACCCATCCTAACCACCGTGTGGAGCCCATTGTCCCTTACAGTGGTAGACTTCCTCAGGCCTTGTCCACTAATGGAGCGACACCTGTGTGGTTCTCTGTGAAAAGGCTCCCTTCCTCCACAGACAGGAAGTACAATAACACCAGTGTCTTAGCAGAGCGCCCACCTGAAGTGGTGCATGTACTCCCTGCGCGGGAAGCTGTGGCCGCAGAGGAAGGTGAAGGCGGAGCTGGCCTTGTTGTGGCGGCTGGTCACGCTCTCCATCTGCAGCTGGACGTGCAGCTCCGCCGGCCGGCCCTCCGTCAGGTCCGCCAGGACCGCGGTGCTCCGGAACGGCGCCGACAGGAAGTGGTAGGTCTGGGTGCCCTCGTCCTGCAGCAGTGTGTCGAAGGACGTGCTCTCGGCGATCAGGTGACCTCGATGCTCCTTCTCCAGCGAGCACAGCAAGGACGCCTGAGCGGGACCCCAAACACCCCACAACACAGAGCTCAGACTGGGGTGGGGGGGGGGTGAGGGTGATGAAGGGATGAAGGGGATGAGGTCAGGGGACCTGATCCTGCCTCCAGTGGGACCTCATCACCGGGCTGTCACCAATTTGAACCCATCAAAAGCAGAATATTGCATATAACCTTTATTTGGCTATATTATAGTGTAGGACCCTGATGGAGGCCGTAAGTTCTGATGACAAATGATTGTCTGTTATTGTCATGATTGAGGCGGCCAAATTAGGCTGGGGGGGGGGCACCCACCTGGACCTCCTCCCACACGGGCGTGTTCTCCAGCCCCGCCGCCAGGTCGCTGGTGTCCACGCCGCGGCTCTCCCTCTTGTAGAAGCCCGGGTTGCGGATGCGGCCCTGCCGGGCGATGAAGCTGGTGGGCACGTGGAAGGTCCGCACGCTGATGATCTTCATGGGCTCCACGTGGCCGTACACGAACCCGCCGGCCAGAGCGCCGCGGGCCGCCGCCGCCGCCGCAGGGGCGGTCCCCGGCTCCTCCTCCGGCAGGGCGCCCAGCCCGGACCCCTTCTCCGAGCCGCGGTTCGGACGGGCCGCCGCTGGCCCCGCCCCCCCGCCCGCCACCCTGCAGCCGCCCTTCTCCATGCTGAACATGCGCTCCCACGCCGCGTAGCTCTGCAGCAGCTCAGGGTCCACCCCGGACCTCCTGGCCAGGGCCTCCCTCTCCTCCTGGCTGGGCTCCTCCTCCTCCTCCTCCTCCTCCTCCTCCTCCTCCTCCTCCTCTTCCTCCGCCCTCGGCCCCGCCCCGTCCCCCGGCACCCGGATGTTGATCTGGCTCATGTGGTCCGAGGCGGCGCCGCCCTCCGCCCCGTCCGCCCGCACCGCCCCCCTCTCCGCCTCCCTGCGTCCCTTCTCCTCCCTCTCCTCCTCACTCTCCCTCTCCCTCTCCTCCTCCCCCCCCCTCCTCCCCTCGTCCTCCCGGCCCGCGCAGAGCTCGGGGAACAGGCTCTTCATCTTGAGGGAGTGGAACAGGTGGTCCTGGTCTCGCAGGGCCATGGCCAGGTCCAGGTCCCGGGAGGGCCCCCCCGAGGGCCCCCCCCCGCCTTGCTCCCGCAGCAGGTTGGCGTGCAGCTCCCGGAGGGGGTGGGAGTGGGCGTCGTCGGCCGGCCAGCGGTTCCACTCCATGGAGCAGCTCACCACGCTGGCGGGGCAGGAGGCCAGGTGGGCGGCGCGCGCGGCCCGGGGCATGGCGTGGGGGCAGCCGTAGGCGGCGTTGAGGCAGGGCCGCCTCTGCCGGGGGCACAGCAGCGCGTGCTCCTCCTGCTTGCAGAGGTGGAAGACGGCTCCGCAGAGCAGGGGGCACGGGGCCAGGGCGCAGCTCACCGGGCCCTCCGGACGGGCCCTGCAGCGCCGGCTGTAGCAGGACTCACAGTGAGGGTGCAGCCCCGGGGCCGCGGGGGGGCGGGACCGCCGACTCTGGAGGGGGGGGGGGGGGGGGGGGGTGTTGGTGTTTTGTGATTGTAATGAACATTCATACTGTACAGATCATGTCAAGTTAAGGATACAGAGAGACAACGGACAGGCAGGCAGACAGACAGACTAGTGGCAGACAGACAGATAGGCCAATTATTTTCTGGTCCCAGTCTTTATATGCCCCGGATTACACATATGTTGTTTGTGGATTTAAATGTTACTTTTTCATGCAAAGTAAACTAAACATTTTCGTGAAGAAGTTCGATGATGTTAGGTTTTTTCCAGGGGGAGGGTAAAAGCATCAGAAGAGGTGAAAACCATTATAAGTTGGGGTATGTGGAGAGATTCAGTTATGCCGATGGGTAGATTGACGGTCTTGTCCACGCCAGTCGCAGGGAGTGTGACGGCACATACGAGACATATCTTTCTCATTGTATTTTCTCTACAGCCTTTAACTGAACAATTGCACAATAAACGGTCAAACTCTTGACATGAAAAATTATCATTTAAATCCACAAACAACATATGTGTAATCAAGGGCATATGAAGACTGGGACTAGAAAATAATTAGCCTACTTTCTCTTCATTGAAACCCATTCATATTTTTCGATCTCATAGGTCCCATGGGCTCTACCGGAAGGGGCATGACTTGATAAAAAAAAATGGGCTTTGTGTATTCCATCGTATTATTTCCACTATAATTGAATATTTATATTTTGTGAGTTTCTTATAAACCCACTAGGATCAGAAACAGTGCTGCTGACGCTCTTCAGTAGTGAATCTGTGGGCGCCACTGGCCATTGGCTTAGCCACTGTATGATTATCCAGCTGTTTTTTACGGATTGCATTTGAGGTGAACCCCTTTAGGTCATTGTTGGGGAGCCACTGTACTAGAGAGAGAAGGTACACACATTGTTCTGTTATGTGTAGATATACATGTCAATGAGACAGACCGACAGACAGAGGCAAGAGAAAGTCAACAAGGACTCACCATATTGGTTTTGAATTGTAATTTGATCAATTACCCTGTAATGTATGGAAGTCTGAAAAACAAAACAACAAAAGTCTTTTAACAGCCCTAGAGACACATAAGCATCATTAAACGCATGAATTGAAAAAAAATAAATAAGACTAGATCTGAAGAGAAGGATCTGTTTATTCTGAAAATTCTTACCTTGTGTCAACGTAGATGTTTAGGCCTACTCTGTCTGGCGTTAACAGTTCAGGTCTATGCATTTGCACGAGAATAAGCAGGGAGGTTAAAATTAGCCAGGCAGCATGGAGGTTCACATACTGACCTCTCTCGCAGTGGACTCAAATTACTAAATTATTAAAAATACTTTCCTTTCTTCCGCCCTCCTCTGTCCATGAAATGCATTTACCCCTCAAGAACGATAGTTTTTGAATAATTGTTGGTCCAATAAATAAATTACCCTCCACTTTAGGAAAAAAGCGACAAACAAATCAGCGCTTTGGTTATTCTGCGGTAACCAGTACCTCTCCTTCTTACTAGATGAGTCCGGTCTCTCCACCGGCTTCAACTTGAGGATGAAATGTGAATTGTCGTGCGAGTCACTCACTGCTTTCTGCTGAACTCCGCGGAGTAGAATTTAAACCTTGGAGCTGTCATGGTCGGCACTAATAGTCTATTTTTAACACAGACACGCACTCTCCAACACACTCAAAGATCTCCAGCACACACTGTGACATTACAAGAAACACAGGCCTACTTTTCCAGTTTATATTATCGTTTGCTGTTTATATTACCTGTTTATATTACCTGTTGCTGTGTTTTACAAAAACAGCAACAGGAGTTATTACTTTTTATTTCGGATAACTTTTTGAGGATCTAAAATATGGTATGTACTATGCAGGCTAGCGTTTATTTTTCATTTTGCGTATTATATATATACATATATATATATATATATATATATATATATGATTTTATTCAGGACACATGAAGATCCATAGTACAATGTATTATGTCTGGATTATGTCTGATGTCTGTGTGAAACAGACATCACAGTTCAAATGTGTAAACATTAGTATGAAATTAATCAGGTGTATAATACAGGTGTATTCTTTCCTGTTTGTGGTTTATGTGGGTTAACGTGAATCTATTGTTGATTGTAAGCTTAGTATTACTTTTCTGTCTCTAGTAGTCCTAGTACATTATCATGCATCTTCTCGTCGCCGCTCTGTCTTTCTGTCTCTCTGTCTTCCTGCCTGTCAATCTGCCTGCCTGTTTGTCTGCCTGTCTGTCTGTCTGCCTGCCTGTTGGCCTATCTGTCTGTCTGCCACTAGTCTGTCTGTCTGTCTGTCTGTCTGTCTGTCTGTCTGTCTGTCTGTCTGTCTGTCTGTCTGTCTGTCTGTCTGTCTGTCTGTCTGTCATGATCTGTACAGTATGAATGTTCATTAAAATCACAAAACACCAACACCCCCCCCCCCCCCTCCAGAGTCGGCGGGCCCGCCCCCCCGCGGCCCCGGGGCTGCACCCTCACTGTGAGTCCTGCTACAGCCGGCGCTGCAGGGCCCGTCCGGAGGGCCCGGGGAGCTGCGCCCTGGCCCCGTGCCCCCTGCTCTGCGGAGCCGTCTTCCACCTCTGCAAGCAGGAGGAGCACGCGCTGCTGTGCCCCCGGCAGAGGCGGCCCTGCCTCAACGCCGCCTACGGCTGCCCCCACGCCATGCCCCGGGCCGCGCGCGCCGCCCACCTGGCCTCCTGCCCCGCCAGCGTGGTGAGCTGCTCCATGGAGTGGACCCGCTGGCCGGTGGACGACACCGACCCGCACCACCTGGGGGCGCTGCAGGCGGAGGTGCTGACGGAGGAGAGGGGGAGGCGGGAGGAGGGGGGGGGCCGGGGCGGGGCTCTGGACCTGGCCATGGCGCTGGCCGACCAGCGCGTGCTCTACAGCCGCCTGAAGATGAAGCCCCTCTTCCCGGAGCTGATGGAGCCGGAGGAAGAGGGGGCGGGGGGGGGAGGGACCAAGGAGCGTGGCGTGGAGCCGGCGACGGTCACCGATGGAGACGCCGTAGGAGGTGAGGGGCGCCCCCGCGCTGGCGATGAATGTGGAACTTCCTCTCATGATCTGGTGGGCAATTGGGGTATCAAGGGGAGACCAGCTGACAGACGGTCAGAGTTATTGTATGAATATTCAATCCAAAGAAATACAGTTATGAATATCTCTCCATTTTGACCCACCCCTTGTCTCTCTTGGTTTCCCCTCTCTGGGGAGGGCGCTGTAGGTCTCATCAACGAAGGCGCAGAGGGAGACAAGGCTCCTGAAGAGGCAGACGCAGGTCAAAGGTCGGGCACTGGCATCAACACGGAGAAGTACAACCTGTGCGACATGATGTTCAGCATGGAGAAGGGTGGGTGTGCTGTCGCAGAGAGAACCCAGGGGGCGGCTAAACAGGAGGCCAAAACGAGTGACGGGGCGATGGAGGGCGGGCCCCAGCAGGGCCCCAGTGGGCCCCACCAGAAGGCCCCCGGCGGGCCCCAGCAGGACACCGGCAGGACGGGCCACGCTCCCTGGCAGGACGGGGTGCTGGAGCGTCTGGGGGAGGAGCTCAGCCCCGCTGAGTACAACATGTACATGGTGCACCACGGCCGCATGCTGCTGACCTTCGGGAAGATCCAGGCCTGCACGCCGCGCGAGAAGGACTTTGTCTACGGAAGCCTGGAGCCCATCCCCCTTCAGAGCCTGCAGTCCTTCAAGGCAAGGCGGAGCAGTCCCAAACACGACGCTACATTTTGGAGTTTGCTGCCATCTACTGGTTTTAGAGGAAGCAACCGTTGCAAATAATCCCAAATTAAACATATAATGGTCATTCAATTTTTGCCTTTTATATAGGTGAATATATATATATTTTTTTTTAAATCCCATTTTTGTAGCCTGTAGAATTGGTTAATCTACATAATATTTCTGATACACCGATCTCTATCCTACATTATAACATAAGACATGCATGTAACATGCTTTTAGCCTTAGCTGTGTCCACCATGCAGAGGTGCTGCTGCTGCTCCTGGGTGGTGGAGCAGCACTCTGGTCTCTAGAACCTTACCCTCTGCCATCTGGTCTGCTCCAAGATCCCCGAGAGCTTCCACTACAAGCAGCGCGTCCAGATGGCGTATGACGCGGCGCAGCGCGTCCAGAGCGAGGAGCGGTCCGTGGACACGTCTGACCTGGCGGTGAAGGAGGAAGACTGGCACCAGGACGAGGCAGACAGCACCCTGCTGGGCTATGCAGAGCTAGAGGTCATGGGTCACAAGGTCCGTAATCGTTTGATAGAATTCAATTTAGAGAGGAAATGGTATGTGTTACAGCCTTTCACAGAGCTGTAATCTGAGGCCTGGGTAATAGACCCAACTAGTGAGGACAAGTCTACTACCTGACCTGCATATTACATAACAAAACAGGTGGTGTGTTTAAGAAATGTGCATTTGAACGTCTTTCCGTATTTCTCCTCAGGTGTGGGAGGCTTTACAAGAACCAAAACCCTCTTCCACACAACATGGAGATGTGACTCTGATTTGTTGCCTTATGTCTGTTGCTTAAAGTGCCAGCGGGCCAGTGATCCCCCCCCTCGTATACCCCGCTGTCATGCATGACTTGTGTCTCCAGATCAGTGACACCAAGGGGACGGACGGCCACTACGTGGACGTGGGGACCCAGACGCACTCGTTCCGCACGGCTCCGTTCCGGAGGACCACCACCCTGGAGGAGGTGACGGCGGGGGGGCCCGCCAAGCTCCGCCTCCAGCTGCAGGCGGGCAGCGTGAGCAGCAGACACAACAAGGCCACCTCCGCCTTCACCTTCAGCTGCGGCCACAGCTTCCATCGCTCCGAGTTCCCCCGACACTTCAGGTGTGTCCCTCTGCCCTTGAGCCGTCCCGTTGGCTCTTGTCAGCGGTGTATGCTACCAGGAGTGAACGCGGCCTCATGAATGAACCACCGCTCAGATCGGCCGCTGGTTTGTATTCTGACTCTCACTGTGGACTTTTATTAGAATTGGACTCAAGTCGACTTCGCAGCCATATTTAAAAATGTACATTGAAAAGGGGACAGTTGTCTCATGGCCCATTCCACTTTCCCGGCTTCAGGAACGTCCACGCTGACGTCCAAACGTGCGTGAGCGGCTGGTTTGAGCAGAGATGTCCCCTCTCCTACCTGGGCTGCACCTTCAGCCAGAGAAGGTTCCAGCCCTCCACCCATAAAGCCACCGTCACCTACAAGTAAGCAGGAATAACCTAGTTATTGAAGTTGAACCTGAGTAATTCAGGCTACAGTAAGCTACAAGTAAGCAGGAATAACCTGGTTCGTGAAGTTGAACCTGAGTAATTCAGGCTACAGCAACCTAGTAATAAATCCAAAAAGAAATACCTATTCAATGAAGACTCACAAATTCACCTTGAATGATTGTCTTTTCAAAATTAAGACTATATTAACATTTATTCAGCATGGAGGATGAGCCTGGCCATGCTGAGAAACACTCATGAACTCTGGCTTTGGAATAATATCCATAGTATATAATAATATCACTGATAGACTCTACCATAAAGACAATGTACGAATGAATGTAGATCTATGTTCTTGTTTGTGACGGCAGCGTACTAATACACTCTGATACTCTGTTCGTCCCAGCCAGGAGCTGAGCTGCTTCAACCTGTGTCCAGGGGACGGACCCCCCACAGCCCCACCAGGGCCCCCGCCTGGGGCCCAGGGGAGGGGCCGGGGGCGGGGACCAGGAGGACGGGACTCTCTGAGCGGGCTGCCCTACGAGGTGCTCTGCCACGTGGCCAGCTTCCTGGACAGCCTGTCCCTGTCCCAGCTGGCCCTGGTGTCCCGCCTGCTGAGGGACGTGTGCTCCTCCCTGCTGAGAGACCGGGGCATGGTGACCCTGCGCTGGGAGAAGAAGACCTACACCCATGGAGGGGCCAAGTGGAGGGCCAGACCTGTGAGCAGTCTAGTTCAGCTTGCATATTAAAAACACACTGACGCACTAATATGCAGTAGGCATGTATACTGATGGTTTGATATACAGAACAAGTCTAGGATATATTTAGTAATTGATTATTGAGTGACTGTTGATCATTTGGATGGAGAAAGTTCACAGTGCCCGTATAATTAAACTTTAATTAACATGGCGCATTGGAGCTTGAGGTATATCTTTCAAGTTTAGCTTTTAGACTATGACATCCATATATTTTCTTTACCCTGAGGGTTTCCTCTGCTTCACTCACGCCCACTGCAGGTGTGGGAGTTCAGCCATCTCTTCTCCACGGTCGATGCTTGGTGCTTTGCAGACGTCCCGCCCATATCGGCTCATCTCAGAGTCTGTCCGTACTACAAACCTTCTCTGGGCCACCAGCCCGTGGCCCTGGCCGGAATGAAGGAGAGGCAGGACGGCCCCTCAGAGAGACAGACCCTGGTCAACCAGTTCATGGGAAACAGACTGCAACTTTGATACTTTTTTTTTGTTTTGTTTTTTATTTCAAGCCATCAATCGGAACTGCAGCAGCAGTTAGGAGAGGCCTAAGCAATCAAGACTGATGCAATTTAATCTACTGCCTGCCTGTCATGTGATCAAAAGAAACTGCTCGAGAGCTAATCCCTACATGGCCAACAGGGAGACAACATAACAGCTATAACGACAGCAGTTGGTTAGATTGCATCAGTCTTGATTGCTTAGGCCTGTCCTAACTGCTACTGCAGTCCCAATTTTTATGGCTGGAATTTTCTGGTCTGTATTTTGACCACTTGAATATAAATCATCAATATCTTAGTTTGAAAATCTGAATTTTTGAATGTTGCATTTTTTTTCTTTTTTGGAAATGTTTCACTTTAAATGCGATGTTGGAAATTTAAAGAGGTGCATTTATAACAAATAAATTCATATTATCTTGCTTTCAACGTATTATATTTAAATGTTTTGAATTCAATTATTTGTATACTTCGATAGGCTATACAAAATACAGTAGCTTTTAAAATTCTAACCGGTAGTGACATTTGCTTCTATAGCTATGGAAGTTCTAACAAATTAGACTGAAATGATAGCTCTTCAATCTTACCTACTGCACCTTTAAATGTTCGGTTGTGTCTATGTAGTTTTGTTGTATACACCTACAGCACCTTTACATTCATATTAGTGTCTATGTAGTTACCTAGCACCTTTACATTCGGTGTCTGTGTAGTTTCTCTAAACAGATATGACCCTGTCCATGGTACTGAGCTCATTTATGAGAAACAAACAAATGATCTTGTGTAAGAGGTACATATTTAATTATGATAGACCGACTTGTAGAACCGAATCGTACTTTTTTCAAATAGGTTATCAAATGCATATAATATGTTATATCTTTCGAATCTTTTAATTTAGGCTGAAATATCGTTAAAAATATAAAAATCACTACTTTCACGTTTCCCAATATAAAAATAATGCGATAAACTACTTCAAGACCTTTTTAATAGGCATGATTAAAATAAAGAACACAAGCAATGACACGGGGATGATGGATGACGCTACCTGATAGCTGCTACCTGATAGCCTACTTCCTTCCGCTCTGCATCTAAACCCGCAGCTCGGCTGTCACATGGAAGTTATTTGAATGGAAAAGCAGTAAGATAGTTACTGGTTTGATGAGAGAGAAGCATGCTCTGCGGTACCGGAAGGATGTTAGAGGACATGTGGGACGGTACCGGCTGGGAGGGTAGGATTAGGGGATTTCTATTAATAGTGGATTTCAATCAATAGTGGATTTCAACCAATAGTGGATTTCTATCAAAAGGTAATATCTATCTAAAGGCGATATCTAGGAATAGGTGATCTCGACTCGCAGGTTCCAGGGTTTCCCCACAGCCCCCAGGACGGAGACGGACCCCAGCAGCAGCAGATCCCCTGCAGCAAGGATCCACTGACGGACTTGAATTAACGCAATAAGCAGTCAGGTCCTCAGTCTGTTGGCGCTGGTGGATGCTGCGGTTCTTTTGTCTCAACATCGCAACATCGCATCTGCCCGATGAAGGACACAGACTGCAAACTGAGAGCGCAGATCCATGAAAAACACTTTGGCCCCAAACACTCTTGATTAGCCGGGGGGTCGTCATCGCGATCTGCCCCGAGTCGAGACCAGCTGCACATCTTGGACCGACTTCCTATTGGGACACGAATGAGCAACCAGGCAAAGCGACACCAATGTGAGTTGATAAGTGGACCTTCTCAATATATTGATGCATATCGATTAAATGAAATAGGTTGCGGTGCAGCTACTGGTTGTAGCAGGCTAACACATTCCTGTTCATTTCTGTTATTGTCACCGCGGGGATCCCGTCACCAGAAGGCTTAGCGTGCTGCTGTTCGCTCCATCACAGATCGGGTCCAGCGGTTGTGATCAATCCAGCGGTTCTGTGAGCAGAAGCTGCAGAAGCTGCAGCAGCAGAGCAATGGAGACGGAGAAGCTCGAGCAGCAGGTCGCGAGCGTGGAGCGGGGCATGGCCTTATTGAAGCGGGAGCACCTGGCCATGCTCGCCGGACTTCAGATTGAGATCAGCCGCCTAAAGAGGCGATGCAGCGGTCAGTCTCACGGTGTCTACACGGCCCCAATGTAGGCTATAGCCGATGTTTATGTTTAGGGGGTTGAAGTCATACTGCGTCCTACGGCGAAGTCCTAATGAGCCTGTCTGTCTTTCTGTCTGCAGAACTCAACTGTGAGTTGGACGCTCGGTTTCCAGCTGCAGGTAAGATTTAGGCAAGCAAGAGATCCATGAGCACACCAGAGAGTGACTGTAGATGAGTGTACATGTTTTTAGACACAGTTTAAAAAGATATAGGAGCACAGACAACTCTGAAGGAGACTTCATGATGGCAGAACCTAGCGGGCCCAGATGATATTCCATCCTGCCCTATGGGGGGGTGTGTTTCGATAGCCATCAGGCTGGCAGAGACTATGAGACACAGCACGATATCGCTGTCATGGTTGAAGGGCGAATGTGAAACGTAATGCTTCTCCGGTGGCTGTGGACAGTAGCCTGGTTACGTTGATACAATACTCAATATTCACTGGATCAGATCGGATGCCCTCAAAATGTTCATGTTGTTGTAGAATTGTGCACATAGTAGCTATTGGACCCCGAAGGTTGTGGTTGTTATTTAATTCAGTGATAGACTACCTGCAGCTCAGGGACGTGAACCCCGGTTCACTCAGGATTTTGCGTTCCCCTTTGTGTGTGTGCGTGCCCCTTGTGTATGTGTGTCCTCACGCCGTCATAACCTGATGGAGAGGCATGTAACGGTCATGTGACCCCGTGGGCCACGAGCAGTTCAAGTTCCAAGCCCTTAATCCTAATTGTGTGTGTGTGTGTGTGTGTGCGTGTGCGTGTGCGCGCGTGCGTCTCTCAGAGGAGTGTGTGCTGGTCTCGCGGTGCCAGGCGTCGGAGCGGCTCCTGGAGCAGCAGGCGTGCGCGGGGGCCAGCGTGCGCGCCGCCCTGCGGGCGCGGCAGGCACGGGCCTGGGCCCTGGGCCGCGCCCTGAGGAGCGACCAGCGCCGCTTCCTCGAGGAGCTGAAGCGCCGCAGCCACCGGATCACGGCGCTGGGCCGCGAGCTGCAGCGGCAGACCCTCACCTCCACCGCCCTGGGACAGCGGCTGTACCTGCAGCGCGGGGGGCTGGTCGCAGGGGGGGAGGGGGGGGAGGAGGAGGAGGAGGAGGGGGAGGAGGGGGGGGGAGGGGGATCAGTGCTCAGGGGGAGCCCGGCCGGAGGGTCCGGGCCGGAGGGATGTACCGGACGAGATCGAGCGGGAGGAGGAATGGGAGTGTGACGAGGTCGAGGAGGACGAGGACGAAGAGGACGACGGAGGGGAGGGCTCCGACGCGCTCCGGCCGCCGGCCCGTCCCGACCAATCGGACGAGCTGTGCGCGAGGCACGTGCGCGTGCGGGAGCAGAGAGTCCGTGCGTGCGTGCCGTGCGAGAGAGTGACCTCCCCGCAGAAGCCGCAGCCCATGCCCGACCCCGCCCTCTTCCTGGTGCCGCTCCGGTACCGGCTCCTGCGCTGGAGGCGGGCGCTGAGGGCGCGGAGCGACCCGCGGGGTCTCCAGGAGGAGTGGGAGGACCTGGGGGAGGAGGGGGAGGACCTGGGGGAGGGGGGGGGGGTGCGGCGCAGGGTGGACATGGGAGCGGCGGAGGGGGAGACCGCTCTGTGAACTCCGTAGAGCCCCCCCCCGTGTCAGACACGGGGTCTGTTCCTATTGGTCCACTCGGGACCTATGTTGCAGGGGCGTCACTATTTCGTGGTGCTGTTGGAAAAGTGAGGGCCCCCACATAAAGCACGGTCAAACAGGTGTACAACTGATGCACACTTAACCCTCGACTGGATCCCGGTGTGTGGAGCGGATCTCTTTGGATCCGTCCAGGAGAGATGGTCCGGATCGTACCGGTTCCTGAGGCTCCACCTGGCTGCTTGCTTATGAGACCAAGGTGTTGCTCTGGGGCATTTCAGGCGTATCGTTTATGTCTGAATTCCCTTAATACTTATTCCCTAAATAGTGCACTAACTAATGTACTACTTAGGGTTCACTATGCAGGGAGAGTGAAAGGTGATGGACGCCTGGCTGCTCTGTAGGTAAAGGATCGAGCGTTTGATGGTAGAACTAGAGATGTGCTTATGAACTCAATTAGCTGAAAGAATAACTTATAGAAAATGGAACCATTGTAAAAAAGAAAAGGTCATGAAGTTATAATTTAACTTCATGAAGTAGCCTCGATCCTGGGTCTAAAGCAGCAAATTGCTCAGAATATTCCTGTAGAACGCTTATTAAGGGACTGTTGACAATTCAAGTTTGATGAATGAGAGTATAATTTTTTATATGATTTGCACTTTATTAAACTAATGCCATGAGCCTCTCGTGGCAAAATAACTACAATTGTCTGTTTTTCTGTGTTTGAGGATAGTAGTCTTTCCATTTAGTTGTGTAAAAGTGGGAGTGTGTGTGGATGATGGTTTGAGCAGTGATCCGTGTGCACTGGTTAAACCACCCATCTCCACAGTCACACACGGAGAAGGGAGATCGCCTGCATGGCAACATGAAGCACCAGGTCATGTGTCATTATCTGCAAAACCTACAGTAAACAGGATTTCCAACCCCACCACCCTGCTGCGTCCTTGTCTTGAGGAGCCCAGGAAATGTTCCCTAGGAGGCGTGTAGCGATTGTTGCAATAAATGCATCACATTCGCTATCAAATACAGAAATATTTATTACATTTTCCTCCTCCAGATCACTTGGGAGAAGCAGTTTTCAATTTCTAATTGGAACAATTCAACATAAGATGTGCGGTCGTGTGCCGTAAATCCCAAACCCACGTTTAACAGCTACATTTGTAATCCTGGCCTAGATTGGGATGCCACGGTTTACCGCCTCATCAGGCCAGAATGCGGATTCAGTGTTGTGTGGAGGGCTGCTCGTAGGGCGCCTCTGTGTCTCCACTGTTCCCACACGGTCCGTTATGCAGCCCCTGCATCCTGCTGGAGCTCTGCAGTGCTGCCATGACAACCAACAGCAGCTCCGGGGCACGCTGTAACGCATACCAAGTGAAGCCAGACTGCTGTCTGCAGCCCGGTGGCACACGGTGAGACGTTTCTACTGCTGAAGACGGGGTGTCCTACAACACGCTCGCTGGTGTTTAAGCATAAAGTACACCGGCTCCTTCCCAGCGTGGTTTACACTCACAAGGTAGACAGAGAGCGCATGGATCACACAACCCGTGGACAGGAAGTTACATCATATTCATAAAAAAAAAAAGAAAAGAGCCAGAGAGGTGGCCCTCTTCTGGACTGGCTCAGGTAGTGTAGCGTGTGCCAAGGAGGGAAGGACACACACACACTGCTGTGGGGCTGCAGGACGACAGCACACATGTACAGGGACATCATGTGAAGGGCAGGGAGGATTTACACACACCCGCACACACACACACACACACACACAGAGAGGTGCTTGTGGAAGTGGTTTTGGCAGCAGCAGAGACCAGAGAGTCCGTGGTGGGGAACAGTCTTGAGGAGGGAAGCCTTTTCTACTCACAGCCTGAAGATGAAGGGAATGGGCCTATGAGGACGGACTACAAGACCATGTGAGCAGGTTGCCGGTACAGTTCTTGTATCTCTTCTGTTTGGAATATGTGCATGTAATCTGAGTCTCCATGTGCTCTGCTCGTGGGAGCATGAATAGATTGCTATTAGCTGCTGCCTATCTACCTAATCTCTTCCATAATCTGTAATCTGGGTGACTGACTCTTATCAGTTCCTGGTTTAGAAACAATGCATGTGGTGGTTGTTGTTTTTGTTTTAAGACCACCTCACATCATGTTTATTTTTGTTAACAAATACTAGGAGTGATAACATTTTTGTTAACTGCAAGTGAAATGATCAATGTCACTTACACAAGATTTCATATTAGATGGAAATATATGTAATGTGTTAGAGTGAATACCACCTAGTGCATTATCAGTTGGTAGCCCTGTAGTACTATAGGTTCATAGCACAACATCTGATGAGCACCTGGGTCAATATTTGATGCCAATGAATTAAGGTAGAGCAAAGGTTTAGGCGATATCACAAAAATAAATCAATAAATCCAATGCAAATTTTGAAAATCTAGACTTGATGAAACACAAACATGCAGATGTCTCGACAACCCAATGTACATATTTGACACTTGACCCCTCTATTGAAAGGTCAGGGTGAATATAATTGAATGACACGAGACATAAAATCGCAATTGAACAATACGGCTGCCAGATGGAGACGACGGTGTGTTCTGATTGAAGGGAATTTACCTATTTGGTCTGAAACCTTTCTTACTATACATTGATTGTAAACACCATATTTAGGGGCAAAATGGTGCCCAAAAACTAGATTATGATTTTATATTGGTTTTATGGGATCAAACACAACTTTGACGGCAAAACAACAAAGGTTTGTTCTTGATGTTTTTCATTGCCTCTTGTTCTTCATACATGCCTCTTATTTCATTTGGGGTTGGAATCGTCTTTTGTTTAGCTAACAATGGTTAAGACAGACTAAAGGTTGGGAATTTAAGCTTTCTAGGGGCGTCTCCCGTGACACATAACACTTTCTCATGTGTTTAAATGCTTAAAGTGCATTTGGGGCGCGGGCCTTTACCCGGACACATTTCGGGATGAAGAGGTTCCACACCTTGCCAGAAGTCAGGACACAATGGCAGAGTCGAGTTTGGGATCACTTTGAATATAAGCGTGTCTGTCTACCTGCCTCTGACCTTCAGTTGAAATGAGTCCTAAAGTTACACGTGTTCTCAGGGCGTCGCAGACATCCCGCTGAAGTGCTCTCGGTATTCTGCTGAGATCCGCACGGACATCTGTAAGGTAACCCCCCCCCCGTCAGCAGTCCCCTCAAGACACACGTAGGCAAGCATGCCCAGACACACACACACACACACACACACACACACACACACACACACACACACACACACACACACTCACACGCACACACACACACACACACACACACACACACACACACACACACACACACACACACACACACACACACACACACACTTACACAGACAGACACACACACACACACACAAACACACCTACACATGCCTGCACTCGCATTCATACAGCACAAACACAAACACAAACAATGGTGAACGTTCTGTGAGCTTGTATACCTCTGTTAACGTCCTTGCTCCTCCCAGAGGCACCATGGGCAACTGGCTGCAGTGTTGTCACTCCGTCACAAACTACCTGTGGCGCCGCGCCGTCCCGGGGACGGGGGGCGGCCCGGAGCGCTCCCCCCTGCTGTCCACGGACGGCAGCGACTCCGATTGGCCGACCCGGCCGGAGGACCAGCAGGACGAGCTGCTGACCGTCAGCGGCGCGTCCGACCGGGTGGCGCTGGAGCGGGAGCACTTCCTGTTCCCCGACATCATCCTGAGCAGCAGCGGCGTGCCGGTGGAGCCCATGGTGTGTCTCCTGGTGTGCGAGGAAGACGAAGAGGGAGGAGGAGGAGGAGGAGGAGTGTACGAGAGGGCGGACGGGGCTGGAGAACACAGGCTGTGGGTGGAGGTGGAGACTCAGACGGAGAGGCAGGAGAGGCAGGGGGTCATGGGGGTCCAGACCCAGACCCAGCAGCAGGCCGAGGTGCAGACCCAGACCGACATGCTGACGTGGAGGGACCTGCCCGCCACCGTCCCGGAGGAGACGATCGGGCGGGTTTGCAGAGAGAACCAGTTCCATGCAACAACAACAACAACAACAACAACAACAACAACAACAACGTGCGCACGATTAGAAGCCCAGACGGGCCTGGGACCCTGGTCCGGCGAGCGCCCGGAGAGTTCGCCCGGCGGGAGGGTCCCGGCCCGTCCCGGCCCCCAGTCAGAAGTCGCTCACGAGATGGAGGGTCACAGGGAGACCAGAGACCCTCAGGGGTACACAGGAGCAGAGTCCGTCGTGGGCCAACTGAACCACAGCCCTGTCGGAGCACGCCTCTCCCTGACAGAACCTCACCCCGTCGGCGCAGACGTGGGAAGACCCCACCAGACGGCCACGCAGGCACACATTGTGGACGAAGGAACGATGGGGGAGAAAATCAATAATGGGGATATAATGTTGGACGCGAGTACTGTCCATTTCCCACAGAGCAAAAGCATCACTTTGAAGACACTCGAGAATGTCAGCGGATTGCTGAGCGAACAAAACGAAAGCCACGCAGAGCGACCACCTGTCCCAGAAGAGGACGGCGGTGCAGCAGTAGGGGAGGGGGTCTGTGGAGACCCCGCTGGTGGGCACCTCAACAAGGAGTGCAAAGGGGGAGCCGAGGTGAATGTGAACCCCACAGGGCCGGCTGATCCCCATGCCTCAGGCCCAGGGGGGGGTATCGTCAAAACCTCCAGGGACCCAAAGGACAGCCCAGCACCCATGGGACAGGATGTAGCGCAGGAAGAGGAGGCGTGGCCCTCCAACGTGGAAGTGGAAGAGCAGGGTGCTGAGCAGAGCGCCGAGCGGAGCGCTGAACGGAGCAGGCCGGAGGATGGAGGCCCCCCCGCCGGGCCCCGTGGGGAGCGAGGGGGGGTGAAGCTGTTCCTGGTGGACAGGCTCTTCCTCACAGCCCCCCATGTTAAAGGTGTGTGAGAAAGCCCGGCTGGATGTATGTTTAGGATCTCTTGGTATCCGTCTGACCTTTGACCTCTCTCTCTTCATGTCAAAAGCGGAAAGCTCGGCGTGGGACGCCTTGGAATGTTCTGGGGCCGATCAGCGGGAACAGGACCAGGCCAGCATCCAGGAAGTGGTCAGCCTCCACGAGGCAGGGTTTATGGTCAGAATCCAGGCTCCTGCGACGGAGACGTTTGAGCTGCAGGTACACTGCCACAGAAGACCACTGTCATCCATGTCCACAGGCTTCAGAGGATTTCAGAGCAAGAAGCCATTTCATGTGTCATGATTTCTATTTTGTGTCATTTCATGTCAACTCTTTTGGTGTATTAATCCCCCTATATCCTCCCTGTCTCTCTCTCTCTCTCTCTCTCTCTCTCTCTCTCTCTCTCTCTCTCTCTCTCTCTCTCTCTCTCTCTCTCTCTCTCTCTCTCTCTCTCTCTCTCTCTCTCTCTCTCTCTCTCTCTCTCTCTCTCTTTCTCTCTCTCTCTCTCTCTCTCTCT
>NC_082388.1:12855344-12950344 GCF_031168955.1 Gadus macrocephalus | reverse complement strand
CGGTAGAACTCTGCTCCTGCGTCCAGACCAAGGGCATTCTGGGAAACGACGGAAGAGCCTACATCCTGGACCTTCACGGGACCTTCCCGCCGGACCTTAACTTCCTGTTGTCAGACGGCAGTGAGGGGGTGCCCGAGGAATGCAAGAGGCTTGGTTTCCCGTGGAAACACAGACACAGCCTGGCAAGCCTGAGACCCGAGCTCATAGAGGCCTTCGTCCAGCATCGGTGAGGGGGGAGCCCATAGAGCCCATAGAGCCCATAGAGCCCATAGAGTCCATAGTGCCCATAGAGCCCATAGAGCCCATAGAGCCCATAGAGCCCATAGAGCCCATAGAGCCCTTATTGCTCCTAGAGCCCATAGAGCCCATAGTGCTCCTAGAGCCCATAGAGCCCTTAGTGCTCCTAGAGCCCATAGAGCCCATAGAGCTCATAAATGATAAAGTTTATAGAGCTCATAGAGGCCTTCGTCCAGCATCGGTGAGGGGAGAGCACATAGAGCCCATAGAGCTCATAGCATATAAAGCTTATAGAGCCCATAGAGCTCAAAGACCCGATAGAGCCCATAGAGCCCCTAGAGCCCTTAGTGCTCCTAGAGCCCATAGAGCCCATAGAGCCCATAGAACCCATAGAGCCCTTAGTGCTCCTAGAGCCCATAGAGCCCATAGAGCCCATAGAGCCCATAGAGCCCATAGAACCCATAGAGCCCTTAGTGCTCCTAGAGCCCATAGAGCCCATAGAGCCCTTAGTGCTCCTAGAGTGCATAGAGCCCGTAAAGCTCATAAATTATAAAGCTTATAGAGGTGATAGAGGCCTTTGTCCAGCAAGGGTGAGAGCAGCAGAGGTTAGGAAACCTCGGCACATCTCTGGCATATGCTCAACAGATAATACGTGCAATACGTTTCGAGGGGTTAGGAAGGCAGGTTAAGTAGGAGTAGACGTGTGGTCATGAGAGGGTGCTGGTGATCTAGTGGCATAGGAAAATCTCTAGTGGCTTTTACCAGATGTCGTTATTCAAAAGATTGTCAACTGCCAGCTGATTAGGACTAGAACAGAGTTGAACAGGAGCAGTTGATACCGGAGAGGCTATACAGACAGCCGGGGGGGGGGGGGATTTCTGATTAGTGACAATGTCAATCAAGGAAAGATAACACACGGGTCAGTTCGGAAGGTCTGAAAGGACGACCACTCTTAATGAATTTACAGCACATTTTTAAACAGTGTGTCAAAACTTGTTTTACAAGTTAAAGGTTAATTTGTCCCGCCTGAAGAGAAACAGAAATTTTGTCATTTGGCTCATCTCTTTCATTTTGTGTCAGGTACGCACTCTTCCAGAACATGGTGTCCAGTGGCCTGGAGAAGCTTTCTGCAGATGGAGTCAGCTTGGAGAACAGGTCAGACTCCACAGGAGTCAGGCTCTCTGCAGATGTACAGAGTGAAGCTCTCATCAAGACATTGGCAAAACAAAATGGTGGCACTGCCATGGAGGACATGGGTGAGAGAGGTCAACTTTATTGAAGCTCTAGTGGGAATAATGTTATGGATATGATATATATGAAATTATACTCAAATCTGATAGACACCACCATTTATGTTAAATCATAGGTATTGAAAAAGCAATAGCTTTTTCTGTATTAGCGCATATTGGTGCCAAGGGTCACTTTCCATACAAACTGTGGCAGTAAAAGATTGACTTAAGATTTCCTCGATGTTCCTTGCATGTATAATGAATGAATGACCAAAGTTTAATGTTGGTATCCCTGGTGATGCACGTAGTGTATAGGAGTTAAATGCAGATGGTTGTTCAGATCCTCAGCGAAGGCAGATGATCCTGGAGGCCTGCAGGGCGGTCGGCTCAGTGAGTGACACTTCCTTTGAGATCTGCTTCAACCCGGATGTTTGCTCTCCAGGTATAAGCCTCTGAGCTCCCACCCCTGACCCTACATCTCAGACACACGCGCACACACACACACACACACACACACACACACACACACACACACACACACACACACACACACACACACACACACACACACACACGCAAATGCAGGCAGACACGCATGAACATAAGCGCACATGCACCCCCCACACACACACACACACACACAGATACAATTAACAGTTAATTAGGGAATACTGATTGTCGTAAGAATAAATTGATTGATTTACGTTTGATGGGTTAATGTATTGATGGTTGAATGATTGATGATTGACATGGAGGCCTGTGCATATGTTGCAGCTGTCCGTATTCCCTCAGAGAGTGTCTATGAGGTGCCCAAGCAGAAGCAGTTATTATGGGATGCTGCAGCCTTTCTCCTGTCCAATCAGATTCCAGCAGTGGTTTGTATTCTTTGACATAATATTCAGCAGGTTCAGTTAATCTTTTCACCAATCCTATTACGTTTGGATCTTTGCTCATGGGTGTGTGTGTGTGTGTGTGTGTGTGTGTGTGTGTGTGTGTGTGTGTGTGTGTGTGTGTGTGTGTGTGTGTGTGTGTGTGTGTGTGTGTGTGTGTGCGCGTGTGTGTGTGTGTGTGTGTGTGTGTGTGTGTGTGTGTGTGTGTCTGTGTGTGTGTTAATGAATTGGAGGTGAGGGACTTCCTAGACCACACAGCAGTGCCCCTGGACGGGGGCTCTCTGAGACTGGCCCTCCACCAGCGGGGGGTCAACATGCGCTACCTTGGGCTCCTGCTGAGGGCCCTGGAGACGGCCCCGGAGGGAGAGAGGCTGAGCCACGTCCAGGTACCCACCACCAGGGCGCTGTGTCGGCCATCTTCATGTTCTGCAGGTCAGCCTGCAGCCCAGTGCATGAGGTCTGCAGAATATGAACATGGATTCATAACTAAAGCTGCAGTAGGTTTGAACCCAGCTGATACCTGATGCCTCTGCACTCTGTTGACCAAGAGACTTCTCCTTGTAGAGAATCTCGATCAGTGAGGTGATCATCAGAAGTGCCAAACACATCTTCAGGATCTATCTACAGGTCAGTTGTTTTACAATGTTGAATGTCTACTTATGTCTACTTATAATCATTTCATGAACAAACAGAATTAAACATATTCATTGCGATCTTGGCAACACTTTCCCATTTTAGGCTGAGTCACTTGCAATGGCATATTTCTAATCCCTTTGGGACAATGAGTATTAATTACTAATTACTAACGTTGGCCTGGCAACCGGATTTTCAGTTCTAAACAACCGAACGAGAGATGGCGTTTTCCATTGCTGCCATGTGTTGTTTCTTTAAAAATGAAAATAAATCAATTTCAAGAGGTGAAAATCACTACCAATCGAAACATGTCGAGGCTTTCATGTATTCCCCTGGTGTATTCAAAGGAAAAGTTTGACGACGTTACTTAAGTTTATGTTTTTAATATGAAGACAATCTATTCTCAATATTACTAAAGCAAACTCGCAAATCAATTTGCAAAAAAATCGTTCATTTTCTATAAAACGTTCGTGTGGCATAGGATTTCCCCTTGTTAATTTGGTTTGTGTAGAACCGAAAATTGGTTGCTATGGAAACGTGACGTCACACTTTAGTAACACAAAGTGTTCTATGTCAGAGGTCCCGTCCCCCCGACCAGGTGAGCATGTGACCAGTGAGGGGGCGGAGTCTGTCGTTTGGTCAGCCTATAGTGACGTGTTGTGGACTCACCTTCAGAATGTAGAGGCGGCGGCCCTGTCGGCGGCGGTCAGTCACTTCCTGAACTGCCTGCTAAGCTCCGCCTCCTCGGCCCCTGACTCGGCCGACGAGCTGCTCAGCCGGCGCCGCGGGAGCCGCCGCCGCCGCTCCCAGGGGAGCCGGGCCGCCGCGCTGGCGGAGACAGCCTGGGCGCGGATGACCCCGGGCGACCTCTGGCGGAAGATCCAGAACGAGGCTGAGGACTATTACCACTACACACTACACTGGTGTGTGTCTGCGTGTGCGTGTGTGTGTCTGCGAGTGCGTGCGCGTGTGTGTTTGTTCTGTGATTGGCTCAAACTCTCGCCTCCTCTCTCTGTGTAGTGACAGTGTAGACGAGGCGGTGGAAAGATGGAGCCTCCAGAAGATCTCCCTGCTCAGAGAGATCGCCATGAAAACAGGCATCCAGGTCAGGCATCAGTTCTAACATCCTGCCATCATGCCCCACTGACCTGAGGCAGTTGATTACACTCATTAGTTCTACTTCTGGAAGTTGCTAATTAGCCAAAATAGTCAGCTCCAAAAACACTGCGAGGCTTTGATCGTCCTCCCATCCTATTGCCTGTTTATATTCAACACGTCTGTTCCGCTCCCATCCATCCATGCTGTCCTGGTTCTCCGGCCACAGGTGCAGCTCAGGGACTATGTGTTCGAGTCCCGCCACCGACCAGTGTTCAGTGAGGAGGATGTGGTCAACATGTCCCCCGTGGTCAAACATCTCAGACCCTCGGCCACTGATGCCACCGGCCTGATCCAGCAGGCCCAGGTGGCCGTGCAGCAGGGTAGGAAGACCCCGTACAAACATGTAGAGCAGGACCAGAAGGACATACTTCATGTACACACGTAGATCAGGACAATGCTTTTACTGATACCTTTATGTCCAAGCGCGCATCACATCAACAGAGTTGGCTACATGCTTGTTGACCTCTGAAGAGGGAACATGTATAGAAGGGAAGATGGGATGGGAGAAACTGAATTTTTGAAATATTTCTATCACTGGATGTACAATCTAGGAATCTACAAATCTATAAAATCTATAAAAGACTTCCCATCCCTGCTATTAGGGTCTACTGTTGATGTGTCTATCTCAGGTCCATTAGGGTCTACTGTCCTCCATGGTGATGTGTCTATCTCAGGTCCATTAGGGTCTACTGTCCTCCATGGTGATGTGTCTATCTCAGGTCCATTAGGGTCTACTGTCCTCCATGTTGATGTGTCTATCTCAGGTCTATTAAGGTCTACTGATATGTTTCAGGTCTTCTTGGGGAGGGGTATGAGCTGATCCAGCAGGCGATGACCCTGTTCAGCAGTGTATGTGGGATCCAACATGAGGACGTGTCCACCTGCCTTCGTCTTCTGGCCCGGATCAGCTACATCACCGGAGAATATGCTGACGTATACATATTACATATTCACCATGGATAAAACAACACATTGATCGTGTGGTTTATAGCTTTCAATTCTAGGTTTACAACTAAAAGTCACCTCCCATCAGCCTTTGAGCTATGTGCCCAATGCAGCACGGTTGGAAATAAAGTCTGTCCTGGAAGACAATTTGAACCCAGTTTTCTCAGAGCCCTGTCGAAGCAAAAACAGGACAGGACTCTCATTTTCTGATCCTGGATTTCCCCCCCACTCCCACTTACGTTCCCAGGCACTGAGTCACCAGGAGAAAGCGGTGATGTGTACTGAGAGGGTCCAGGGTATCGATCACCCACAGACCATACAGGACTATGTGAGTGTGCCTTCACGTTCCCTTCCTCATATGAGCCCTACGGGGATGTCCCCACAGTAGGGGTGCAGTAACCCTGCCCTGCGCCCCTCTGTTGCAGATGCTCTTGGCCTTGTATTGCTTCGCCGCCGGGCAGCCAGCCGCTGTGTTGCGCCTGCTGGGCCGAGCCCGTTACCTCACCCTCCTGCTGAGTGGAGAGGATCACCCGCAGCTCGTGCAGCTGGATGTGAGTATCGGCCCCCCTGGTTGAGGACTACAGCCCCCCAGTGTTTCAAAGGCCCCGTGCTTAGAGTTCGGATACTAGCAGATACGCCGCTGAGCATTACCCTGACAATTACTGTTCCCTCAAGGGATTCAAATCCTGATAAAGCAACAACAGCCTACTGGTCAAGCCAGGCCTGTCCCACACAAACACTACATCAGAGAGGGTCGGCAATTGAGACGTGTTTCTGAAAGGTGACGTATCATGCCACTAGGTGTGAGTATGAGATAGACCAGTCTACCAGCCTACCCAGTGTCTGCAGCAAACGTTGCTCATCTATCCATCATACATTTAGGTTGACACGCCCACTTGTGATATCTGAAGAGGCTTGTAACGGCTAATCACACTCACACCTGGTTGTATAATATGTCACCTTTAAAACAAGTAGAAACATTCAAACTAAAAAGGGAAAAATATTCTCTTTCCTTGTCTGCAGGGAAGAGACATAAACCTTTCCAGATCTTTTGACACTAGCTTGCATTCTCCTCAGTAATTAAATCCTTTGGTGAAATACTTATTTTTTGGTTCTGTTAACAATGAATTCGGCAATCTTCTTTTCTACATTCGTTCACCAGACTTACCTGGTTTTTGATAAATGACCTAAACATGAAGGTAACTGTTCCGTCGTTGTGTTTAGAGTATGCTAGGTCTGGTTCTTCATGGCCTGATGAACTATGACCAGTCCCTGAAGTTCCTGCAGAATGGCTTAAAGATGACGCTGAAATACAACGGTGCCTCATCACTCAAATGTGCACACAGGTGAGCTTCATAGCAAAAGTCACATTCAACACAACCCTATACTTCAGTCCGGTAGAATTTCATCTGCATAAAACCGTCATCATTAAGGAACTTACAGACACAGAAAATAACAATGAAACCAACTGAACTGAATATCAATCCTTCACAAAAACAACAACAAAGTTCTTGTTTTGTTGCCAGTCATCACCTGCTGGCCACGCTGCTGGAGAGCAGAGGAGACTATCGTCTGGCACTGCAGCATGAGAAGGAGGCGTACTCTCTCTACAGGAGTCAGGTATGTGTTGACTCCTCGTCCTCCTGGACATTGTCACGGCTCGGCAGTCCATGAACTGTTTGCCGGTCCTTTGATAACCAAACCAGGCAGGTGAGGACCATGACAGCACAAAGGAGAGCTCAGAGTACCTGCAGACTCTGACCAGGCAGGCTGTGATTCTACAGAGAGCTCTCAACCACATCTACAGCAACACACCCAACGCCTGCACTCCCCCGCCAAAGGTAGCCTACCGCTTTATGTTTTAGTATTCAGACATATGTAAGGGTGAAGTGTGGGCATATTGTACGTACGCACATGTTAATTTAACAATAACATATTATTAATCTCTCTCTCTCTCTCTCTCTCTCTCTCTCTCTCTCTCTCTCTCTCTCTCTCTCTCTCTCTCTCTCTCTCTCTCTCTCTCTCTCTCTCTCTCTCTCTCTCTCTCTCTCTCTCTCTCTCTCTCTCTCTCTCTCTCTCTCTCTCTCTCTCTCTCTCTTTTTGCAGTTTTCTACACCCAGCCTCCCCATGATCCTGCAGCAGCTCAATATAACGTGTGGCATTCTGTTCATACCACTGAGGTAATATCATTATTATTTAACTATATCTAACTATTGTGCCATGCTGTTTTTTACACCAATGGTTATATCTATGCAATGGGTGATTAGGTGAACATTATTGTAAAATAGATCCACAACATACAGTAGTTCTACACTTGCCTTGCTGACTTCAATGTGTCGTTGGTTTAGGCTGATCTCTCTCTGTGTTTGTGTTTCTAGTGAGAAACAAGTTGCAGATCTGAAGATTGAATTGAAAGGAGCGCAAACAGATCATGTGCACGGAGTGGAGCAATAGCACAAGACTATACAAAATATTAGTCATCCGTGGGCATTGCGCGTCCAAATACTAATTCTTTAAATTAATAATATTTATTCTAATCTATTTTTCCTCATTATTCCTTTCAGTTGATCAAACTTGCTTAATAAAAGCAAGAACAAACAAATGTATTTGTGGCTCTTATATTGAAAAATGTGTTGTTGAGATGACCACTTTACGTCCCTTTGGTGGTGGGAATGTCTTTGATGAGGGGAAGGACATGAGCAATGATGGCATACTGTGGATAACAAATATATTTCAAGGATTTGTGTGAGCCTTTAAATGAACGCCCTGTACTGTGATGGTCTGAACCTGATATAAGTGTTTTTATATGGGACGGCGAGGGCATCACAGATCCAGTTTGATGCACTGGCAGCAAATCATCTGATTGTATTTTATTAATTCTATTAATTTCCGCAAGCTCATTGATTGTCTGTATTAAAGGCATAGTGGGCACCTTTTACATATTGTTCTGGTCTGTGTTAATCGGGTTGAATTCTACCACATTCCAATAAATTGAAGTAGCATTAGTGTGATCTTCTTGCTGTGTGTGTGTGTGTGCGTGGGGGGGGACATCCCATTTGTCTCTAGGCATATAGAAGATGAGTTCAGGTCGGAAACTACCCATATTTTGAGTGTGGGTTGCGTTTTACCAAAGACTGACACACAGGCCTCACCGCTATAACCATGCAGCAGGATGGGCCTAGCACCACATCACGTCAGGTGCAGTAGTCTGACTTCCCCGCAGCCCACCTGTGGACATCATTTGGCCTGTCAGATGATCTATTCCAATTTGAAAATAGCCTCCCAATCCTGTAAAATAAATCCTATACTGCTGCACTCATACAACCCGAGGCCATTTTATCCGCCAGGTCTGGTTGAATACGAGGTTGCTTCCAGGTAGGCCTAAATAAAATATATAAGAATGAGTGGTTATTTGCCTAATCTACGAGAGGCTAAACAATTAAAAGTTAATTGCTTCTCAGGGTTAAGGCTTCACTGTCAGCTATTATATTTAAATAGATGCGCCATCGGTTACCACAAAGTTGGAGTCATTGGAGCCCGCGAGCGTGCGCGTGGATCGCTACCGCGCAATCGCGCATCATCTCGCTCCAGCTCGCGCATATCCGGTCCGCGCCGCGCTGGAGGAGCGATGCGGCGATGCGGCGCAGCGGCGGCACCGAGGAGGAGGGACCTGACAGTCAGCCGGGTGGGATGTGAACACTCTCATTTCTAGATCAAACACAGAGTTTCCCATCGTACGTTTCGCTAGCGAAGAGGACTATGATACGCACTACTTGTCAGACAGTGAGTATGCAGTCTTCCACCTGTCTGGTGTTTCTGGGCTCCTTGAAGACAGTTGTTATTTCTGACGACGTTTCGCCCGCAGTCGTAGCGCTCTGCGCGCCGACCTCAAAATGGCGGAGAGGCCGACGCTAGGCTAACTACGCTAACTAGCCGCGTAGTAATAACACGAGCATCTAATGAGCTCCGGATCACATCATATAGAATTGTTCTGCTCAGAATGTGCATATATATATTCTTAGAACCAAATTGCTACTGTGGGTGAATGACATTCCGTGTAGCCCGACACTTATTGTCTTAACGATCATAAATTTGATGCTTCGTCTATTTCTGGAAGTTGTGGCGACAGGCTAGCATGAAGTAAGCTAGCGGTAGCCCGCTGACAGTCGCTGTGGTCCGGTACATTTCACTGAGATGCACGTCATAGGATAAATTACATTATATTGCATATTATATTATAACATAGGTGAAGCTGTTTAATCAATCAATCGTTGTCTTGTAAATATACTAAGTCGTTAAGGTCGGGAATAATAACACTTTATATACAGAGAACCGTGATGCAGTCTCCAGTTTCTCCAGGGTATTGGTCGACAACCAGACCATTCCTAACATGCTTAGGTTGTTACTTGAAGGCGACAAATGTCACTTTATTAGGGGTGCATGTGGATCTAATCCCGGGCAGAGTGAGGTCCTGACAGGCCGGTGAACGTGTCCATGCTAAGCTAAGCTACAGCAGAAGGGCGTTGCTGAGGCGTCGCTGCAGCCGTGCCCTTGTGTCTGACGGCAGGACTCCGCCGCACAGCGGAGAGCCACACTCTGGATCCATTTGATTTCTGAGTGTTGTGCTTACTTTAAACTTTGGTCATCAAATGTGTAAGGTTTGAAAAACGACTATCTTAGCCAACAGGGTGGGGATCGGGTGGTGGACCTTCCTGAGGCCTGTTATTTTATGTGATCATTTAAAAAAAAGCAATGATTCATATTCCAGGCGTCAGAATGACGAGTTTATTCAGGTCCAACACGATTATTTGTTCATTTTCTTTGGGACGTAATGATTTTTTAACCCGGCTAGTGGCCGGAAGGTGGAGTAGGTTATTGACCAGTAACTAGCAGACATCCCAATGGTCTCCGTTGTCTTGCAAAGATCACAGTACAATCCTATTGTATTTAACATTTGAAATATTGAAATGCATTCTGAGACTATGTATGTTAAGTATCCCCCCCTAGCCTCTCCAACTAATACTAAACACACGTGTTCACTCGTATAGATTTGAATGTGTTTTCCTGGCTCTTGTAAAAGCGATTGAGTCAAGAAATTCTGCAACTGCAATCAGTAGTCTGCTTGTTAATTCAGATTTGAACATTTTGAGCATGTTTCCTAGTAATTGTTTCATAACCTCAGGCTAGTAATCAAAATACCTTCATGTGAACTATATTCTGTTTACGCTAGCCTACTCAAGCTATTAACAGACCAAAGCAGAATGAATTCATGCATTGCTTTTGTTTGGCCTGTCTGCTCCTTTGGCCTGCTGAGAGATTACAAAACATGTCAAGCTTTTGAGGCAGACTAGTATGGGTCACGGGCCAAAACAAGCAGTTTTATTGGAATGATCAAAATGGTGCCATACAATCCTTATGATCCTCTGCTGAAAGACTCAGACATGGTCCCACACAAACTTTATAGTTCGTGCTGAATTTTTAAATGCAGACTTTTGGATTACTGATTGCTCGGTATTGCCGCTATTATATATTCATATTGTATAGGTGTGTGCTAGCCTGGCTCCGCCCGCCTAAGTACTTCCACTCAATTTGAATTTCCCTTCAGTACTAGGTCTGGGTCTGGGTATGTTAGTGGGTTTTCTCGGTCTACATTTTCTGCGTCCAATCAGCGAACAGAGGGAGTGGCTGAGATCAATCACGTTAAAGTCAGCTCTCGTTGACGGACATCTTCACGCACGGTGTTTGGTTTGTTTACCGCCTGCGTGCAATGTGAGTCCCCGCCCAACGTTAGCGATTCGTTATGACGGATCCAGAGTGGCACTGGGCAGATCCAATAGTTTTAAACTTCATCAGACACCCGCCTTCAAGTGAGTTAACGTTTGTCAATTGAGTAGGTCCAGACTCTGTACAAATGAAATGAAGTACGAGAGTCTTGTAGGACCATGCTAGGTGTGGGCTGCATGAGGCCTCATTGAGGTAGGGGTGGGGGAGTGTAATCGAATAGCATGTCCAGTTACAGTAGTCTTCATGTTATGTTTTTTTTTTTTTCCAATGCCTGGTCTGTCTGTGTGTTGTCCTGGGGCGAGACTCTAATCTTCAAAGTGCTCTGCTTGTGAAATGTGAAATGCTTAGCTGCTGTTTCTGCAGGTTCCTCCACGCATTAATTTTGTTGTGGCCCTAGTTGGACTGCACAGGGGGGCTCATGCCATGCACCCATTACACACAAGATGCCAGGGGAATTTCAAGCCCCTTACTCTTGTTTTTGAAAAGGAACAACATACTATCTGCCTCAGGCTGTGAAATTGCACCATGTACAACCTTGAGGCATGGGCCCTTTGCCATCAGGAAGTCCTTCTGAAAGATGAGACTTAATAAGTGAAATCAAGAGATCCATATGTTCTGTTTTATGATGCATCCATAATGTGTCCTATTGTGTTGCTATTCAGGATATGTAGGCTTTCACAAGGCATAAGGTATTGTCTGTTCTCGCTGGGTGCTGCTTTAACAATTTTTTTAATTTAAATTAATTTAAAGTCTGAACTTTTTGATATAGCACAATTCAATTACTGTTGTGCAGTTATGCTCTAAAGACTTGAATCCTGGGAATTCCTTTCAGTTAATGACTAATTCAATGGGATGTCATTCATTGACATTGAAAAAACTCATGCTATATGCTATGTATGTTCATATGGTTTTAGCACAAATTCCGGCTAGATAAAATGAGGATGCATTATTGAAAATGTGAATTTGAATTGTTAATCTAATGTAAGATGCATTATTCCATTTTAGCTTTTTGTCGGCTGGCTCACTCTAAACACTGATTAGCTGGCAGGCAGTGACATGCTCAGCTCTGGTCAGCCGCGTGTCTCAGCGCCCAAGTGGTGGGCTCGACCTGTCGGCTCGCGATTGTTTTCATAGCCCTTTGTCAGCTGCATGCTTCCAGGGCCAACATTCAAATTAGCCTATTATGTCATCTTTTCATAGCGGGGAGCCCTCGAAAAAAAGGCAATGCATAGACCAACTCGACTCCTGTAGTCCGGATGGCTAATTAGGGCTATGGTTTGCATTTCATGCACATAATAGGGGTAAATATGGCCTAGAACTAGAAAAACATTATCCAATAATAATGGTAAGAGCAGAAGGATCCCTGGGCTGTTGCCGTCATCCATCATGGCTGTCTTCTTTTGGCTCTCTGATGCCTCTTTTAATTGAATGAGCGGGATTCAACCCATAGTATGGTGTGCGTGCACAGAAAGACCCACTACCACCCTCTTGTTGGCAGCTTGTTGTGGTTGAGGTCTTCTGTGTGGGGACTGGGGAGTTAATCTCCTTAGCTTTTGGTCTCTTGCAGCCCTGCTCAGCTGGCTGGGCCCTGTCGCTCAGACGCGCCTGTTCTGGTAGCTGGTGGCTAAGCTGCTTACTGTTAGCGCCGCGCCAGGTGCTGAGGGCGTTCTGGGCTGCCGTCGGTGGCTTCTGGATGACCTGAAGGCCGACACTTTTATCCAGCTGCGTTCTGTCGATACTGTCATCCTACCAAATGTAGCTGGGTAAATGTAGCTTTCAATATTGGGATGAGAAACTGAATATTGGAAGACGGAGGTAGCGGTTTGAAAGATATGGGATAAAACTATAGACACAGATATTTTTTATTTATTTTTTTCATACTATTCTAGTGTGAAATCAACAATAAATGCAGTGTTTCCCCCAGACCAGGTAGCAATGTGTGGTGGGGGGGTTAGGACATGGAGTCCTAATGGGGAGAGGAACGATATTTATTATTATTTTATTATTGAAAAATCGCTTAAAAGAAAGAAAAACAGAATCAATTTGTGGCGCCCGGTGTTGATTCTGTGGCACTGCGCCACACATTGGTCTATGTATGGGAAACACTGAAATTAATTCACATATTTTGATGAGGTCTAAAAAATGCACACCTTTGTCAGTTCTGACCATATCGTGGCCATTGTTAATGTCCCGCCCCAAACCGTTCCTTCAGATGACCACGTGGCCTGTGTGGTGTAAGCTGCAGTTCCTAAGAGCAGCCAAGAGTCAGGGGAGGAGGTTCCTTGATATATTTATGAATTGTGCTCAGTCTGTAAATTTAAAGCTATAGGTCATAGCTTACAAGTAGAGGTCCTTTACATTGAATGCATTTGTTTGTTGCTCTTTGTCATGGAGCCAAAGGAAACTGTAGGTCACAAATACAATGCTTCTCCATTTACAGAAAAAGTCATAAAGGGATTTGAATCAAGGTGGATCTTAATTGCTCTAGCCTGTGGATGGGTGTAACCATCACAGTTCGGTATCTTTGTCTTAGTCACCATGGTTATTCATGTTGTTGGACATGTTTGCGGTAGAGCCTATCCTATTTTTGCATCCATAGTGGTAAACTACATTCATATACCTATAGTTATATGTTTTGATCATCCATAGGGGTTAACTACCATAATAGACCTATGATTATCACTATCTGTTGAATTGATCATTCATACCAATAGCAATCGGTGCTACAAGCCAATGTTAACTTGCACTGCGGTACGTTTATGGTTGCTTTTGATAACATGAAAGTTTGAAGTTTTATCTCAATAGTTTGGTTTTGGAAACCACTCTCTATAGCCAAGTCAACGAACATGAAGGCCACCTCAAATACGATGGTCTCAGAACATGGCTGAATTGAATAACGCAACCACCTGTCCCTATCCCCCTCATCCATTATCTGACCCTTGTGAAACTTAGTTAGTAAGTTGTAATTTGAACATACACACCAGGGGTCTGTTAATATGGCAGCATCCAGGGGCCCAGAACTCGGTAACCAATGAATTGAGCTCCCAGTAAACATCTTGTCTCTCTCAATAGCGTCGCCATGCATGGTTTACCAGAGACAATAATGATGATCAAGCTGACAATTGCTTTACCTTAAACTCTTGATCACTATGGCAACATAGTGATGGCATTTTTGATCATTTTCATTTTTACTGCTGCCTTTCTGTAGATCACCAAACAGAGGGCTGCATCAGACTTTGTTCATTCATGCTGGTTACCTTTTGATCCTGCCGTTCTGAAGCGGGGACACAGGGCGAGGCCCGGACTAGCAACTCACTATCTGCTGATGCTGAGAATAATGAACGGACAAATTACCTTTTATCAGAGTCTTGCGTTTATCATGAGTAGTAATATGAAGACATCTGCTGTCAACAAGTCTTCAGGTATCAGATATGTGAATTGAGAATACTATATAATCTGACTGATCTCCCTCTTGGATTGATATATTTGCGTTTTCTTGAATATCTGTTGGTCATACGCTAAGCAAGGATAGTGCAACACTTTATATCAGAATATAGGCAGGTTAGGATTCAATACAACAAGTGCTTACCTACTCATGAACAACACAATACCGCTACCCTAACTACCAATGAATTAAATAACCACTTTTCAGACTGCAAAACAATTGTATGACTCCATCTTCCTACCCCCTGACAAAACAATAGTTGTAATAGTTTCTCCTGGTTGGTCTGTTTCTGAATCAGATGTTGGGCCATTGACTGGTGACTTGTCTCCGTGGACCATCGCTGACGGTCTGCCCCAGCTCCGCAGAGCCCAGTCTGCCCAGCCTTCCAGTTCCTTCGGGCGGACTCCAGACCTGCACACGTCCTAGACACAAGCGCCACCTTCCACCTCGTCCTCCCTCCCAGGGGAGAGCCGCGGGCCTGCCACCATGGTGCTGTCACAGAGGCAGCGAGACGAACTGTAAGCGCTCACACACACCACTGCACACATTACACTGCATACAGACGTGCAGAAGTCTCTTTACAGGCCTGAACATAAACAAGCAGAAGCGTGGCTGGACAGAAGCAGTGTTCAGTCAGTGTGAGTGGTGTCCTCACTCGTTGGCAACGGACACGAACACACTAGACGCACACAAGGCGAGACTAACCTAGACGTACCATTGTCATGATGACGGCAGCCTTGCTGTCAATCATCCATCTATGCTAGCCCCTTCCTAAAAGCGGCAGATCAATATCACAGCGTTTAGTCCCCGTGTTATCTGCGTTGTGATCGGGCTCTGCTGCCGCTGTGTAACCCTAGAGCCTGTGGGCCGAGTGACCTGCCTTCTGAGGATGCGTGGACGGGCGGCGGGTCAGTGTGAATATTTCATAGGCCACATGACGGGAGGAGGAGAGCGGGGGATGGGGGCAACCCAGAAAATCAAAGTGTACATTTCCTGGGCCGCCTCTGGTAGTTCCCATAGACGGGAACACTGAGCTATTCATTGTATGCCTCAATGGATGATATGTTGACCTGTTCTGTTGGTCAGCTGTCTCTTGTTCTTTGTCGATTCAATGAATTACTGGCAAAAAGAAAGACAATCAATCAACAATCAACAGACTGTTTAGTTAATTAGATGTGGTTGAAATATAATCAGTGGGCCAACGTGGTGGTTGAGCCGTTTCTTCAAATACAACAAGGGTGCTCATCAAACTACAGGCAGTCTGAGGTCCAGATATTAAACATTTACCAGTATTAAACATTTACCAGTAAGGACGGGGCAGGCTCTCGTGTACGGCATGGAGAACATGGGCGTAGGGAAGGGTATTGGGGTACGTCTTTGGCAGGGCTCTTGATGGGGGGAATCGTCGCTTCTTTTGCTTAAATCCTTCATTCTATGCTAGGCATTTTGGTTTGAAACCCAATTACTCCTGGTTAGCGTTATTGCTTCTGCCCAATGGCCACTTATGTGTCCCCCTAGCCATCCCTGGATGAAGTGTTGCTTCTCAAGGGCCTCTTCCTGTCCCCACTGCAATGGGCTGTGGGGTGAGAAGCACATGTGTACATGTTTATTTACTGCTGTCCTCTGGTGGTGGCAACTCCTGCCAGAATTGGACTCAATTGAAAGTTGTCACACTGCACATGGATTCGATATCAGCCTGTGAGGCAGCCATAAAACACAGGCTAAATATAGCACTTGGCGCTCATAAAATATTCACTCATCATCATGGGTCAAGCGACTGGACTTATGTCATTATGTGTGGGTGTGAATATTTTCACAGTGGCCCTTTTCAGTGCAGAGGCTAATCCCAGACATTTTAAGAACAAGGCATTTTTTGGTGATGTTTTACTGTTCCCTTGACTACAAAAACGGACTCTCTGAGATTTGAAGAAGTCGATTTCCTTCCCCCTGAAGGTGCAGCATTTCTCTGGTGCTGGTGCGGAGAATTAAGGTGGAGCTGGATAACCAGCTCTCCCATCGCTCAGAAAGGGTGTGGCTCTTTCTCTTAAGGCAGACTGGTCAACTTGCTTAAGGTGGAACTACTAAATTAAGAAAACACACTCGTACCCCCCTCAAAATACCCCAGTCAATGACGTATGTATTTCACTGTTTTTGTTCACATAATCCGGTGAACAATATTCAGCAGTTAGATTTATATTTTTAAGTGATCCCCCTTTTCACTTATTTTCCCCAGAAACCGAGCGATAGCAGACTATCTCCGGTCCAATGGCTACGAGGAGGCCTACTCCACCTTCAAGAAGGAGGCGGAGATAGACATGGTAGGTGGAGCCCTCATGGTTAGGAGGTCAGGAGCGAGGACGGCTGCCCGCTGACCACAAGCTCTTCTTTCTGTCTCTGCCTGCAGAATGAAGAGGTAGATAAGAAGTACGCCGGCCTTCTGGAGAAGAAATGGACCTCAGTCATCAGATTACAGAAGAAGGTGAGCACTGTGTTTACTGTTTGCTGCTGTTGTCCACCTGCATCGCTCGATCCATCCGTACTGCTCTACCTTGCCACAGCGTGGCCGGACATTTCTTGACGAGAGAACCGTTTCTTGGCCAGTCTTTCTCCGTACAAGTCGTGTATTTATGAGCATGACCCCCTGTGTACTGAGGGCTGAGTGGACCAGTGATGTTTGACCCCTGGTGTCGAACAGGTGATGGAGCTGGAGTCCAAGCTGAACGAGGCCAAGGAGGAGATGACCCATGGGGGCCCCGTGGGCCAGAAGAGGGACCCCAAGGAGTGGATACCCCGCCCGCCCGAGAGATACGCCCTGAGCGGGCACCGCGCACCGGTGACGCGCGTCATCTTCCACCCTGTGTTCTCCGTCATGGTCACGGCCTCCGAGGACGCCACCATTAAGGTACGACCGGGAACTGGCTTACATTCAACTTTGATGATTGAAAGTTCTCTCCCATCATTTAAACACTGTTACAGTGAAGTTATTGGATGGCACTCAAAGCAGAACATCAGCCTCAGGATGTTGATGCATTGGGTAATAGGACACGGTTATTCTAACTTGAAACCAATTGCAGAGTTGGGTTTCCTTTCATATTGTAGCGTGCAGATCCCCTGAAAGGCCCTCTTTGAACAGGGTGCTTCTCCTGTCGGTACGCCTGAGGGAGGCACTACCAAGCAGAACAAGAGCACTGCAGCACGTTGCTCTCTGTTCTCTGTGGATCTCGCCCCCTCGTCCTCTCTCGTCCGTCCCCCCGTCCCCCCCCCCCCTCCTTGTTTCCTGATCTTTCTGCATTGTCACTGATCATTTCAGGAAGTAGTGCTGCGGCTGTTGTCGGACGCAACCCTTGAGTAATGCACCATGGGAAAGGTCTTGATTTATTTCACAGCTACAGACCGTGTTATTGTCAGAGAGGGGCATGCATGCATTGTTAGATCAACGCCATTTATTTAATCTAGAAGACGGGTGTCTGCTTCCACTAGTCCAACTCTAACAGGATGATGTCACATTTACCTAAGGCAACATTTGCATACTGTGAGTCTGGAACTGCCCTCGGTGAGGCCTGCTCTTTCAAATGGTTCATCCCTGTGTCTTTAGATTCTCCCATTTGGCACCTCTGAACACAGCCTAGTTTAGCCCCTGGGAGCACCTCAGGGCAGGGGTCTTTATTAACCCACCCAGGCGGCTGGTTGGGCATATCCTGCCATTATTTGATAAGGTGTTTCTGGTTGTTGTTAAAGGTTCTGCTGCCGGATGTATAACCAAGCAGCAGCAGCAGCAGCATCAACCTTCAGCCAGGAGAGCTTCGCAGGCTACTTGTTTGAATGCTCTTAACTTTTGTGTCCCTCTACCTGAACGCTAATCATTCGTTTATTCTGGACCATGTCAAAACTTATTGATGTCATATTGTGCCTTCAGGTGTGCTGAAAATAGATACACTAAATGTTCCTGTTATGAGCCATTACCTTGTAGAAAAGGAACGTTTTCCTGAAGTAGAGGATCTAGTCAGTCATTTTAAAGGGATAGGGTTAGGATCCTGGTTGGAGAAATCTGTAAATCGGCGATTGCCTGACTTACCCAGATCAGGCGAGTGGTTTATTTCCAGAGCCATTGTTTGTGTCCCGAAGGCCTTCCCTTTCACTTATACCGCAGCAAATCCTTCAATGGAGGAGTTGATGAGCAAAGGAGTGGGCTGTTGTTGTTGCTCTTTCTGCGGTTCTGGTTGCTTTTGTATTTATCCAGAAGCGGGCTCTGACTCATGGTCTGCTTTCACCAGGTGTGGGACTATGAGGCGGGGGACTTTGAGCGGACCCTGAAGGGCCACACAGACTCTGTGCAAGACATCTCCTTCGACCAGACGGGCAAGCTGCTGGCCTCCTGCTCAGCAGACATGAGCATTAAGCTGTGGGACTTCCAGGGCTTCGAGTGCATCCGGACCATGCATGGTGAGACACGCCCGCACGCCCGTAGCCACATGGCAGCCATCTTGGATTTAATGGCTAGCTGTTTGGGGTAATTCAGTGTGGGATTACACATTCAGTTCCCCTGACCAGGTAGGGTGAAAAACACCCTCTGCTATGCAATCAACTGCTGGCCCATCTGAAACCAATTACAAAATACACATTTCAACTTGTAGGATTGTTATTAAGTTGCAGATAAGAAAGCAGTTAACTGTTCAGACTGAAGCTCTGGGCTGAATCCTCCCTCGTCTGAGTCCTGGTTGGGGAGAAGGCTGATCTGTCCCTATGGTGAACACGCAGAAGAGTGACCGCCTCGTTTGCTTTTTTCCCAGGCCACGACCACAACGTGTCTTCTGTAGCCATCATGCCCAACGGAGACCACATCGTGTCCGCCTCCAGAGACAAGACCATCAAGATGTGGGAGGTGGCCACTGGGTGAGTCAGGCTGAAGCGCCGCAGACAGGCCAGACGGCAGTCACACCGTTTGAACCACTGGAACAGACAAATCCTGTGATTTCCTTCATCAGCTTTTATGTATTTAATAAAGGTGCATTAAAGTCGGACTAAAGTCGTCGTCCCCCCCCCCTCCAGCTACTGCGTGAAGACCTTCACGGGCCACCGGGAGTGGGTGCGCATGGTGCGCCCCAACCAGGACGGCTCCCTACTGGCTAGCTGCTCCAACGACCAGACGGTGCGCGTGTGGGTGGCCTCCTCCAAGGAGTGCAAGGCGGAGCTCCGGGAGCACGAGCACGTGGTGGAGTGCATCGCCTGGGCCCCGGACAGCGCCCACCCCACCATCCTGGAGGCCACCGGCTCCGAGGTGGGCCCCCCCTCTCTCGCGCCGCACGCAGTTGGGAGCCAAAGGCTTTTTGTAGACACCAATATTCAACCTGATGGAGTGTTTCCATACAGTAGGCATATGACCTTGATAGGATTGTTTATCTATTCAAAGTCTGTTGCCCCCTGGTTCTGTGTCTTGAACACATGCAAGACACATGTCTTGCATGTGTCTTGCATGCACCAAATGCATCATCTAATGCACCTCTACCTTCCCAGAATAAGAAGAGTGGCAAGCCTGGGCCGTTCCTGCTCTCAGGCTCCAGAGACAAGACCATCAAGATGTGGGACGTCAGCACCGGCATGTGTCTCATGACGCTGGTAAGACCTCTGATCCGCACGCTAGACACAGGACACTGTTCCTCTGTCTAGAGCTCTGTAACACACGGGACCCTGTCTCTCTGTATAGAGCTCTTTAACACACAGGACACTGTTCCTCTGTCTAGAGCTCTGTAACACACGGGACCCTGTCTCTCTGTATAGAGCTCTTTAACACACAGGACACTGTTCCTCTGTCTAGAGCTCTGTAACACACGGGACCCTGTCTCTCTGTATAGAGCTCTTTAACACACAGGACACTGTTCCTCTGTCTAGAGCTCTGTAACAAACGGGACCCTGTCTCTCTGTATAGAGCTCTTTAACACACAGGACACTGTTCCTCTGTCTAGAGCTCTGTAACAAACGGGACCCTGTCTCTCTGTATAGAGCTCTTTAACACACAGGACACTGTTCCTCTGGATAGAGCTCTTTAACACACAGGACACTGTTCCTCTGGATAGAGCTCTTTAACACACAGGACACTGTTCCTCTGGATAGAGCTCTTTAACACACAGGACACTGTTCCTCTGGATAGAGCTCTGTAACACACAGGACACTGTTCCTCTCTCTGTCCTAGGTCGGCCATGACAACTGGGTGCGGGGAGTCGTGGTGCATCCGGGCGGCAGGTTCATCGTGAGCTGCGCTGATGACAAAACCCTGCGAATCTGGGACTACAAAAACAAGCGCTGTATGAAGACCCTGTGTGCCCATGAACACTTTGTTACCTCTCTGGGTGAGAACCGCACGGACGACAAGGCTCACACCGCCTGCCTCACACGTCTCCTGCATCCAGGCACTGCCTGTGGTCCAGAGGACTGTGCCTTTTGTAGCATGTAGAGATGTTATTTGTGATCGTGTCCACTAAACGTCTCTCTCTCCTGCAGATTTCCACAAGAGCGCCCCCTATGTGGTGACGGGCAGCGTCGACCAGACAGTCAAAGTCTGGGAGTGTCGCTGAGGCCGATGTCGATAAACCCCGCCCTACTCCGCCCAAACCCCGCCCGCTTTCCAGCGTAACCCCCTCCAACCCCGCCCCCGTCCAGCCTCCTGCACTCCCAACCATAGTTAACCTCCCCCCTCCCTCTACTATTCCAGCTCTATCAACATGACTATTGTCCTTTTATGTAAATTATTCTGGATGTAGGGTACGCTTAATAAATGTCACGCAACCTCTTGACACAAGAACACACACACAGCAACAGAAGTATTCCTTGCATGGTGAATCAAATGGAGAAGAAAAAAAAGAATTGTATACTGTTGAATTTGCCTAATTTGCATACCGTCGTCATGACTCCAGAGGGGTCCAGGGTTAAATGTATCTGTGTCCGGGTAACTGACAAGTTGAGCACGAAAAAAAATACAATCTTGACCCGCCGTGGCTGAAGAGTTTAGGTTGCAGTTTTTTTTTTTTTTTTTTTTATACATCCCAACCTCCACTGTGGGGTCTGTCGTCGCAGTGGGGGGCTGGAGACGGAGACCACAGAGAGGTTTCGGTCCTGGTCTGTAGTACACCGCCTGGTCTGTAGTACACTGCCTGGTCTGTAGTACACCACCTGGAGGTGGAAAATGGATCATGCTTTAGCCCCCATCCCCGTAGAACACATGCGTTTCTTTCCAAAAGCGTGTGTATGACTGCGCGTGTGTGTGTGTGCGCGTGTGTATTCGTCTCTGTGTGTATATAATGACAGGGCAAACGGTTTCCGCCAGCTCTTCTCTGATTGGACAGGACGTGGCACAGAGGAGGGGGAGAAAGGAAAGCTTCTGGCTCTGTTGGTTCCTCTATAGTGAGAGCGTGTGTAGTAGACACTCACGGACCTTAAATATCCCTATGCTGCTGAGTAGACACAGGTGTGTTTCACAGAGGTCTGCTCACCTTTTTATGAGCTGTCGATGTGTGAGTGTTTGCCCCCCACCCAACCCCCCCCCCCCCCCCCTGTCGCTCGCTCTCTTTCTGCCTTGTACGCCCGTCACGCTCCCTCACGGGGAGGACGTTCTGCTTTCTGTGGTCCCACTGCTCTTTACACACACGCATACACTCAGAAATGCACATACACTCACAATACATTTTGTGTATCAATATATCTGGATGTCATTGTTTGCAACATAATGAAATAAAAAATCTGTAAATGTAACGTTTCGTGGTTCTGGCGTCTCTTTTTAAAAGCGATATGGTGAATGCTGCACATCCTGTAGGTACTCGGGGAAACTTCAATAGCCTGATACTACACCCGTCTGTTAGCATGGAGGCACTCTGCACACAGACCGTTGTTGGGGGAAGGTGAAACTGAAATGTGTTTCTTAGCACGTCTGAAGGCTGCGGCTGACCTGCCACCCCTCATCCACCTGCAGCGTCTGGTGGCTGGCAGCAACGCTAGCTCAGGCTGTCTGGAGCAGCGGGGAAGTAAGGCGAGAAATCAAGAGGCAGACGGAGAGTGAAGCTACCTTATCAATTATGTAGGCCCCACACACACCTGTTGACCAGCCCCGAGGCTTTTAGTCTCTTAATGTCCCCCTCTGTATCCCGGCAACGGTCGCCAGGGCGGCAGTTACCACGGCACTGACTGCACCACGTCACCCCGCCCAGATGCTGGGGAAGGAAGCCGGGTCCCAGCTTGGCTGCTAGCTGGAGAAAGGCGACCACGACATCTGAGACCCAACTAAAAACGGGTCGGTCAAGCCGTGCCTTTCGTGTTGGTTTGTAACTATCGGTCTGTCAGCTTGAGCTTGCATGACGATCTCTTTGGAAATGCTTGTAGTTTAAAAGCACCTTCCTCATTTCAAGTCGACAGCCAAGAGAAGTCTCACATGGGGGATGGGGGGAACGGTCCAAGGTCATGTCTCTCAGCCGTCATGTCTCTGGCCATTCCTCTGAGAGGAATTATGTGTGAGAAACTCTTAAGTGTAAAATAAACAGCTACCTGAATACTTATAGTACCGGAACGTGCCAATGTAGGTTTGTGTGTCACTGGCTAAACGTAGATCCAATAATAGGCCCTTGTGAGCTCAATGTTTATGTAGAAATGTTTCCATCTACAGGCCGACAGTAGCAGGACACACGTTCCGTATTCCGTGTAATTTGGATATAGGTCCACAGGGAGCACTATCAATTTTGGACTTCATGTTTAATGAACACATACACACACGATAACTCGATCGTTTAAAGATGTTTTGTTCCTTGACTTGAAGGAATATTATTATGTTAAACGAGAACAGATCATTTGTTATGTTAAAAATACTATCCTGTGCCAGCATTGTGGGAACATCATACAAACTAATTGATTAATTGATAATATGTCCGGGTAAATTACATATTTACAGTAGGCCTATATATAAATATAGGTGTGTGTGTGTGTGTGTGTGTGTGTGTGTGTGTGTGTGTGTGTGTGTGTGTGTGTGTGTGTGCGTGTGAGAGACTGGTTGTCTGAAGTCCACGTGCAACACGTCGCGCCCTTATAGTTTCGATACTGACGTGACGTCACTTTGAATATAAACTTGATAGGTCTTCTGAAATACGATAACATGCAATAAAGAACGACACCAACACCCTTAACACTGGACGACTTAGGTCTGTAGAGAAGAAAAAAAAAACATTATACGTTGCTTTCAGATGAATGCACTGTATTGCAACCTGTGTACAAAGTCACGCACGCTTTGCCGTTTGTAACACCACGCCCTTTAGTTTGACTGACGGGTATGGTCCCGAGACAGCAGGGTGGCTAGTCACGCTCTCGCCATGCAAATGAACCGAGCTCCGGACGGGCGGGTGCCCATGTGGACAAGCACCATGCCTTGTTGTTCTGAGCGCTCATTGGCCCACTGGCACTGATAGGTTTTAATGCGCTGCGGGCCAATGGAGTGCAGGATAGTACGGTGGGTGGATTACACGGACGGGTATCCCTACTGACCCATAAACAAATCTGACTGCACGTTCAAATGAAAGTTTTTCTTGATGCAAGAAAGTAATCTATCGCATTGAGAAATGAATATAGCATAACCATAAAGTAGTCAACGTTTACAACACATTGGTAAGTTGGGTTTTCAGATGAAGGGAACGATGTTGATCTCCTCGACCGATCCACGGCGGGCAATTTGGTCCGGGTTTTGATAGCGGCTGTAGTAACGAGGCGGTCTGGAAACCGGGAGGGCGTGTCCTACACTCGGTACGAGGCGCCTTGTTGTGTGTATTCCTGTGCTCGCATCGCCATCTTGTTGCGATCATCTTTTACGTATGCAAGGATTCGCCTTCGGTTTATACGTTTTGAAACTTTGCCGTTTTTTAACGGAAAGGGGGGGATTGTTTTACGCGCGTGGGCAAGCCGTGCACAAGGCCCTCCTGGGGCGCGCTGCTCGTCGTTGTTCCGCGGTCCCGGGAACCGGGTTACCGACCGAGGGGCGCGCGCGATGAGCATCGACACCCTCCTGGAAGCAGCCCGGTACCTGGAGTGGGAAGCCCAGCAACACGCTGCACCCGGTGAGTTGGGATTAGCAGCTCGAGCGAACAACCAGAGCATGTAGTGGAACCATGACCAGGCTGCCTGTTAACACATGTCGCCTGCAGAGCGGACCACTTCAGAGACCCCAATAGTCCGGACTAATGCAGCTCAGTTATTAAATTACCCGCGAGATGAGAACGGAACACATGCGCTCCCCGTCCTATGCTGTAAAATTGAGATTACTGAGTCACAGTTGTGAGTCCGACCAGCAGGACGTGGTCTGAATGTCCTACCGACTGAGTGGTGGGTCCGACCTGCTGGACGTGGTCTAAAGGTCCTACTGAGTGTGTGTGTGTGTGTGTGTGTGTGTGTGTGTGTGTAAGGAACCATCACGTGAATGAGTGACAGGCGACCCTGGAATGTGGGATCGATACAAAGTAGCGGAGCAACCACCGCGGCTACTTTCTTGCTCAGGTGGAGATCTGATGCGCCGACGCACAGACCCAACAAGTAATATGTGGGATCGGAATGGATGAGCCGTAAAAAGTTCGCTGCGTCTTATGTCGGAGAGAGGGGGAACCAGGGGTTGTTCCCTGGTATTAGGCGCTGGGGCGGCGGCGTCTTATATTGGAAAGGGGAAACCAGGGATGTTCCCTGGTATGAGGTTATGGGGCGGCGGCGTCGCGCTCTTTACGTAACGTGACATTATGACGCGCGGGGCGGGGCCGCGGCTAGCGAGATCAGTGTGGGGGACAACCTGTCGTTCCGTCCGTCTATCGGTTCATATAAAACCATGAAGTCCAGACGGGACCGTGCGACCTCCGACCCGTCGTGGTAGACAACGGTGTAGATCGCTGTCGGCTTGGACCGTCTGGAGCGGGGCTTTCGGTCTCGCCCTTTGGGTGACGTGTCAGATCTCCCCCCCACTGAAGACCCGCCTCCGACTACCACGTGCACTCTACTGCTCTCCCTATTCGGCTCGCGGAGGGAGTCACAGGGTCATTTGGAATGAAGAAAGTAGGGCACCCCCCCCCCCCAAAAAATATATATTTTATCCGCTTCTTTTCCTCCATTAATGCAGAAGTTATGTAATTTAGTTTTGTGTGCATTTTCAGCGTGCAAGCAATCGACTAGTCTTGCATTGTCATGGATAATGCGTCTTTAAAAGCTCACGTAATAGGACGTAAACCCCACTGACATGATGGAGCATTGGACAAATACAAATAAATCGCCATAATATCCACTCCCCGCTCAGAGTTATGTGCACGTTATAGCGCTTTATATGGAATAATACTATGGGGTTCTACTATGGCTGTCGCTGGAGTTCATGGCAACTGAGATCCTTTAATACATAACAACATGCAATTGTTGGTTAATAGCGTTGTGTGTGGGGGTGGGGGGAGGGACCCCTTGCACGTGAGCATGACTAAACACGTCTTTATTTAATATTGATTGACTGGTATTCCATTTAGTAATGTAAGAGTAGCCTATGTTATTCAGGTTAAGAAGCGTAGCTATGGGGATCTGTCTGTGTATGTATGTATATATATGTGTGTGTATGTGTATATATATATATATATATATATATATATATATATATAATCCATTCCCTCCTCCCCCCAGAGGAGGACCAGCTCGAGCAGAGGGAGCTCTTTGCCCGGGAGGCGGAGCTACGGCGCTCGGAGGTCACCGTGTCGGCCCAGACCGGCGGAGTCCACCCCCGCCCGGTCGCCTGGGGCAACGAGCCCCTGCACCTGCAGACGCACCATGTCCCCGTGGTGGCCCCCCCTCCTCCTCCTCCCCCCTCCCTCCGGGCCCCCCTCGTCCCCCCTGTCCTGCTCCCCGTCCTCACGCCCGCCCCCTCGCCGCTGCGTCCCGCCGTCGCTGCGGCCGCCTCCATCGCCGTGGCGACACCCATGCTCAACGGCTCCTCCCCCTCTCATCACCTCCAGCTGCAGCAGCTTCCGCTTCCTCCGCCGCTCGCCAGCGCTAGCCCCCGCCCCCTGCTCTCTTCTCCAACTATAAAGTTGGAGCCCGCCCCCCAGCAGAACGGCGCTGTCCCGCCCCAGCTGCCCCAGCTCCAGTCGCCCTACCAGGCGGCCTTCAGCCCCCCCAGCGGGGCGGCGTCCCCCCTGATGCCCCCCCACTCGCCTGAGTCCAGGACCAACGGCCTGCTGGACGACATGCGGGGGGCCGACGGGAAGCGACGGCCGGGGGGGTGAGTCTGTCTGTGTGTGTGTGTGTGTGTGTGTGTGTGTGTGTGTGTGTGTGTGTGTGTGTGTGTGTGTGTCTGTGTCTGTGTGTGTGTGTGTGTGTGTGCCATGATAATACACGGTCCAAATCAAGTATTTATGTTGATACATATTTTTTTTGACCAGCCAATTGTGCGCAGAAGTTGAGTGAACTGCTATTTTTCTATGCGTGTTTGTTTGTAGAGTTGTGCGTTAGCCGCTGACCGCAGCATGTGGCTGTGGGGGGTGCTAGCAGGATACACTTGTCCCCCTGATAATGTCATGCTAAGTCCACTCTCAAGGGGAGGTATCCAGTTGGATTGTGTTTGAGTTCAACTGTTGCTCGGGGTACTCTGTGATCCCGTCTCGTGTAGAAGTGTTGACCAAACGATGGCTATAGAGGGGAGGGCTGCCGGGCTCCTGGGAAGGTCTACGCCGCTACACACACAGGACTCGGACCAGGATCCAGTCTTTAGTTCTCCCGGTCACATCGCTGTAGGGTTAGCGTTAAAAACGTTGGCACATTAAATACGACCGTAATATATATGTTTTAGATGTATGTATCGGTTAATGACGGCAAAATGGCTCACTCTTGTTTTTTTTTGGAGATTACAATATTTTTGTAATCTTTTTTGATTTGCTCGATTGTGTGTGTGTGTGTGTGTGTGTGTGTGTGTGTGTGTGTGTGTGTGTGTGTGCGTGTGCGTGTGTGTTGTGAACATGTTGTGATGATAACGTCCTGTTCGTGTTCCAGGGCGGGAACACGCGAGGTGCACAACAAGTTGGAGAAGAACAGGTTGGTGTCCCCCTGAGGGGGGGGGGTACAAGTGTTGTTAGAATGGTGGTGGTTGGGGGGGGGGGGGGGGGGGCTCCTCATAATTTTGTCTTGTCGGGAGGAAAGGATGATTTAATCCATTTGGAACGTGATCCGTTGCAGATGTGCTAACATGTGCTGGTCAGATGAAGTCAGAAAGAGCCCTAACCTACTTATACCTGGGTGCGTGATGGAGGTGTCCAGCCAGTCACCTGTGTGCCCATGTCACCCCCCCCCCCCCCCACCAGACGTGCTCACCTGAAGGAGTGCTTTGAGACGCTGAAGAAGAACGTTCCGAACGTGGACGAGAAGAAGACCTCCAACCTGAGCGTCCTCCGTGGTGCGCTGCGCTACATCCAGGTACGCCCACCTCGTCATCCCCAAGTCCCCCGGCACCAGCCTAGCCCCTCCCTCCCAGGTACAGAGACGTCCTAAGGCATTTCACCTCATGGGAAAGTAGTCGTGTGGCACATCACTAGAAAGATTAGATAAGCCTCGTAAGCTTACCGACGGACAGTTCCAACCCCAAACAAAATAAGAAACATGCAACAACAAGAGTTATGAATTTCATAACTATGCACATAAATGGCAATATTTCTTCTAACCCTTGATGTACAAAACTATTAATTATATGAAAGTTGAGGTTCTACTGATTCAAAAAATCCAAACTATATCACTGTGATCAAATCAGTCAAGAATCAAGTTTTTCTTCACTTTTTCTAGTTACAACCATGGATGATGTCTTCCCTTTGTTGTTTTTGTCATCAAAATTGTGTTTGATTGCATCACACTCCCATCAGAGGGTAATCTAGTGTCTTGGCACCATGTTGAAACTTAACACGTTGTTTACCATCATTGTATAGTAGCCAAGAGAGGGTTCAGAGGTTATATGTAAATTGCCTTCAATCAGATCACGTGTCCTTTCGTCGCCATCTATAGGCCGTATGGTGTTATCGTTGGACTTCCCAGACTTTTCAATGCAGGGGTCAAAATTCAAAATCGTACAATGGGTTTCCAAGCTATCCACCCGCTTGTGTCTCATTACGTTTATATTGTCATTTTTGCATTGGTTTGCATTTGATTTATGTTTTTATTTTGAGATTTTTCCCAAACCTACTTCTACTAAGACCTCTATCTTTGCTACCAACTGACAATGACTAGATGGTATTCACTCTAAATCATGACATTTATTTCAGAAGAAAATAAATCTTCCACCTCTGCTGTGTTCTATGTTTCTTCGGTTTTGTAGCCGGTAAGGGGCAAACTAAAACGGTCATTACTGCGCTCAGGCAGAGATGTAGTCTGTATATGTCATGTGAAAAGTAGTGAGTTGCTGACTCATGAGGAAACAGCACATGGGGGGGGGTTGTGTGTGAGGCTGGGCTGCTCAAGGCTTCTGATACCGGACGTATATGAGTTCATTCATCCGCTTTCTGTAGAGAGAATGAGGCTTTGGAGCAAAAGAAAAAACATGATCGGTCGGTGCTGCAGGCTTTCTCCACCTGCAGTTAGCCCCAACAGAGCCCATCCAGCCCGCCATCGATACCACAACATGTGTGTCCTCCCTAAACCTGTTGGGTTGAATCAGTGGTTATACCTTCAGGTTACAGGAGGTACCCGTGTTGACACCCACCTACACGTCACATTCCACTAGGCTCTGTTAGGCCTCTTTGTTTGAAGTATTTCTAAATGAATACTAAATAAAAGTTGATTTAAATCCTCCTTTCCCCCCCGACAAGACGAAATGATGAGCAGGCATGAGGAGGATAAAAGAAATGATTCCCCAGCGACAGATTCTTCCCTTGTGATCTGGTCCTGTGCTCTCCCCCCTCCCCCTCCCCCCTCCCCCTCCCCCCTCCCCCTCCCCCCTCCCCCTCCCAGTGCGTCTCTCCAATGATAGCGGAGGCACATGGCTAGAGTGAGTCTGGTGATGTCATCCCCTGGCAGCAGCAGGGGGGGAGGGGGGGGGGGGGAGACAGACACAGGACCCCCGTCTGACACCGCTTCATGGTCCACAGCAAGTCGATCGTACGGATAGCGCTCTCACGTTGGGCTGCCTCTCTGCTCCTCTACTCCCACCTGCTTCGTTCTGGTCCTCTATCGCTCCCCCCGCCTGCTCCCCCCCCGAGAACTCCGGTAACCATAGCAACAGGCGTGCACTGCATCCCACCGGCCCCCCTTGTGTTTACTGGAAAACGTGTGTGTGTGTGTGTGTGTGTGTGTGTGTGTGTGTGTGTGTGTGTGTGTGTGTGTGTGTGTGTGTGTGTGTGTGTGTGTGTGTGTGTGTGTGTGTGTGTGTGTGTGTGTGTGTGTTTGTTTGTTGGGAGGGGGGGGGGGGGGGGGGAGCTCCTTGCCAATTAGATTGCCCCTTAAATTCCCCTTATAATCTGCCACCAATCACGTCCAAATCCTCGGGAACCTGGTTGCAATGGAAACCTGAGGTTGGCAGCTGATGTGGTGCTGCCGCAGAGACGAGGTCACTGAGGGGTCAGATGAACCAGGCTCCACAAGGTCACTGAGGGGTCAGATGAACCAGGCTCCACAAGGTCACTGAGGGGTCAGATGAACCAGGCTCCACAAGGTCACTGAGGGGTCAGATGAACCAGGCTCCACGAGGTCACTGAGGGGTCAGATGAACCAGGCTCCACAAGGTCACTGAGGGGTCAGATGAACCAGGCTCCACAAGGTCACTGAGGGGTCAGATGAACCAGGCTCCACAAGGTCACTGAGGGGTCAGATGAACCAGGCTCCACAAGGTCACTGAGGGGTCAGATGAACCAGGCTCCACAAGGTCACTGAGGGGTCAGTTGAACCGGCCTTCACTAGGTCACTGAGGTCACTGAGGGGTCAGTTGAACCAGGCTTCACTAGGTCACAGAGCCAGCCGATACTTGCTCCCTCTCTTTCCTGGGTGACTCTCACCCTGTTCCTCCTGGCCTCTAGGAACAGAGCTCTGTCCGCACTCGGCCCTGACAGAGTGTGTTGCATGACGCCGATTGGTTGAGACAAAGGACAGTCACATAGCTCCTCCCACTCTGAGCTCTTCCTGTGCGTTCACACCAAAAGCTGTAAAAGATGCAAAGTCGCAGAATGGCTCCAAACGCAACGCTGTCCAAAATATTGACATCTCGTATCGCTGTTGCGACTTAAAGGAGCCGTGCTTTTTGCCTGTACGCTCGTAGTTGAGGCCAGTGCTGCTGCTGATGCCGAGCCACAAAAACACAAGATAGTCATAAGTTTGGTCAATAGAAAAATAATAATAAGCATAAATACATGAAACACTGAATAACTAATTAATGGAGCGATTGCTTATATACTAGATTATAGCTCAGTTGATCGCTATCGTGTGTGTGTGTGTGTGTTTGTGTGTGTGTGTGTGTGTGTGTGTGTGTGTGGTATTGTTTATTATGGAAAAGATCCGCTCAACGGGAGCATTTGTGCCAGGCAGACGCACGGCAAACGGACAAATTAGAAATAGATTTTTGTGCGGTATCCCCCTGCTTCTGAAATGCACGCACGTCTCCCCCCGCCGCTCGTCCGCTGGTTTCCATCAGCATTCCACTGTGTGACCATCCCTGTTGCGTAATGCGGATTGCGTATGCCCTCATACATTGTTGAAATCATATGCTGGATGCATTATACTTTCTATGTGTTTCTTAGTTAATGATCGGGCTATAAAAAGACCACGTTGGCTCTGCAATCGCGGACTAAAGGCCAAGGGGTTAGTGGTTGGTGGACATTTGAGCTCGGGACACGCAGCTCAAAATCTCACGCACCATGATGAAGGAACACATGTGTGGTAGGAACTAGGAACTAAAGTTCTCGCGTATGTTTACTGGGACCAGCGCCGGCGAGAGACATCTACATTCCGATTGGCTGGCGGTCATTTACAGCCAAAACGCTACTAGCTCATGTGCAGAGAGTTGAGCTGTTTTCAACTCTCATATACAGCTTTACAGCCTAAAAGCTATCGCTGAAGCGTTTTATTGCTCCTATCGCTTTATCTCTCATGTCGAATAGAAAGTGAATGGGCGTTTATCGCTCAAAACGCTTTACAGCTTTTGGTGTGAACGCACAGTTCCCTCAACATGTGCGCGGTTCCAGGAAGTGGTCATGTGATCCACTCCGGCATAGCTCATAGCTATAAAAAATGTGTTCTTAGAAAACAACCGTGTGCACGCACATTTCTGCATACACTCCTGCACACACACTCCTCCACAAACACTCAGTCAGGAGCTAGTCTCCTGTCCTGGGGGAGTGGCTCAAAGGGAAACCAGAAGGGAGGGGTGGGATTTAGTTAGTTGGATCCTTTTTAAAAGCTCCTTCAAAGTTCTCCAGACTGCCGACCCCAGCGCTAATGATGACCTTTACTTAATTCACGTGAGTTGGATCCACCATATCTGTATAAGTGAGGGAACGGAAGAGACTGGAATACCTGGAAGCCCTTTGAATCCTCCGGTACTTTGGGTCATGCTGAACCTCCCCCCCCCCCCCCCCCGCTCTGCAGACGCTGAAGCGCAAGGACAAGGAGTACGAGCACGAGGTGGAGCGGCTGACCCGGGAGAAGATCGCCTCGCAGCAGCGGCTGGCCCAGCTGAAGAAGGAGCTCGGCCCATCCATGGACGCCACGGAGATGGAGCGGGTCCTGAGGCAGACGGTCCAGCCCGAGGACGACCAGGTGTCCACCTCCACCGCATCAGGTAGGACCTCCCCCCCCACGTAGAACCTCCCCCCCCCCCCCCCCCCCCCCCTCAGGTAGGACCTCCACTGCCTCACCTCAGCCTGCCTCACCTCCCTCTCTGTGAGGACTCGGACCAGGGCTAGGTCGGATGAGTTCAGAGCGATGATGGGAGTCATTTGTAAGACATGTCCTACCCATCGGTCGGCTGTAGCGAGGGGAATGTGCTGTTTAACGTGTATAATACATATTGTAGAACTGGCTCTGTATAGGAGGACTGTTGTTTAGGGGGATGTCTTCCTGTGCAGCTAACCAGCTGTGGTTGAACGATGGTTTTGATGACAAATTTTGACCACATTTGTCTTCGTCTTCCATTTGATCATACGAAGTCTCATTTAGACAAGACGTCTCGTTTGAAAGGAAGTCCCGGCAAGATGGCCGACAAAAGTAAATCATGAAAGCCATAGACGACACCGCACCATGATATGACAGTAAGCTGGTGTGATGTAATGACCGGGTCTCTCTCTCCCCAGAAGGAGAAGAGGACTTGGACCAGGACTTTGAGGACGAGGACATGCCTGCACCCCTGCCCAGCGAGCCCCCCCCCATAGCCCCCCCGCCCATCTTACAGGCCCACGCCCTTCTCACACTCCAGCCCGCACCCCTCCCTCTCTCTGGAGTGCTGACCACGCCCCAAATGGGAGGAGTCCCCGTGCAGTCCCAGGCCCCGCCCCCTCAGGCCATCGCGCCCCACCCCCCGCAGCCCTCGGCCGCTCAGGCCCAGCCGTCGGTCATCGCCCACGCCGCCGTGTCCCACCCGTCCGTCATCCAGGCCGTCCACCACAAACACCTGACCCCCATCGCCCCCTCGCCCGGCCCCGCCGCCGCCGCGCCCCAGCCGGCGGCGGCGGCGGCGGCGCAGCGCGTCACGGTGACGCACCTGGGCCCCGCGCTCTACCCCCAGGCCCTGACGGTGTCCCAGCACATCGCGCACACCTTCACCCACCACCACCCCCACCACCACGCGCTGGCCCCCGCCCACGCCACGCCCAACGGCCTGCACGTGAACGGGGGCCAGACCGCCGTGCTGGCCCCCCACCCGCAGCTGGGGGGCCAGACCACCCTGCTCAACCCCGTCACGCTGGTCAAACTCACCTGAGGGGCCGCGGACCCTGGGGGGCGGCCCTGGGGGGCGGGACCTGGTCTGACGGTGGACCTCTAAGTAGCAGAACACGTCAGACATGGGACCGGAGGAACACATTGGGCCAGGGTTCTGTGGAAGGACCCGAAGACGTCCGCAGGCGGTGTTTTTGACCCTGGGCGACGGAGACGCCTTCTCTCGTGGTCTCCTCCTTCCCTCACAACCAGAAGCACTAACATGACGCTCATACTCAGGCATCAAGGATCTACCTTCAATATGTGTTCATTTGTCGACAGGAGAAGGTGTAGAAAAAAAAAAGAGTATATAAGAGGAGTTTTATTTTCGTTCTCATTCGGATGCGTTCCCACTAGTTGTGTATTCAGGTAAACGTGACGCAGCTAGGGGGGGTCCCCTCAGTGGAGGGGGGGGGGAGGGGGATCAACATGGAGGCCGCAGCCCCGCTTCGCGGCAGGCTCCAGCAAGGAGACCTCCAGGTTCGAGTCAAAGACCTTCCTCCCTCTCCTCTTCCTCCTCCAGGGGTGCTGATGATAAATCTACTGATTTACTGATCGGCTAAAACAATAGGCTGGCGGGCCGTTTACTTTTTGGACCTCGGGTTCCTCAGTTCACCTGCTCTGAACCCCGGCTCTCTGATCTGAACCCAGGCTCTCTGATCTGGACCCAGGCTCTCTGATCTGAACCTAGGCTCTCTGATCTGAACCCAGGCTCTCTGATCTGGACCCAGGCTCTCTGATCTGAACCCAGGCTCTCTGATCTGAACCCCGGCTCTCTGATCTGAACCCAGGCTCTCTGATCTGAACCCAGGCTCTCTGATCTGAACCCAGGCTCTCTGATCTGGACCCAGGCTCTCTGATCTGAACCTAGGCTCTCTGATCTGAACCCAGGCTCTCTGATCTGAACCTAGGCTCTCTGATCTGAACCCAGGCTCTCTGATCTGAACCTAGGCTCTCTGATCTGAACCTAGGCTCTCTGATCTGAACCTAGGCTCTCTGCTCTGAACTAGGGCTGAATGATTAATCAAATTCATATCGAAATCGCGATGTAATAGAACATGATATGCAAATCGCAAAGGCTGCGATTAAAAGTAATAATAATAATAATTATTATCATGTATTTGTATTTTTATTTTACAATTCAATAGTTAAATAAAGAAGTTTATAATATTAATTAATCTCAACACATCGTCCTGGCCTAAAGGAAAGAGCAGTTTTTATGTTGACTGCTTCCAATGTTGTGTTGGTCATAGTAAAGAATGATTTATTTATTTATTAGTGAATAATACACAACATAAGGAATTTAATAAATCATAAAAAATCGCACATTAAATCACAATCGCAATATTGGTCAAAATAATCACAATTAGATTATTTCCCCAAATCGTTCAGCCTTAATCTGAACCCAGGCTCTCTGCTCTGAACCCAGGCTCTCTGCTCTGAACCCAGGCTCTCTGCTCTGAACCCAGGCTCTCTGCTCTGAACCCAGGCTCTCTGCTCTGAACCCAGGCTCTCTGCTCTGAACCCAGGCTCTCTGCTCTGAACCCAGGCTCTGCTTATTGAGCATCATCTGGGAAACATTCCAAAAAAAACACAATTTGACGGTGAATGCACTCAGTTATATAAAGCTGCAATCTAGTGTTGTTCTTGCTTTTCTGTAACTACTAAATGGCTCTTTCAGCGCTTTGACCCTCATTTAAAACACGGGCATCTTCATTCTGTGTCCTGGATGCAGCCTTACTCTCCAGCCGTCCTTCAGAGAGCCTCCCTAACAGGGAGTCGGCGTGCTTCCTGCTCCTGTGTCTTTGAGACGGGCGTGTTGGGATCAATACAGTGTGCAGCCGTAGCCCCGCTGGCCTCGGGCCGACCAGGCGGTCCTGGCCGCTGCACCTCCAGGTGGTTTAGTCATCACCAGGGATCCTGAACACTCGTGAACCGCAGCTCAGACCGGGAGCGCCGTCTGAATGAATGAATCCTATTTCAGGGGAACGTCAGACGATGATCTTTAAGAGTTTACTAGCGGCCGTTGATGGAAGAGGGTCTCCAGCGTGTCATGGTAGTGACATGCTGTTGTCTGTCAGGTGCTGAAGCCTTCTGCCCTGGTTCCTGTCGATACACGCGTGTAGCTTAAGGCTCCTCTCTGGTGGTCAAAGAGCAGCTTTGTTTGAAAGCAATGCTGGCAAAAGGTCAACAAAGTGAAACGCTGTTCACGTAACAAACATGGCAACATTGGATTGCAAGGATTCCAATCTTCCATCATGTTTCACAAACTTGGTTTGATGATGGTCATTGTTGCCATTGGTCACCAGTGTCTATAAGCAGGAGGATGAGTTATGCCCCGCCCACCGTTCAGGTGAGTCCTGCTGTCACGCTCCACACCAGCCTCCTTTACCCAGGAGAGAACAACGGCTTCGCACCCTCTTCTAAAAACATAGCACAGATCAATGAAGGAACATATTTTCTGCATGGCCGGACGTCTTCTTACACACCAGTGGCAGCTGCATATGAGGCCATGGCAGGAGCTCACCTGATGATGTCATGGCTTTGGTGATGATGTCTAAAACGCCACAGCAAATTCATGAGGCAGATCCAATTTCCAGACCTCATTTAGAGTATTAGGCTGGAAACAATGGTAACATTTTGTGTGTGTGTGTGTGTGTGTGTGTGTGTGTGTGTGTGTGTGTGTGTGTGTGTGTGTGTGTGTGTGTGTGTGTGTGTGTGTGTGTGTGTGTGTGTGTGTGTGTGTGTCAAATCCATTGACGTGTTCCTCACACTGCTTCACCAACTCCGAGGAGCTCTGGTGTAAAGTAATCTATGAATGAACCAAGCAGTGGTCATCGCCAGCGTCCTCCTTCTCTGAACCTCTTGACTAGTTGTTTTATATTCTCTATATCCAAGTTAATCCCAACCTGCTGCATGACTGTGTGTTGGTTGTGTAAACTTGTGCCCTGTGCATGAGGGAAGTGTGTGTATGCTTGGCCAGATGAGTTTACTTAGTTATATATATATCCATACATATATATATATATATCATTACTGAACATAATTTATATATATATATAACCCCCCCCGCCCGTTTAACACTGTGACAGCTTTGTCCGCTTTGTGTGTCCACTCGTGACCGGAGGAATCTGAGGAAGGTCTGTTCCACTTTGGTATTTTTTACTTGTTTTTGTTAGTCTGAGACAGTGAGTGAAAAGGTATTTAAAAAAGAAAGAAAAAAAAGATTTATTCTTCTCTACATAACAAATTGTCAAAAAATCTGTACGATTTTTGTAACATTTGTATGAACGTATGAATATTTTGTACATTTGTGATTGTATGCACGTTTTGGCATATGAGTGTATGTATTTTAAAGTTTTAGCCATGCCACGTTTATTTGCATGTAGACTGCTGTTTGGGTGAGTTTCTTTCTTTGGATGGATGTAACTTTATTTGCGGGACCATGTAACAACACTGCAGAACGAGAGCAGCCTCTTGACCTCATGCTACATTGATATTATATATGAATACAAAGAACATGTTTTCCCTATGGAGAAAGTTTTAAGTTCTATATGGCCTGTACCTTTTGGGCTGCTTTTAGATCGAAATGTCCACTGTTTGAAATAACATGATATTGGATAAAATAATAAATGAAAAAATGATTCTGATAAAATTAAGATTCTTGATAAATCTTATTACCTTTACAACACAGTGTTCTCCTGGTGTCGTCTATGAATCACACCTACATTTGTTTTATCAACTTACATTCTGATTTGCTATTTATGAAAATATCTGCCAACAGGTTGATAAAGTTTGAAATAATTTATTATTTGGTCTCAAATTGCAAATAAAAAGGTTAAATTTATATTAAATGGAAAAAGAAATACAAAAATCAGTAAGAAAAATTGTTCCTATGGACGTCCTATATCGCCCAACGAGCCGTTAACTAGGACCCCAACACATGACTAGTTGAGCCGTTAACTAGGACCCCAACACAAGACTAGTGGAGCCGTTAACTAAGATCCCAACGCAGGACTAATGGAGCTGTTGACTAAGACCCCAATTCAAGACTAGTGGAGCTGTTAACTCAGACCCCAAGGACAGGACTCCTGGAAGTAGCTTAGATTTTGGTTTCCAGGGTAGTATTGAGGCCCTGTCCACACAGTCTCAGTCTTTTCTATGCCTATGATTCAACAGCCACTGCCCCCTTCCTCCGGTATTTGGTGCTGTCCAAGAAGCCGTTTCCGAGCTGGTCTTCAACGTGCTCTCGGCTGGTCCTCATCTTTCCCTCGGTTTCTATTTAGAAGCCGTCTCTGTGGTTTTGCAGCATCTGCTCTTGAATCCTCTCCAGTACCTCCTGCATCCTCCTCAACTGCAGAGGGACCACAGACAGACAGACGGCAGATGAAGAGAGGCAGAGCACGGCGAAGCGGACAGGAACATGAGGATGTGTATAAGACGCACTTCCCGATCTTTCTCCAAGATCAGCCTCTCCTTCTCGCTGGCGATGACCGCCAGAGGAAGGGGAACGTCTGCGCTGTTCTCATGTTGGATCTGGTCACACAGACTGCACCCCAACAAACACATGCACGCGCGCACACACGCAGACGCACACACACAGACACACACACCAAAATGTCATTTCAAATGGATCGCTCAACCCACGACTCAGCCCAAGTGCTGCTCCTGGATGACCCCTGGGTGGCCCCTGGGTGACCCCTGGGTGACCCCTGGCCCCTGGGCGACTGACCTGCGCCTCCTCTCCTGCACCACCATGCGGGTCATGCTCTGGATGCACTGGGCCCGGTAGTTCTCGTAGTGGTTCTCCCGGGTCACGTCCTTCAGGTCCTGCATGTGGGTCCGGACCAGCATGTTCCTCAGCAGCAGGAAGTCGGAGTGCTCGGGGTTCTCCACTACAAAGACACCAGACACCAGCCGCATCACTTGAAGTGTAGGGGCGCGCATCACACGCCCCTACACTTCAACAGCAGGCAGAAGAGAACAGCAGAGACACAGAGACCAGCACTTCAGAGAGACCAGCACTACAAAGAGACCAGCGCTACAAAGAGACCAGCGCTACAGGGACCAGTGCTACAGAGACCAGAGCTACAGAGACCAGAGACACAGAGACCAGAGCTACAGAGACCAGAGACACAGAGACCAGCGCTACAAAGAGACCAGCACTACAAAGAGACCAGCGCTACAGAGACCAGAGCTACAGAGAGACCAGTACTACAGAGACCAGAGCTACAGAGACCAGCGCTACAGAGACCAGAGCTACAGAGACCAGAGCTACAGAGACCAGCGCTACAGAGAGACCAGAGCTACAGAGACCAGCGCTACAGAGACCAGAGCTACAGAGACCAGAGACACAGAGACCAGCGCTACAGAGACCAGAGCTACAGAGAGACCAGAGCTACAGAGATCAGCGCTACAGAGAGACCAGTACTACAGAGACCAGCGCTACAGAGACCAGCGCTACAGAGACCAGAGCTACAGAGAGACCAGCGCTACAGAGACCAGCACTACACAGAGACCAGAGCTACAGAGAGACCAGCGCTACAGAGACCAGAGACACAGAGAGACCAGTACTACAGAGACCAGAGCTACAGAGAGACCAGAGCTACAGAGACCAGAGCTACAGAGACCAGAGCTACAGAGAGACCAGTACTACAGAGACCAGAGCTACAGAGAGACCAGTACTACAGAGACCAGAGCTACAGAGAGACCAGCGCTACAGAGAGACCAGTACTACAGAGACCAGAGCTACACAGAGACCAATTCGCCAGGTTTGTTTTAAACATTCGTGAACAACCGTTCAGGTAGTTGGAAAGAGTTTCTGGCTCCGATTTTCATTGTAGAGAGATGAGTTGGAGATGTTATCGTTTCAAATCAGTTCCCCTACACCAGCAGGGTGCGTCATTGTGTTAGGGGCAAACTGGCCCTTTAAGAAAAGGTTGCATTTCGTTTTGGATAGAATGGAGGTAATTGATCAGCAACTGATCAATTTCTGAACGAGTCCACCACCGCAGAGGGTTGAGTTGAACAAAAATGAAGTCTGATTTAAATCTCGACACAGACTATGTTAACAATTAACTGGGAGTTCAAACAAACTTGCCTTTGAACAGTCTCATGCTATACGGTTTTGAGTACTTCTAATGCTGGAGATTGCTTCAAATGCCCAACGTGTGTGTGTGTGTGTGTGTGTGTGTGTGTGTGTGTGTGTGTGTGTGTGTGTGTGTGTGTGTGTGTGTGTGTGTGTGTGTGTGTGTGTGTGTGTTTCTTGCCTTCTACAAGCCCCCACGGATAGATTCGACCTCTGAACCTTCGGCCTTCACTCTCAACCTGAAGGTTGCTGCCAATGACTGCGAAGGGGACACTGTTCTGCAGAGAGGATAGAGATGGACACACGCAGAAGAGGAGGGAGTCAGGAAGTCAGACATACAGACAAAAAACAGACTCACTAAATGAAAGGAAACTGAAGGACAATGAGCGATGATATTAAGTACTAGCGGCTCCGCGGCTAGCTCTGTGATTAGCGTCCATCCTCATCAATGTGTCTTCAACAGCCTTGAATTCAAGATCGGGAACCTTGAGGATTTGATCCTGTAGTTGGAACTCATCGTCTTCATCTGAGTCACACTCGGGAAACTGGTAGATGTTGATCCCAAACTGTTCAATCTCCTGCCTGATCTGGAATAAACAAGAAGACACATGCTTCAGAAAGGTCACAAAGGGGGGGCATGAGATGACTCTGATTGGCTGTTAATCCTCTTGATAGCCTTAATATTTTGGTTGGCTAATTAAGGGACTCACTGTAACCTTAGAGATGATTGTGTGTGTGTGTGTGTGTGTGTGTGTGTGTGTGTGTGTGTGTGTGTGTGTGTGTGTATGTGTGTGTGTGTGTGTGTGTGTGTGTGTGTGTGTGTGTGTGTGTGTGTGTGTGTGTGTGTGTGTGTGTGTGTGTGTGTGTGTGTGTGTGTGCGTGCGTGCGTGCGTGCGTGTGTGTGTGTGTGTGTGTGAGAAGCATGGTTCCACACCTTCAGCTTCTTGGTGCGGACCTCAGCGGGGGTGAGACTGTCAGCCTTGGCCAGGACAGGAACTATGTTGACCTTCTGATGCAAGGCCCTCATGCACTCCACATCCAGGGGACGGAGACTGGGGAGTACACACACACACACACACACACACACACACACACACACACACACACACACACACACACACACACACACACACACACACACACACACACTTTGTTGTACTGCTAATGTGCGGTCTGAATCTATGTGAGTGCCCATGAGTATGCCCATGTTGTTTTGCGTGTGAATGCGGAAGTGGTGTGTTCCTTTGCATTTCAGTCGTGTTGTGTGTGCGTGCGTGTGTGCGTCTCTAACCCGTGGCCGGAGGGGGAGATGAAGTAGAGGCAGCAGTGCACTCGGTGGTCCTGGATGTTCTTCCTGTTCAGCCCGCTCTCCTCCCTGAAGTACTGCTCAAACTGCTGGTCCACATAGTCCTCCACCTCCTTCCAGCTGAGGAACAAGGTAGCCTCAGTCACCATGGAGCGCTCAGAGCTTTGGCCCACGGTTTGTAGGACAATGGTCCATTTTCCATGACATTTTCGTGTTGGTCACATAACTACAGGATCATTACTGATCTTACAGGTTCTGGCCTCACCTCTGGTATTCATCATACAGGTTCTAGCCTCACCTCTTTGTGTTGTTGACAGCGTCTCCAAAGCCCGGCGTGTCGATGATGTTCAGTCGGAGTCGGACCCCTTTCTCCTCGATGCCCACGGTGTGTTTGACGATGCCAACCGTCTGGAGGATCCGTTCTAGAGACACAGAGCACGCCCACCAAGGTGAACGCAGGCTGAGCAAGGATCCTTGAGGGTGCTACTCGTTAGAAAGGAGGGTGAAATGCTCATGAAGAACATCTGCTCAAAGAGAACATCTGGTCATGGAGAAAATCTGTCCGGGCTGACGGCTCGCTGGCCTCTGAGACCGTTCTGATTCAAGACCTCACGCTCGTTGCTGACCAACCATTGCCTCTCTTTCCTGACTGGTTTGGGGAGGCTTTCCTGTCGATCACATGGCGCACAGGGTATTAACCTCTCACTGGCGGAGAAGCGTAGCTGGGGAACGTGTCTTTTTGGTGGGTCGTTGATTTAAAACATCGTGCTCTCCTCCGCTCCTTCTCTGTCGTGCCTCCAGGAGCTGTGAGCTGTGTTGGGGCGCAGGAGATTGGCTGGACCCCCGCTTGGCTCCGAGTGGCCCGGCAGGTCCAGGGGAGAGAGGGCCATGCGCCCCGACTTTTGGCTTCAAAGTTGAACGGATTTCAACTTTGACACGGCACGCTACATTACATTAATTAACGACCACTAGATTTGCCGAAACAAAATCCTAAAACGCAGAAGGTTTACAACGCTGTCACAGATGAGGGACGGTCAACATGTTTATACTCCTAAACAGAGTGGGACCAAAGTGAGGGTGAACTGTGGATCTGGTCTCACCTTCAGCGTTGGGAACCTTCCGGTCTTTGTAGAGATCGGTGAGGAACAGACTGTTGATCAGGGTGGATTTACCCAAACCAGATTCCCCTAGACACCAAACACAATGCGCCGTAGAACAGCTTTGTTTCTCAAGAATCTGACTGATTATCAATTAAGTATAACATGTAATGAAAATGGGATTTGAGCAATTACATTTTGATTACAAATGCCGACCCTTGTGAAGATCAGTGCAAGGCGTCAGGGGTTTTACACCCGGATGTCTCTGTGGTTGGACTGACCTGTGACCATGAGGGTGAAGGTGAAGCCCTTCTTCACCGTCTTGCGGTTCACCTGGCTGGGCAGCGTGGCAAAGCCGACATACTCCTTGTCCTGGTCCTGCTGGGCACACACAGGACCTTCATACCTCGTGGGGACGGGCGTTGAAACACAGCAACTGCTGCAACAACACCTTTGTTTTTGTTTTCTAACAAAGAATAAACTACTTTATGAGTTAACCGGTATTTACCGACAGCTACCACACAAAACTCAAGAATCACATTACACCAGTGAATGTGTTCCCTTGACATTTAAATGTACATAAATAAAGGTCCCACTTAAATGCCTTCATCTTGTGCTGAAGCATCTTGGCTGTCGCTGAATCTTATCTCAAACTGAGTGACTGTCAGAGACAACATTGAGAATACATCTCATAACACCTGATCTAAAGGGACCTGGCCTCTCCTGTCTGGACCTGGTCTCTCCTGGTCTCTCCTATCTGGACCTGTTCTCTCCTGGTCTCTCCTGGTCTCCCCTGGTCTCTCCTGTCTGTTGGTTCCTGGCTACTGGTCCACAGCCTGCTGGAGCCCCACCCACCCCCTCAGCGTACCTCTGGGGAGTCGTAGGGGTCCAGGCGGGCCCAGGGGCTGCGTGGCCGCGAGGCGGGGCTGAGCGGGGAGTCCAGCGAGCCCTGCCTCGCCATCTGGGACCGCAGCTGCAGCGGCTGGAGGTCGCTGTCCGCCCGGGTGGAGCGCCAGGGCTTCAGGGGTGGAGGAGGGGTCTCCGGGGCGGAGGGGCGGGCCTTCAGGGGTGGAGGAGGGGTCTCCGGGGCGGAGGGGCGGGCCTTCAGGGGTGGAGGAGGGGTCTCCGGGGTGGAGCGGCGGGGGATCAAGGGTGGAGGAGGGGTCTCCGGGGTGGAGCGGCGGGGGGTCAAGGGTGGAGGAGGGGTCTCTGGGGCGGAGCAGCGGGCCTTCAGGGGTGGAGGAGGGGTCTCTTGGACGGCAGAGCCTGCAGGGCTGCAGGCCGCAGGCGGACGCAGGGCCCCTGTGGCGTGTGGGGCCTCTGTCGGCTCCGGCTCCGGTTCACCTTCTTTGCTCCCGACGGGGAGGGGCCCCTCGGGACGGGGGGGCGGCGGGAGGGCCCTGGTGGCAGGGAGGAGTTGGGGGAGGTCCCTGGTGGAGTGGGGGAGATGGGGGAGGTCCCTGGTGGCGGGGGGGAGGTCCCTCATGGTGGGGAGGAGGTCCTTTGTGGCGCGGGGGCGGGCCAGGTCTTCCTCGTCCTCAATGGACAGACTGGAACGCTGGTAGGAGACATTGGAATATACTCCTTATTGACCCGCCAAACTGTACAGCAACACAACACAGCACACTGAACTGCATGGCTCTATGTTGCCCCCTCTGGTGGCACAAATAAGAACTGCATGGCTCTATGTTGCCCCCTCTGGTGGCACAAAAATGAACTGCATGGCTCTATGTTTCTATCTGTTGGCACCAATAAGAACTGCATGGCTCTATGTTTCTATCTGGTGGCGCCAATAGGTGCACGGCTCTATATGATAGTTCATCGGTTTGTCCAGAAATTTTTAGTCAAGTTTAAACTTTTAACTTTATGAAGGATATAGTGAGGACAGAACACAGTCTCTGTTCCGGTATGACTAAAGAAACAACATAACAACTATTTCAAACTTATTGCATACTCAGGTATAGTAGTTACCAGGAGTAACATACCTGTAATACACAGGTTCCTGTGTGTGTGTGTGTGTGTGTGTGTGTGTGTGTGTGTGTATGTGTATATATATATATATATATATATATATATATACATATATATATATGCATATTACCTTTAATATACATAATGGACTTGTAAATAATTTCTGAATGGTACACAATTGAATTGGCCCTTTTTGCAGTACTTCCATACAAGAATAAACACAGACTTAGAAGTATTAAAGAGGGACCCGTTCCACTGTGTTTTCCTACCGCTCCATTACGGACTAATAGTTTCTAAGCATATAGTAACACATCAGTACGGTTAAATATCTATGATATGCAAATGTATTTGTTAAGCCGTAAAGTAAGCTGAATGCAATTATCCTGCAATGATAGAATACAGGTCTTGTTGTCTCCATTTATTTCAGATATAAAATACAAATTTTAACTAGATGACCCTGAGACATTGAAATAGCATGTGAGACAATATACAAGGATGGGCTGATAAGCAGGAGGCTGTGATTGTAGCAGTCGACCATCACAGTTACTGCTGATCACTCCCTGAGGCTGGACCCCAACGTGTCCTGAGACACTAATGTAAGCTGTTAACCAGAGAGGTACAGATAGGTAGTAGGCTAACCAGAGAGCTACAGGTAGGTAGAGAGTTACAGGTAGGTAGTAACCAGAGTAACAGGTAGGTGGAGAGTTACAGGGGGGTAGTCACTAGAATTACAGGTCGGTATAACCAGAGTTACAGGTATGCAGTAGCCAGAGTTACAGGTAGTAACCAGAGGTACAGGTAGATAGTAACCGGAGTTACAGGTAGGTGGTAACCAGAGTTACAATAGGTAGTAACCAGAGTTACAGGTAGAAATTGGTATCCATGATGACATGCACACACAAACTATTCTAGCATCACATATCAGAATACAGCTGAGTCGTAGAGCACAAAAAGATTGTGTCCCTGTCTGTTCCCTCTAATTACTCACAACCAACAAGAGGCTTAACCTACTTGCTAATTATTTTGTGGGCGGGGCTTCAAGATTTAACACAAGCGCACGCGCGCGCATACACACGCACACACACACACACACACACACACACACACACACACACACACACACACACACACACACACACACACACACACACACACACACACACACACACACACACCATATTTTTATACTATTCTAGAACTATGTCTCCAAAAGCTCTTACCTCCAGTCTCGCTGCAGGTAGGAGGGGGAGCAGAGGACCGAATGACAGCATGGGATTGGAGTAATGCGGGCAGTTTAAACGCGGCTTAAGTTGTAAACAAAAACATGCATTTGAAACGCAAGGAAATTTTCAACAAATTAACGTAGTATAAGTCTTTAGGCGTGAAGCTATAGACCAACATGAGAATAACGGGGTCTCTGATGTGTGATGATCATGTCGTAGACGTACCTCTGATGTCGCTGCGAAACCTCACGGGAGAGGACATGTGCTCCATGACGCGGGGCTCAGCGTCTGTCCTGGAGCCGCAACACCGCCTCCTTCAACATACCCGAACAGCACTCACTAAATTGAGCGCCTGGTTTACGTCCTGTATGACTCATGGACTTGGGGTACGATAAGGCGATCAGCACCTGATGGTCACTTAATGTAACGGTACACCAGATGTAGAGAACGTTGACCATTTATGATGATTTTACCTGTGAATATTTTTATCCTTTCCTTTTTTATTGGATCTAAGACTTGTGAGCTATAAATAATAGTTTTGCCAATTCTTCCTCCAACAAGATTAGGTTGTAAAGTTTGCATGGACTCAACATGACATAATAAGTGACATTTAATCATTTTCAGAAGATACAAATAAATGGGTTGCTATGTCTTAAATGGTTACATAACTCACAGACTGGCGTGTAATGCAAACCATCAATAATACAACATCAATAACAATAAAATAGTGATTTATTATTGTTCTGTAGATGCTTGGTGATGGTTCATGGATCATCTGGAGCAGCCTCTCAATTCTGCCAAAGGATACAAACATACGGTGAGTTTCAGATTCAGTATAATATACAACATGATTATACGTAATGTATAATATAGGTGTATGTATTACATTGGTCTTTGTTTGCAATAGGTCTCCGTGTGGGCTTGTGGCTCCTCTGGTGAACTTTGACCCGGTAGTTTTCATAGAGCGTGTGGTGAGTGAAGTCCTTCATGGCCTGCATGTGATTGGTCACTAACATCCGTCTCAGCAGAGAGAAGTCGCTGTTGGCCGGACTCTCCACTTAAAACCACACAAGCACACAGAACAGGCTAGCGAGGAGCGGGGGAACAGAGAGTCAGGTTTGTGTTTCTCAGTCTATATTATTCTGATGCTTGATGCCAAATTCACTCCACAAAGAGGTGATGTTGGTGTCCTATATGGGCCATATTTTTGTCCTGCTACATGATGCCCACTTGACATGGGCTGTGATCAGTGGCACAGAGGAGTGTGTGTGTGTGCGTGTATGTATGTCTCTATGTGTGTGTATATGTGTGTGCGTGCGTGCATACGTGTGTGTGTGTGTGTGTGAGTACGCGTGTGTTTATGCATATGTGCGTGTGTGCGTGTGTGTGTTTGTTCAGTACCGTTCACCGCGCCCCAGGGGTAAACCCGGGCCAGGTAACACTTGTCGTTAGACTCCATGGTTGCGTTACCTCCAATGACGGCAAATGGGATGCTGTTCTGGAAGAGAAGAACAAGGCGTTGTGTGGCTGGATGCCTGTTACTTCACAGGGCGTTGTGTGGCTGGATGCCTGTTACTTCACAAGGCGCTGGGTGGCTGGATGCCTGTTACTTCACAAGGCGCTGTGTGGCTGGATGCCTGTTACTTCACGGGGCGCTGGGTGGCTGGATGCCTGTTACTTCACGGGGCGCTGTGTGGCAGGATGCCTGTTACTTCACAGGGCGCTCTGTGGCAGGATGCCTGTTACTTCACAAGGCGCTCTGTGGCAGGATGCCTGTTACTTCACAAGGCGCTGTGTGGCCGGATGCCTGTTACACAAGGCGCTGTGTGGCTGGATGCCTGTTACTTTATAACTACTCGGTTCTGGAGCTCGTCTCACCTGCAGCTCCAGATCAGACGGCCAAAACTCGTCTTCTTCTTCACAAAGGAACTGGAAGATCTTGATCTTGTGGCTTTCTATGTCTTTCAGAATCTGGAAGTAGAACATTATTTTTCAGGGCTTTGAAGCAGGGAAATGATTGCAATTGGAATGCGTTTTGGTGTTGCTGTATCTATTCTTTCTTAAATTCAAACCGCAAAACAAATGTTTACGACCTGAAGCACTAGCCTGCTAACAGCCCTCCTCCCGCTCACCCTGGCCTTCTTGACCTGGAGCTCTGCCTTCGTGAGGGAGTCCGCCTTGGCCACCACTGGAACCAGGTTGACCATGTCCTGCAGGGACCTCATGCACGCTACGTCCAGCGGCTTCAGGCTGGACAGAGAGATGTGCTATGTTGTTCACACTCTGGGATTCATTTATTAATCCTTTGCTTGCTTAAGATTTATACACACATGGAATGTTTTTTAAGTTGGTCCAACTTATACTGTTTCACGTTTAAATTGTTTCAAGTGCTTGATACGGTTTAAATCCAGTTGAGTGTGTGTGTGTGCGTGTGCGTCTGTGCGTGTGTGTGTGTGTGTGTGTGTGTGTGTGTGTGTGTGTGTGTGTGTGTGTGTGTGTGTGTGTGTGTGTGTGTGTGTGTGTGTGTGTGTGTGTGTGTGTGTGTGTGTGTGTGTGTGTTACCCGTGGCCAAAGGGAGAGATGAAGTACAGGCAGCAGTGCACTCTGTTGTCCTGGATGTTTCGGCGGTACAGAGCCGTCTCGTCCCTCCGGTACGCTTCAAACTGCTCCTTTATGTAATCGGACGCCTGCATCCTACTGCTCCGCAAGGAAACACACACAGCATAGAAGCACAGGGAACAGGAAAGTACATACACACAGCATAGGAGAACAGGGAACCTGCATTTGATATTATGCAATATATTATATTGATAACGGACCCATATTAGCAGAGCAGAGGAAAGGTTTCACCCAGACTGGTATTGTCCATTAATGGGATGCCCTTTTTTTTTTTTTTTTACAAAACATGATGATTAGTTGACATGAGCAGTATTACTGTAAGATAAATATTCAGAATACCAAATGCATAACACACACACACACACACACACACACACACACACACACACACACACACACATACACACACACACACACACACACACAGACGTGTTCTTATAGGGCAGCACACCTCTCCCTGTTGTCTAGGGCTGCACCAAAACCTGGTGTGTCCACCACCGTCAGCCTCAACCTGATCCCCTTCTCTTCAATGGCCGCTGTTTTCCTAGTGATGGACATGGTCTGAGTGACGTTCTCTGGAATATCAGAGTAGAAATATAAATTATTACTGTTCCCAAAAGGATTGACTCCAATACCTCAGACGTGGTTTGATGCCTCCGCTCAGATCTTTACTAATCAGATGTACTTGACCTACCTTAAACGATCCAAATGGGCAACATAGATGTGCTTTGTACTGTGTGTGATTCCACTACTGTTTATCTGTCCTTGGTCACCTATTCCCGTTGATCGCAGTACTTTGTGTTCCCTTTCAGTTTAAGTAGTTGGACTCTACCTGATCATTGGATGAACCTCAGCAAAGGGAATGGAACGTGAGGCTGCACTACAGCTGCCAGTACCTGAGGCGCTGGGGAGGAGCCTGTCCTTATAGAGGTCAACAAGGAACAAGGAGTTCACCAGGGTGGACTTCCCCATGCCAGACTCTCCTGGACCAATGAGAATGGAGATCCAGAGAGGTGTGAGGTTCAGGGAGAGAAAGAGGAAGGGATGAGGGAGAGGGGGAGAAAGAGAAATAGAGGAGCGAGAGGGAGAGTGAGAGGGAGCGAAAGAGGCCAGGCATTATATTTGAGGTAAACAATATGATGATGTTTGTATGAGGGACTTATTGCTGTCCCTCATCAAGAAGTTATATTCTACATCTCATGTTGGGTCAACACAACACAAAGCTCTAAGTTCTACTTCTAGGTCCTCTCACCTACGACCATCAGTGTGAGGTCAAAGCCCTGGGCCACACAGCTCTGGTGCACCTGCCTGGGTAGGCCGGCCAGGCCTACATACATCCGGCCCGTATCCTGCGGCACACACCACCATGAATGCACTTGGTTTGAGGGAAACTTTTCAATTTATTTGGAGAGAGAGAGAGAGAGAGAGAGAGAGAGAGAGAGAGAGAGAGAGAGAGAGAGAGAGAGAGAGAGAGAGAGAGAGAGAGAGATAGAGAGAGAGAGACTAGGTGCGTTTGCAAAATGGGAGATGGAAACACAGTTTTCGAAACAGCTGTGACTTAGCGAACTTTGAACACACAGGATCTGACAGTCTTTCCGATTACCGCATAACGACCGGCCATAGCAACCCTGCCGACATCAACGTGTAACGTCATCATCACCCTATTCCGCTCCAACCACTTGATGGAAACGCACCTAATTCGAATTACTTTTTTGCTAACTTTCTAAAGATTCGCATCACCTTTTAGATGGAAACGCAGCAGCTAGAGAGAGAGAGAGAGAGAGAGAGAGAGAGAGAGAGAGAGAGAGAGAGAGAGAGAGAGAGAGAGAGAGAGAGAGAGAGAGAGAGAGAGAGAGAGAGAGAGAGAGAGAGAGAGAGAGAGAGAGAGAGAGAGAGAGTGTATCATCATGTAAAGGAGCAGGGCTGAAGGTTCATACCCCTGAGCCCTGGTTCTATTCTGCAGGGTCTTACAGGGTCCACGTCCTGAAGGCCCGGGTCCTGAAGGCCCGGGTTCTGAAGGCCCGGGTCCTGAAGGCCCGGGTCCTGAAGGCCCGGGTCCTGAAGGCCCGGGTCGGGGTACTTGGGGTCCTGGGGCTCCTCTAGAGCGGTCTCAGGCTCTGCTCCCTCATCCGCGCTCGGCAGCTCGTACAACGGGAACAGTGAACTGAGCGACTGAAATCAGTGAGACTACTTCAGTATCCTCTACATTTTTAGTTTGTATGAATTAATTTCTTCACAGTTCGTTCTACCTAACTTGAACTTGTTCTAAGTGGTTGCATGGTCAGAGGAGGGGACCTACCTGACCTCCTGCTCAGACGTCCAGTTGGAGGGTCCATGAAGAAAAGAAATGAGAAAAGACGGAGGCTATCGTTTGTCACATTAACGCTGAACTGGGAAACGGCAAATATTCTGGATGATTGATATATGATCAATATACAGGCTAACCTTGCACCTCGTCAGTCTGCGTAGCCACAGCTGCAGGGATTCAAAATGGAAAGCATTACATAATCATCTTCATCTAAAGGTAAGTGAGTGACTCCCCAGGAGAGATATGACGAGCTAAGGGAAGGCTGGGCTCACTTCACACCGGCAGAAAACTTTACCGATCATCCCCCGATTAACAAAAACACTTAAGGAGTCCCTTAACTAAACGATATGTGGGGTTTACTTAACCTTTACAGCCTGCTTCTGTCCAATACAATGCCACACATGAGTAGTTCGGTCTACACGTCTACAGTCCAGGTAAGCCTAAGTTATGTTTTCTGAAGGTTTTAATAAATTTAATTAAACAGAACAAATTTGCGAAACAAGATTAAGAAATCTGGCGTTGCCTAGGTTTACCTTGTCCGTCGATAAGCCTATATTTCGACTTCTTCATGATAGCTAACCCGACCGACTGCTGCATCTACCAAACAATCTGTGTTCCTTTAAATGAAATCATCTTCCAAAAAAGTCGTTATCTTTTAAATCAAATCATTTAGCTAACAACTTCAACTGGAAACGACCTCGGGTATAACGGATATCCAGGACCGCAGCTGCCCTCTGTCATAGCGACGCGGTTGGTTATTGGGTTCTTGAATATCAATAAATCTTTATTCTGACCAAATGATTGCTTGAAGCCTATAATAATTAAGATCATAAAACATTTAAAATGTTTTGCAAATAGCTTTACTTAATAGGCATACTGGTACAAAATGCACATTATCTTACGTATTTAAAATGTTTTATTTACTTCTTGTATTCTCTGCATTAGAACCCATCCGAAATGGCTTTGGTTTGAATATGAAGTCTACCTTCTGGTTCCAAAATAGCAGTAACAGGAGGGAGCAAAATTCAAATCCATTGAGATTTCCAATCCAAGCTTATTAAATCCATTCATTCATTCTCTATCCATGCGACAAAATAAATATAGGTCTTTCATTTCACATTGAGGGTCCAGTGAGCTCCGCCCGACCTCACAGAAAGGAGCTGCTCTCCGTGGTTCTGTCCCACAGCACCCTGCACCTCCTCCTGCTCCTGCGGTTCGGGCCCCCCGCCGGGCTGGGGGCCGGCGGTGGGCTCTGGGACGGGGCCCCGGCCTCAGGACCCTCTGAATGGGGTTTCCTCTCACATGGGCTCCACTCGTCCAAGTTTGAATCTCCCTCTGGAGGCTTGTGTTGAGGACTCGGCGCGCGGCCCTTCATAACTCCTTCAGAGTCTCCAGGGTCCGCTCTCGCCTCCCCCTGGGGGACTGGTCCTTGTCCGGCCGGGGTCTGTGATGGAGGGCCGGGGTCGGGACTGTGGCTGTCTGGGTCGCCCGAACCCCGGGGATCGGGGGCCCTGGGTGGGCGGGGGTCCGGGGCCCTGGGTGGGCGGGGGTCCGGGGCCCTGGGTGGGCGGGGGTCTGGGGCCCTGGGTGGCGGGGACCCTGGGGCCGCGCCTGTCCCCTGGGGGCCTGGCGAGGGCGGGGGGTCCGGGGAGCACTGGGGGGGCGTGTGGCGGTCCCAGAAGGCTCTCTGGTGCTGCTCCAGCTCAGACAGCAGGGGCAGGCGGATGTCAAGGTGCATCAGGAGGTTGTCCAGCCACTCTTCTAACCTGGGAAACGAAGGACTGGAGACAGAGATATAGGGGAGGGGGGGGGGGTAATTATGATTCTTAAAACCTAAAAAGATTATTTTAACGGTGGGAACAACCCGTGAGAGAATAGACCTCATAGGTCTATTCTTGATCTTCGGTACACATCTGTCGACTTTTAATTGTCATAAAACCTGACCTCTCAACTATCTCCTTGACTTCAGCACTTGCTGTGTTATGTACAAATTGATGAATCTGTGGCCAGCCATGGTATGATGTTGCTTCCCTTTTGGTTTAGTGTTTGGTCTTTCATATGATTCTTTTGTTTATTCATGACACATGTTTCAGGGATTTAAGGCAAGCACACTGTGACGTTACACTTTCGGTGTAGAACAGCTTCCCCCTCCCCGTGGGCCGCCCCGCGTACCGCCCAGTGAGACCAGCTCCGCCCCCCCCACCGTTGTCCGGGATAATCAGAGAATTCATTAATAATGGCCTCACACACTTTTTAATGTTAAATAGTGTGGCGATATCCTTTCAATTAGAATAAGTGTCATGTTATCAAAAGCAACCGATATTCCTGTACCCCAGTGCAAGTAAACACTGGCTATTAGCGCAGATTGCTATAATCAATACATGTAAACGGTAGCGATAATTATATGTTTATGATTGTCGTGTACTACTAAGGATGATCGATACATGTAAACAATAGTGATAATTATACATTTATGACTGTAGTTTATCACTATGGATGCAGTAACTGTGTGCTGAGAATCCTAACTAGGCTGCTACCTCCACCATGTCCTACCACATGAACAGTGACCACGGTGACCAAAGAGAGCGGACTTTGATTGGTTACCGGGTGTCGGCCTCCAGGTCACAGCAGAGGGCAGCCAGGGGGAGGAAGGCGGGGGGGCAGTCTGAGGGGTGGTACTGCTCCAGGAAGCCAAACACATTCAGACCAAAGTCCCGGTTCCTGGGCAGGAAGTCAGGGTCGGCGCTCACCCTTCCTATGATCTTGGGGGCAAAGCACAAGAATACTGTCAGACACTAAACGTGACATGGGTGTTCACTGAAATCCCTTCCACACATCCGCTAAATGTAAGCTAATGTAACCAGATTAAATCATAAAACTCTAAGGAGTGAATATATCTTCATGTTTTCACATATTACATTTACATTACATACAGTTTTTGCAAATAAGATGCTGACCGGAATATCTTACCTCACACACAATGATGCCAAAGGAGAAAATGTCGACTCGTTCATCGTAACTCTTCCCTTGTAGACACAAAGACACAGAGACAACGTTGTCAATAAAATAAAATGCTAAAGCCCTTTAGGGAAGGGGACACACATCAAACTTCTGACTTAACTGACCTTGTCCTACATTTAGTATTAGACTATAGACATCTATATATAGACTGCCTTATATAGTTCATAAATGCACCTTTTCAATTGGTTGGAATGGATGCTGGTATTTCTATTTATCCTCTGTTAATCCAGAGTATGGTAATTTAGCTTTAACTTATCCATGTGTCCCAGCTAGATCCACAATATAGGCCTATGTAAGTTCTGATTCAGTTACTACTCCCACTGGCCATTAGTGTAGGCTGTTTGGCTTGTTAACCTTCCTGTGGACCTATGTTCCTGTAACCTCACCACGGATCATCTCGGGGGCCATCCAGTAGGGGTTTCCCACCACAGTGTAGCGCTTCCTGCGGTCAGGCCTGCGGAGCGCCGTCAGTCCTTCCCCGGGGCCGCTGCCAGCAGGGGGCTCTCTGCCCTGACTCCTGTCTCCCACCACCAGTCTGGCCAGCCCAAAGTCCGCCACCACCAATCTCTGGTTCTGCAATATGGAGGTGTCAAGGGTCAATATGGAACCTTATGTAACCAGAGAAAATATACCAAAACAAGCATTGACCATTCTGTACTGTATAATTTGTGTGTGTGCGTGTGAATGAATTAGAGTGCCTTAGGCTGATAAATATCAAAAAACTAACCTCTCTGACTAGGCAGTTGTGAGAGTTCAAGTCTCGATGGATTACATTCATAGAATGCAGATAGGCCTGGAAAGGAGACATGTTTTGTTTGAATAAAAATACACCAAACTCTTATTCTGTATGTATTAATAATGCTTGTCTCTGGGTTTCACTAAAGAAATAGCCTTACCATTCCAGCAGCTATATCTTTAGCAAAACTCACTCTGGCACTCCATGGAAAGTGGTCATCCTAGACAAGAAGAGACAGTTTCTTAGGACATATTGGGACACTTGGGATAGAGAACATTTCACATGATGAGTGGAAATCGTACCATTTTCTCAATGGTCTCCCTGAGTGTCCCCCCCTGGATGTATTCCGAGACGAAGTTAAGTCGTTTGTCTTTGTAGAACAGTCCGATGAACCTGAGGACGTTGGGGTGATCCAGACAGCGCATCACCTTCACCTATCAAAGACAGGGCAGTGTCGCAAGGGCTTTCTCAGCAAACGAGTCAACGGGACAAAAGGAGTGAGTAACTTAACAAAGAATTAAGGAAAAACTAGAGTCGGGAAACCTTGGACCATCTAATGTCCAGTGTACCTCTTTTAAAAAGGTCTTCTGCGTGTCTTCGTCAAACCGAATCAGTTCCTTCATCACCATGACCTCCCCAGTCTCCCGGTGAGTCACCTAGACAACAACAATTGTTAGGTTAACCCATTTTCCGTATGCAAAAAAACTAGGATAAGATGCTGCACAATAAGTGTGTGCTATATACCTTACGCTATACTATATAATAATGGATCAAAAAAGAATGATTTGCAAGCAGATTTGTGTCCTACATTATTAGTTAAGATGGAAGTGGTACTTTAAGGTGTGTTAGAAGATCCATTATATATCATTTATTTTAGAATATGTGCTTTTTGAAGAGAGCACAAGTCTATAAAGACAAAGATTTTTTACTGTGAGAAATAATGGTATGGTAGGTATCGTTCTGAGCATTAATAGGTCAGTACTACTGACCTATGTGTAAACCTACACATCTTGTGTAAAAGTGTAAAAGCCAAAGAATACTACTCCGTATCTGTGATCCGTATCCGGTCTCCGTAACTACGGAGACCCCTCGAGCATTTGACGTTCTCCGTCGGGATGTTAGATACGCAATGCAATTCGCCGACCGATCGTTCTTATATGTTGACTACAAACTATATAAATAGCTTTGTAAATAAACTTCCAAAGCTTTACAAATCCTATTTGGTGTTTTATTGGTCCTTAATGTGCAAAGTAAACAAGGTAAAAAGTAAACAAGATGCGAAGTCAAACCAGAGAGGTGATTCCGGAAACTATTTTGTTAGAGGACCAATCACATCCCTTACCGTCTCCGTTGCGTCGACGGATAGTTAATTTTTTTTGGATGCGCACGTAAGCTATGAAGAGGTTCTCCGACTACGGCTACGGAGAGGGCTCTCCGTGTCAACATACATCACTTTACGGAGGACTATAAACCGGCCTTTAAAAGCATTGATGACTCATGATAGAGTCATTCTAATGCACTTGGCTTTCATTGAAGTGCTGTCGGCGGTACCTCAACTGATTTTAAAACCTTATGTTTCTCCACTCCTACACCAACTCGGAGTGCCTACAATGAGGGCCAGTCGTTTCTGTACCCATGCTGATGTACTACCCAACAAAGCAAACCCATAGCCGTACAGTCCAGTTCACCTTGACAGCTTGGCCAAAGCAGCCTTTGCCGAGCACCTCTCCGTGTAGGAGGTCCGACGGCCTGAAGATGCGGTGAGCTCGGTCCACAGGGTCCGCGCGGAGGGACTCGGAGCGAAGCATCTCCCTCCTCTGGAACAACAGGTACGAGCCGCTGGAGGAGGGACACTTGTCGATGCTACTGCTCCGTCTGCCGAGTAAAACCAACAATTGACTGGGGGTGAATCCATACCGTGCAAACAGCAACTGGTTTTGTTCACGTGTTGCGAATGCCGTAATTATGGCATGAAAGGTATCCCAATTCGTACAGAATGTGTCTGGAACGCATCCCATGGGGTTGAGGTGGGGACAGCCTTGTGCTGATTGGGTTAGGGCCTAGTTCCGTCCCCAGACAAGTCCCCTCCTCCTCAAGACTTTGTGGGTGTAGCTCCTCCCCCAAACTTGGCTCCTCCTCCAGACTGGATAGTAGGCGAACCCTGTTGAGCTGGTCGCAGGAGCAGGCCTGGGCGGGCCCCTGGCAGCCTGCGGGGACCGGGGGCTCCCCTAGGTGGTGCTCCCCTGGTTGGGGCTCCCCTGGGCAGTGCTCTACGGTGAGCTGGAGAGGCCGGGTGGGGTCACTGACCACACACTTCATCTAGAGATACAGATACATTGGTCTGGTGAAGTAGGACTTCATGACAACAGAAGGACAAGGTTGTCCTATGTATGATCTGTTATTTGGATGATTTTATTGAGTACTGTGAGAGTTTTCACCATCGAAGCCGCTATTGAAGATCCAAATAAATGTATATTAGTTTGTTATTGCATTGATTTATTAAACACATACCTCATCCAGGGAAAGGCTGCATACTGGAACCCCGTTGAGCTCTAAGACATGGTCCCCAACGTGCACGGAGGCCAGGAGGTCAGGGCTGAGCAGGGATGGGTCCAGTCTGGACACAGAGGTGGGAACAGCTGGATGTTATTTGAGGTTTTTATCATCTGGAGGCTTTGCCATGTTGGGTGGGGTTGGGGGGGGGGGGGGGGGGGGTGCAAATCGAGACAGTGACATGGCAACAGAAGGCTCAGGGGTGGAGCCTCTGCTAAGGGGACTGGCGTTTCGGAACAGTTTGTAGTTAAATTGCTTTTTATCCCGCTAACCAATAGCAAAAACGTGTCACTGGGGGCCCTCATTGTCAACAAAACGTCAATACGGAGATTGAACTGGAAAGTGAAACTACATTCTTTAAAAACTGTCAAACTTCCCCAACGGTAGCCGGGGAACCAGACAAATCTCTCCAGCTCCTGTTTTTTCGTCCGGCTCCCTTTCCATCCAAAAAGATTTCTGCCCAGAACGAGATAGACCGATCACAACCGTTCTAATCGATCTAATATGAGGCTGGATAAATACAGTGACAGGGCGGAGGAGCACAGGAGAGTTATTTAAACAACAAAATCGACGGCTGCTGCTGATGTAGAACTGTCTGTTGATTCTGCTTTTCGAAACAGTCTTGGAGGAACAGGAAGTTTATTTTCACTAAAAGAAGAACAGTCGACTGCACTTAAAACTTGGTTTAGAAGAAAGATAGATTTTTATCGCTAAGTGCTGTGTCACCCTATCGTATGTTCTAAAGGGGTGAGCTGTTCCTTTAAGGAGGCAGAGAACTCACTCTGCTACGGTGAAGAGAGGCCCCTGGTCCTGGCTGAGCGTGGGGGCCAGGGTCAGTCCCCTCCTGCCCTCGGGGTGCGGGGGAAGGGACACCAGCGCCACCATGTGGGGGGGCCTGGTCGGCGCCGAGGGGGAGCTCGTCCCGGAGGACACCACCCCCCGCGTGAAACACCTGCCGCTATGGTAGATAACAAAGAAATAATAATAAACAGGAAAGGGACAGGGAATACAAATGGGAAACAGGGAATACAAATCATTAACAGACAGCTGCTGTCCAAAGAGGTCTTTACCAGTAGAGTTGGGAGTGTTCCACTAGCGTGAATGAGTCTCCATCTCCAATGAGCGCTCCACAGCTCCCACACGTAAAGCACTCTGGGTGGAACCTCTGCTCCCCGGCCACCTGACACAGGACCAGCCACAAAGTAAGACCAGGAAAAGACCTAGATACTTAGATCAGAGTCTTCCAAAAGACTGAAAAGACCTAGATACTTAGATCAGAGTCTTCCAAAAGACTGAAAAGACCTAGATACTTAGATCAGAGTCTTCAAAAAGACTGAAAAGACCTTGATACTTAAAGATCAGAGTTTTCAAAAAGACTAACTGGCTGTGAAAGGTAAGAGTTATCTTTGGCTTCAACACTGGACCTTTTGATAAGAAAGGGTGCATGAAATCAAAAGACAGTGAAGGGATAGTTTCAGAGCAAAACAAGGGGAATGAAGCAAAAGGTAAAGCCCAGTTTTTTATAACTGTCTGGATGCTTTTTGGGGCCAGGAGGAAACCAGTAATACCACTGGTGTGGTTAGGTTTGTTGCAATGCACATTGAGTCAAAACAGAATAAACCAGAAGAGAAAGTGTATCAGCAAGTGTCAGTTGGCATATTTGATGCTCCTCTTCATATACATAAAGTTACTTCAGAACTGAGGATAGATAGTGTAATTATCTGTGATATAGTATGCATGATATCTCTCCTACCCTGTTGGTTTGGATTTGTGGTGAAAAAATAAAACAGGTAGATCTAAAATGGTATGAGGCGTTGGCCGTGTGCAGACTTAAATATGGTTACCATGACGAGGCCTGTGGTGAAGGTCTCTTTGCAGCCGTGGCACTGCTCCCCAAAACGGGCCCAGTAGTGCTTCTTACAGAAGAGCTGCTGCTCTCTCTCATAGAACCAGTGAAGAAGAACACAGCCACACTGAGAGCACCTGCACAACGCAAAACAACAGTAGGAACAATGAGAAAGAATACAGCCATAGTCAGAGCACCTGCACGCACAACACAAAACAACAGTAGGAACAATGGGAGCTCAACAAGGAAATAAAACATTCAGAAGACCTTCATGAGTCCTCCAGATGGAGACGCAGCTGAAGTTTCCGTGTTTCAGATTGCTTGATTGGTGTCCCATTAAATCTGTTAGAGATGTATGAAACCTTTAACGACACCTGGCCAGAGATTGGCTTTAGTTGAATCCTAGCCGGACTGTCTAACCCTGCTTCCTAACCAGCTGATCCCCGGCACAAGGAGGGAGAGCACTTCCTGGACAGACAGCTCCAAGGTTTTCCCAAGAGGGAGGGAACCTCCTTGAGAGACAGCTCCAAGGTTTTCCCAAGAGGAAGGGAACCTCCTGGAGAGACAGCTTCAAGGGTTTCCCAAGAGGGAGGGAATGTCCTGGAGAGACAGCTTCAAGGTTTTCCCAAGAGGGAGGGAATGTCCTGGAGAGACAGCTTCAAGGTTTTCCCAAGAGGGAGGGAATGCCCTGGAGAGACTTTTCCCTGCGCCTTTTCCTGAGATGACAGGAAATTCTATTCAAACATTAAGTTTTGTCTGACATTGTTTATGAAACTGATTCATGGGCTTGTAGTGTATAAACCTGTACAATTTAAGACTATTGACAGATCATCAAAGATAGTCTTCAAGGACACTTTAGTTTTATGGACCAAAGGAAGTAGTATGTGATACGTTCTGTAAATAGGTTTTATAAGGAATCACAAGCATTCCCCCTCATCATGGACCTCTTTGGAATAATCCCTTGTGGTTTGTATAGTGTGTGTACCATAGTATAATACATGTCCATTGCACCTGCCAGATTATATTTGCATAGGCTAACATGGAAGCTAACTTGGAGGCTATGTTAGCCAAGCCTACATGGCTAACATAGCCTACAGACCAATATCAAACCTACCCTTCATAAGTAAAATCATTGAGAAAGTTGTACTCCAGCAACTTAATCACTTCCTGGCATCAACTGGTTGCTATGACACCTTCCAATCAGGATTTCGACCCCTGCACAGCACTGAGACCGCCTTTATTAAAGTTGTAAACGACATCCGTCTTAACACAGACTCTGGCAAAACCTCAATACTAATGCTACTAGACCTCAATGCTGCATTCAACACTGTAGACCATACAATACTTTTGGACAGATTAGAAAACTGGGCGGGGCTTTCAGGCACAGTCTTAAATTGGTTCAGGTCCTACCTACAAAATAGGAACTACTTTGTTTCCATTGACGACTTTGTATCAGAATCAACCAACGTGACACAAGGTTCGATCACACAAGGTTCGATCTTAGGACCCTCTTTATTCAACATCTACATGCTCCCACTAGGGCAAATCATTCAAAATAACAATATTGACCATCATTGCTATGCTGATGACACGCAAATCTATGTATTGCTATCACCAAATGACTATTGGCCCATAGATCTGCTGTGCCAGTGCATTGAGCAAGTGAGAGACTGGATGTGCCGAAATTTCCTTCAACTAAATGAGGACAAAACAGAGATAATTGTATTTGGTTCTAAAACAGAAAGGCTTAAAGTAACACCTTCACTCTCAAAACCTCAATCAAAGCCAGAAATCTAGGGGTTATCATGGATTCAGATTTACATTTCAACAGTCACATCAAATCAGTTACAAAATCAACATATTATCACCTCAAAAATGTAGCAAGACTTAGAGGGCTCATGTCCACCGAAGACTTACAAAAACTTGTACATGCCTTTATCACTCGTAGGCTTGATTACTGCAATGGTCTCCTTACAGGTCTCCCAAAACAAACTCTAAGAACGCTTCAGCTTGTTCAGAATGCTGCTGCTAGAGTTCTAACAAAGACCAAAAAATGTGAATGTGAATTGATTTTAAAAACATTTTGCTAACCTATAAATCCCGACATGGTTTGGGCCCAAAATATTTAACTGATATGCTTCCACTACATAAGCCTTCTAGACCACTAAGATCTTCTGAGACCAATCTGTTAATTATCATCAGGGTAAACACGAAACATGGGAAAGCAGGATTTAGTTACAATGCAACAAATAGCTGGAATAAACTCCCTGAGGATTTAAGACTTGCCCCAACTCTGAGAACCTTTAAAACAAGAGTGAAGACTTTTATGTTTTCTTTAGCTTTCTGCTAAATCTTAAATACATTGCACTTTCTAAAAAGCTCTTTTAACCTTGCCTTTATTTTCTATTTTATTGCTAAAATGCCTTTTTAACTTTCTATTTTACTCATTTCTTTGCATATGTTTTCTTTTACTTATCTATTATTTTCTTTTATTGTATGACAATGTTTACATGTGAAGCACTTTGAGTCTGCCTTGTGTATGAAAAGTGCTATGTAAATGAAGTTGCCTTGCCTTGCCTACATGTTCAGGAACATGCTGCTTCTGAGGAGCAGCAGCATGTTCAGAGGAAGCCTGCCTTAAACAAAGAACTCTTCTGCCAATGAATAGGAAAAAGATATACTATTAAGATACTGAAAATAACCTGGTGCAAACTGTGTGAGACAGCTGGACTGTAGCTTTATGTCTGTGCTGGCCTATTGTTTCTGTGCCTCTGGCAGAGGATGTGTGTGTACTATCTATAATCCACATCTGTAATGCCGGGGAAACATATGGACACGCTAACGCACTCAAACTGAAACGTTTCCCCCCTGATCCTCTGTGTTCCGTGTCTGGTCCTTTCCCAGAAACAATAGAATCTGATGTTGGAAATGAGGTAAGAATCCCCCACGTCATAGGTCAAGCTCTGACCCTAGGTCTCCTCCCATTGGCTTTTGTCGTTCACTAGAATGTATCTTCAATTGCACATTTTATATACAATAGATATTGTCGATAGATGTCTAGAATAATGCTGTCATCACTAATGACAGATGTTATAACGCCATAGTTGATCTAGAACATTCAGTCACACCACTGAGGATGTTCCTGGGGTGCTAAAGGACTTTCACTTTCCCCGCAAAATAACTTACGTTCCTGTCCCTCCTCTACGGTATCTCTGGTCCCGTCGTGACATCTCTGTCCCTCGGCGGTCACTCCATGTCCCCTAGACCGGGTCCTGATCACCAGCCGACCCTCAGGTCACTCCAGGTCCCCTAGACCGAGTCCTGATCGCCAGAAGACCCTCAGGTCACTCCAGGTCCCCTAGACCGGGTCCTGATCACCAGCCGACCCTCAGGTCACTCCAGGTCCCCTAGACCGGGTCCTGATCACCAGAAGACCCTCAGGTCACTCCAGGTCCCCTGGACCGTGTCCTGATCACCAGAAGACCCTCAGTTGACTCCAAGTCAGTTAATCCGATCAGGAACCAACAATGTCCCCAGATCTGTGTGTTGTCATGCGCCGGGCTAGATGAGCAGGCGCTGTTATGTTTTTCTTGCGGTTTTGCTCATGCGCGCTCGCCCATTTCCTGTGCAGATGACTTCCCTTTCCACCATGCATTCGCAGTGCAGTGGCCTGTGTCCCACCCCCAGGCTATGAGGACCGCCTCACTGGCCTTTCTGTTATGAACCCCCCCCCCCCCAGACTGGAAGCAGACTGGTTTTAGGGATCAGAATGGTCACAAGTCTAAGCAACACACACACACATACACACACACACACACACGCACGCACGCACACACACACACACACACACACACACACGCACACGCACGCACGCACACACGCACACACACACACACACACACACACACACACACACACACACACACACACACACACACACACACACACACACACACACAAACACACACGTCTCTGTGTCACTTCAAGCAGCATGTAGCCTACACCTCTTTCAGATAGAATTACAACATTCGGGTTCCAGGAGATTGCGTGTGTGTGTGTGTTTGTGTGTACACATATGTGCAACTTGGTCAGTGCAATGCTGTATGTGGTTAAGCTAGTGTATATAACAGGAAAAAAGTACTATCCTTAAGTGCAATCTCTATTCATCACACACACATTAACAGAGCACAACAGTTTGATATTCAGCGACACTAAGCTCCTATGCTGATGTGTGCTAAACGGCTTATAACTGTGTGAGTCAAATACATTTGTACTACAAAGGGTGCGGTTAACGTGATGACTCAAGACATGTTCCTGTAGATGCCTGGTCATCTCTGTGAGGATTCACCCTTCACCCGTCCACCCCTCGCTGAGCTGCAGTCCCACTGTACCCTGAGGAAGGACAGCGTCCATTCCTCCCGATGCAATGTTCCCAAAGGAACATGTTAAAGAGTTATTGATACACTTTCCAAAAGGAGTGCACGTATAAGCTATGAATAGCCATCTACCGCTACGGGAGGGGTGGTGTAGTGTTGAACGGGCGTTATATGAGCCAGATGAACTCCTATAACAAGCTGACCTCAACCTCAAACGCAACTCAAACCGTTAGGTCACTGGTGACAGGAGAGGGTAGACTTTAATTCATCAACCACCCTGCTGGGAACGACAGTCTGAACAAACCTTTTCTTTTTCCACTTTTATTTTTAAAATGTCAGAAAAATTGAAGCATTATCTTCACAAACAGATACCAAACATTGTCTGTGTCACAACATTTGGTTGGTGCAAACAAGTTCTGCTATACACTTCATGGCATTTCTCAGTATAAATTCATATTAAAACACAATTAACAAACAAAATCTCACTTTTCTTTAGATTGATAAAGTTAAATTGCATTAACACACTAATACATCTTTTAAATGAAAAAAGAACATTAATAAAAACAAATTTACAGCAGATGAAATCCTTAGCTTGCATTCATAGCAAACGCATAATGACCTAGTTGACGGTGAGACAATGTAAAGGCCCTCTGTCTCCAAGGGTTTCCAACCAAATGTTCCCTATGAGCTACAATGGCTATTGTCATGATGTGTTTGTTTCACTCAGTGGGGAAGATTGTAGAATCAGAGAAATTAGAGAGTTTGCTGTGAAATGGTGAACCATATCATGGCTGCAATTGGACATTTTGGGAAAGTATAACAAAAGACATCTCAATTAGAATCAACACACGCATTTATCAGTGGGTCTGTCTGACAGAACAAGTGATGGATGGAAGCAGACTGGTTTTAGGGATCAGAATGGTCACAAGTCTAAGCAACACACACGCACACACACACACACACACACACACACACACACACACACACACACACACACACACACACACACACACACACACACACACACACACACACACACACACACACACACACACACACACACACACACACACACACACACACACACACACACCACACACACAGTTTTTTTTCTCGCAATCTCTTAACAATGATAGATTAACACAATTAACACAGCAATGCTAGCCGCACAAAACAGTGCATATTGCCTAGAGGAATTAATCGACAACATTGTTTCCCTTCTGGATTAATGATACAGATGATCAGCTAATTATAACAATATAATTTACTTCAAAACAATTCAGGAAAATACTATAATTAGAGTCAAAGACTTTGGCATACTTCCCTCAACAGATACTAAATTAATAACATGTTTGACTTGAATTAACAGTGGATGTAATTAAACTGGTCATTTCTTTGGCACTTCAGGTACTTTCGGACATCATAACATTGCACCGCTGTCCAGAGGAAGTCCTTCCTTTAGCTCTCACTTCCTCCTCCGGCCACAGTATTTACCCTGGCATCCAGCTCCTGGGGACCCAGAAGACAAATCACTGGCGGCACTCCATATGTCAACAGGCCACAGATGAACAGTTCTTTAAAAGTCATTGCATCACAGAAAACGTATAATACAACAGAGATATAGTTTGTAGTAGAGTTCTACAATGTTGAAAAATGCATCGCTCTGATAAGTGTGAAAGTGTTTTCTGACCACAATGGGTCTGATGTAGCAGGAATGATCTATCTAGACGAAGAGGAGGCACCATCAGTTACCTCTGTAGCCCCCAGAGCCCAGGAAGGCCTGCATAGCTGCATACTTGGCTGCCTTCTGTTGTTTGGCTGAGGAAACACAATACAGGGAGGGAATTTACCTCAATGATTGGGAAGACGTATTTAGATATATTTGTTATACATTTTTTTGTATGTTGTTGAATGTTTGCTAAAGATCACAGAAAGTTGTCATACTCTTTTGTCCAGCCAAGGCATATCCTTGAGAATAATGAGAGGAAAGAGAAGGATCAGTTTAGTAACAATAAACAACCTATCCTCATCCTCAGTGCCATATCAACAATGCTGTTATCAGAGCACATGAATGAACTCTGGCCAAGACCAACAATTACCTAAAAATTCATTGTTTAAGGCATTGTGTTATCTACCTTCCTGTGTGTGTGTGTGCGTGTGTGTGTGTGTGTGTGTGTGTGTGTGTGTGTGTATGTACATGTGTATGTGTGTGTGTGTGTGTGTGTGTGTGTGTGTGTGTGTGTGTGTGTGTGTGTGTGTGTGTGTGTGTGTGTGTGTGTGTGTGTGTGTGCGTGTGTGTCTGTCCGTAAAGACAGCCAACCTGGATAATTCCCACGATTCACACCCCCACTTCCAGGACCAACGCCACCTATTGGAATGATGCATGTATTACATTACATAACTACATCCCATTATATGTTTGATTTTGAGGAACTCTTAAGACAAATGGATGCAGTGTTGAAACAATCAATTGATACTGCAAACTGACCCGGTACTACGCCTTGGCCTCCACCTACTCCTCCTGCTGCCTGGCCAGCACCTCCTGCTCCACCTACTCCTCCTGCTCCACCACCTGAACACATAGCTGTGTTAGAGCAGGGTTCCTCAACCTTTTTATTGCTTGTATGCATATTTGAAATATTTGTGGCGCAGAGGTCCCGTATGTCCCACTATATAATTTTTTTTAACATTAATCATTTTAAATTATTCCAAAAAATATAATCTGGTAGGCTTTATTTCTAAATCTCTGCGGCACGGTGACCAATGCTCCACAGTCCGTTACCGGTCCGTGGCCCAGTGGTTGAATACCCCTGTGTTAGAGTGTAGAAACAAACACTCCAAAAACCCACATGGATCACCAAACACAAATCACAACCACAGTCAAATAATGTTGTGTGCTCTTGATGTTTAGCATTGAGTCTTTTGAAAGGAACACATATCACTGTTCCCAGCTTATAAGTTCACTTATTGCATATGTTTGGAGCCTCTCACCTGGTCTGTAGCCAGCTCCACCAAAAAATCCTTTAAAAGAATAAATACGTGTAAAGACATGCAGCCTGGTATACACAAATCTACTTCTGGAAAGCCAGTGAGGGCTCTTTTAGTGAATCTTCTCCTCGGCATATTAACCAAGGGAAACTTGTCCACAATACATAGCAACATAACATGGGCCACCCCCCTAATAATAAGCCATGGCTTCTGAAGAGAATGTTGTCCTCATATCTGTAAGGCCTCAGTCAGGGCTGAGGGTTAACAATGAGACTGGGCTTGCATTAGAGAACCAGAACTTACCAAGATTACCTCCTGCACCTCCTCCCACTCCACCTGCTGTTCCTGCACTGGGAAAACCTCCAATGGCACCACCTGCTGGACATGTTGAGGAAAATGTAAGCAGATGAATGGATGTATTCAACAGATCTGTTGAACTGTTGTTTAACATGTAAATACAGCGGATGGTGCTACCTGGTCCAAAGCCTGTTCCACCGGATGAGGAACCGTAACCCGATTTAGGAGCTTTTCTTGTTCCTAGTCCCTGTCCACCAGGGCCAAATCCACCAGCCCCACCTGCTGGTCCATATCTGCCTTGTCCAGCACCTCCGGGCCCGTAACCTCCCGTGCCAGTTCCTGCAGGTTGGTACCCACCTGGTCCGACTCCTCCGGGACCATGACCGACTCCCCCAGCGTTAGCACCTGCCCCGCCTCCAACGGACACAGGTACATGAAGGTTAATATCTCTGAACCCCTTTGGCTGTACTCTTAAGCAATGAATTTGACTCATCATTTGACTCAAGATGTTTGCACAAGGGCCCAATAAACAGCAACAATCAACTGTACAATGGTGGCTGAAATTGGCCAACATTGATCTTGTTCAAGCATAAGATCTTGTTCAAGTGTTCCGATGTTGGTGTTTGGCTGAAGACGGAAAGTTGATGTTCCTATCTGAGTTGGTCATACTTTCACAGGTGCATTAGTAGATTTGGCAACATTTGACGGATTTATTAAGAACACAAACCCTTACCTGGCCCATAGCCGGTTCCACCCAGAGATGAGGATCCGTAACCTGTCAAGAGGCAATAGGACAAATTAAACTCCTCTTCCACATCCTCCTTACTACACTTGACATCTCTTTGAATCTCACTTCCAACAATGATCAGTACTAGCCTGATTTAGATGGTTTTCTTGGTCCGAGACCTTGAGTGCTCCCGGGTCCAAAACTAGCCCCCCCAGCACCTCCTTGTCCAGCACCACCTGGTCCAGCACCTCCTGTCCCGGCACCAGCACCACCCGGTCCGAAGCCAGCACCTCCTTGGCCAGCACCGCCAGGACCAAAGCCGCCTGGTCTGGGTCCAGCACCTCCTTGTCCAGCACCGCCAGGTCCGAAGCCAGCACCTCCTTGTCCAGCGCCACCTGTACCGGCACCACCACCACCAGGTCCAAATCTGCCGGGTCCGGTTTCAGCACCTCCTTGTCCAAAGCCAGCACCACCTGTACCGGCACCAGCACCACCAGGTCCAAAGCGGCCTGGTCCGGTTCCTGCACCACCAGGTCCAAAGCCGCCTGGTCCGGTTCCTGCACCACCAGGTCCAAAGCCGCCTGGTCCGGTTCCTGCACCACCAGGTCCAAAGCCGCCTGGACCGGTTCCTGCACCACTAGGCCCAAAGCCAGCACCACCTGTCCCGGCACCAGCACCGCCAGGTCCAAAGCCAGCACCATCTGTTCCCACACCTCCTTGCCCAAAGCCAGCACCTCCTTGTCCAGCACCACCAGATCCTAAATTACCAGACCCATATTTGTCTGTACCCATTAGGAAAAAAAGATAAACAATGAGAATACAATAGTTGCCCCTTTCAGGAATCACTATGCACTGATGCTGAGAAAAGGCAGATAATCTGGTCTGGATAATATAATATGAGGGAATGTGCAAACTTCTGATGCATTCAAAATAATACAAAAGTAAGTATTGTCATAAAAACTTGAACTCACTTGATTTGAATGGCTTCCGTTTCCCGTATCCTTGACCGCCGACGGGGTAGCCTCCGGGCCCCATGCCTATCCCACCAGGACCATAGCCGCCTGGTCCGGCTCCCACTCCGCCAGGGCCAAAACCGCCTGTTGCCGCACCTTGGGGTCCAACACCAGCAACCCCCTGCCCGTATCCACCTTGTCCAATGGATCCAGGCCCATAGCCACCTGTTCCAAAACCTCCTGCTGCAGACCCAACACCACCGGGTCCAGTACCAGCACCACCTGGTCTGGTTCCGACACCACCGGGTCCAAATCCAGCACCACCAGGTCCAATACCAGCAACCCCAGAACCAAAGCCAGCACCGACTGGTCTGGATCCAGCAGCGGCTGCCCCATAACCTGAAGAAAAAGCATTTACTTCTTGAATTTGGACGTCAAACGGCAGAATTATACCCTCCACTGAAATGTGTCGTCAACCTACTTTTGGAAGGTTTCCTGGAGCCAGAAGCTGCTCCCCCACCTGGAGTGGCATACCCGGAGCCTTCAGAAGCAGGATGAAGAAAATCAAACAACGGCTTTCCAAAGGCTTCCAAATGATGAGCCGCTCTTTTGCATTCAACGGTGCATATTCACCTCCAAGACCTGGTCCAGTACCGTAACCTCCTGGTCCAGTCCCTGCTCCACCAATCCCAAGGCTGCCCGCTCCTTCAGGTACTCTGCCACTTGACCCGGTTCCGTACCCTCCAGGGCCGGTGCCGTACCCCCCAGGGGCGGTCCCGTATCCCCCAGGGCCGGTGCCATACCCAGGGCCGGTGCCGTACCCTCCAGGGCCGGTCCCGTATCCCCCAGGGCCTGTCCCGTACCCCCCAGGGCCGGTGCCGTACCCCCCAGGGCCGGTGCCGTACCCCCCAGGGCCGGCCCCGTACCCCCCTGGGCCAGTCCCGTACCCTCCAGGCCGGACTCCACCTGCTCCAAGGTTCCCATATCCTGTTTAAACAAAAAAGATAGAAGATCCAAGCGATTCTGGTGCCTCACCAACCATACAGTATAGAATCCACAGGAGATAGTGACTGTAACATGTGGCAATAATAAAGAAAGAAAAGCTGATGTTGATAATGTGAATCATACCTTTTCCTCTCTTTCCTGTTCCCTGTCCTACTCCAGCTCCAGTGGGATAACGTGCACCTTCGAAAACCAAAAAAGTCTTTATTTTCCATATCTATGCTGGTAAACCGACCTCGTAGATGTTCTATTCATTCTAATCACTCATAGTGACAATCAAATTATGGTATAATAGTTTCACCCTTTCTTGCTGCTAGTGCCACCATTTTGCATATTAGCATAATGAAATTAGTTCCTCAATAAACATGTCTGCCATAGATGAAAGGGAAGGTGGGGGGTTAGGGTTGTAGTAGATTAACCTACCTCCACCTGTTCCATAGCCTGTAAGACAAACACGCAGAAGAACGGGTGTTACTTCTGTGTTTATGCATACATATATATATATATATATCATTGTATTCTGTTTTACAGAATATATACTTGATAATTCTCACTTTTTCCTGGTTTAGAGGTTCCTGCACCTCCACCCACACCAGTGGCTCCGACTCCACCAACACCAGTGCCTCCGACAACCCCAGCACCAGTGGCTCCTACACCAGTGCCTCCGACACCCCCAGCACCAGTGGCTCCAACACCCCCAGCACCAGTGGCTCCTACACCAGTGCCTCCGACACCCCCAGCACCAGTGGCTCCTACACCAGTGGCTCCTACACCAGTGGCTCCAACACCCCCAGCACCAGTGCCTCCAACACCCCCAGCACCAGTGGCTAGAACACCAGTGCCCCCGACACCAGCAACAGTAGCTCCGTCAGCACCATACACTAGAGGAAAAACATTTTTGGAAATCCCGACCAGCAGTGATTATCATTGTATTCTGTTTTACAGAATATATACTTGATAATTCTCAGGTTCCGTGAGTGACCCTCCCATCTGGGTTAAAACAGAGTAAGTATTGTTAATAGACTGGTACCTCCTCATCACATGGCTCAATATCCCTTCCAGTACAGTTACATTTCAGGATCAAATGTCGAAACAGGCACCTTGGGTGGGTTTTGCTGGTCCTGCTGACCCTCCTGTTGGACCTCCCACCAGATCTCCTCCTTGTCCTCCCAGTGCCCCTCCAGTAGACGTAGCTGGAGTGGCAAGAAATTCACCGTCTTCTCCCCCTTCCCCATTCCCCTCGCCTGGTGTGTCTCCTCTGAGGATGACTGTGGACCAGCAGGTAGGCAACACAATGTAAGAGCTGAAGTTTAGTCTTAAGACTGGTTGTGATATGAATTTCTGGGCCTGTATAGGGTGTTCACATGCATATGCCCTTAAGATATCAACTGTGTCGTTTGTGGTGATACCATTACAAAACAATACTGCATCCAATTCGGATGATCTGATTAAAAGTCTTACATGTTTGTAGGGTTAGTATGTATAAGAGAGTCCCTAGAAATGACCTTGCCTGTGGTATTCTGACACAAAGATGCTCATTAATCACTTGCTACATTCTTTGTATTCATTTGAAATCCAAACATTTATCTTACATTTCTATATTTTTGGTTTATTCCCGCTGCCTGGTCAAATGTTTTCTGCTATTCCCCGGAAATTATGTTGAGGTTGTGTAAGAGTCTACTTTTCATTATTGCGATTTCGTAACGTTTCGCCTTGTAAAATAGAATAAACTAATAATCAATTCTGTTCTTAATGAAATGCTGGTAAAACTGTATTGGTCACCTGGGGGTTTAACTGGTTTGGCTTTAGGCAGAGTTCCTCCCGTGGCATTTCCACCAGCACCTGCTTAGAAAGGTTTTAGAACAAGTGTAGTATTAATTAGTTCAATGGCTCAAAGTGTTGATATCAACCATTCAAAATCTCTAACCACCAGAGGGCAGACCTGCACCACCTTAAGATCAGAGAAGGAACACGTTCATGAGGAAGAAGGGCTCTAGCTTCCAACATGAATCCTAGATGGGTGATGCGTGCAGTGATTACTATATGTAGGCAATACATCATTAAGGAATCAAAGTATTCCAAACCTCTAATAAGATGTCTTTTATTCCTAATATGGTTTGGATCATGGTAGATACCTGGTTTTGCGCCAAGGATGGGGATTCCTGTTGCTGTCAGGCCATCTCCATCAGAACCTAATCCCAGCCCAGTGAGACCAGTGCCATCTATAAACACCAGAAGAACACATCTGTTCCCTCTCAACACCAACTATTCCACATCCAGCAAGCATTAGGCTTCACAAACTTAATAGATGCATTAAATAGTAAAAAAGATATTTAGTCCATTAACTTCAACGAAATTTTTGTAAAGTGTCACCTGCAACCTATGTTCTCAATCTTCCTTTGAATATTGTTAATTCATTGCTATAAAAGAGTCCATGTCTACAGACGTTTCTGACAAAAAACCACCTCCAACAATCCAACATCCCCTCACCTCCGGAGACTCCAGAGCCCTCTAAAACATCAAGATCAAGGCTGTCTCCTGGCTCCTTACCCTCTATGCCATCCTGTCCAGCTCCCGTACCTGCCATCCAAAACAAGGAGAAGACCAAACCGGCAAAGAGGTTCAAAATAAATAACACTCCAACCACGTCTTATTCAGTACACCACCAATATATCACTCCAACCACCTCTTATTCAATTCACCACCAACATAGCATTCCAACCACCTCTTTTTCAGTACACCACCAACCAAACACTCCAACTACCTCTCATTCAATACACTACCAAAATATCAGCCCGACCACCCCTTAATCATAGCACTACCGTTTATGTTTGAGCTGTAGGCAGACGTACTATGTTTTTAAAATAAACTGTGTGTCAGCCGATGATGGTGCACGAGCTCGCTCCTTGTCCCGTACCTCCTCCTCCTGCTGAGCTTGAGGCACCACCTTCTGTGCCAGGGGTGGGGGTGAGTCCTACGGCACCTAGTCCTCCTCCTTCTCAGACACAGCCAGACCAAACACATCCACGACACGTAGTTATGTAGCTTCAATCCCGCGTCTGTCCTACTTTCTGTTCAGAATCTGTTGATTGAAGCTTAGCTTACCTGTCCCTAGGTGTGATCCTGTACCCGGACCAGTACCCGACACTCCTGGACCAGTGCCAGTCGATCCCGTACCAGAACCAGTTGCTCCTGTATCAGTAGCTATACCAGAACCAGTTCCGATACCAGGTCCAGCAGTCCCCGTACCAGTACCAAGACCAGTACCAGTTGCTCCAGTACCAAGGCCAGTACCAGTACCAAGACCAGTACCAGTTGCTCCAGTACCAAGGCCAGTACCAGTACCAAGACCAGTACCAGTTGCTCCAGTACCAAGGCCAGTACCAGTACCTAGACCAGTACCAGTGGCTCCAGTACCAGTACCAGTGCCAAGACCAGTACCAGTGGCTCCAATACCAGTACCAGTACCGAGGCCAGTACCAGTTACTCCAGTACCAGTACCGAGGCCAGTACCAGTGGCTCCAGTACCAGTACCAGTACCAAGGCCAGTACCAGTTGCTCCAGTTCCAGCTCCTACACCTAATCCACCTTGTTGTCCTGTAGTATAAAGGGGGCACAGTCTAAATTATATTAGAACCTTCTTGGTACAACCTAAGTTTCCGATTACAGTCAAATCAGAATCATGGCAAAACACTTTTGTAATTGTAGCCCACATTCATTCTTACCATATTTAGCACCTTTAGATCCGACACCTTGACCATAGCCTGAAGATCACAATTAAAAAGAAGTTACACATGCAGTAATTAAAAGTAAAGTACACCGTGCAGACAAGCTGCCACTCCGGATTGTTTATATCTTATTATATCTTGAATATTGCTCTGCTCAGCTTTTCAGGTGGGATCAGCAAATCACCCGAGATCGTTTATGAGGCAGAATGTGAGCACTACTTGAAGTTACTAAGTAAGATGAAGATTTCATATAATGTAGTTTAATATCTCTAAGAAGTCAGACAGTGACAATTTTGACATTTAGGGATACATCCTTAAACAGTTACTTGAAGGGTGTTTCTTTGGCACTTCCTGTAACCTAGATGGTTTAATTTTCCCTTCCTGTACCCTAAATCCTCCCACTACTGCACAAAGCCATGAAGCACACAGTTTGAGGGGTTATAGAAATAGTCTTGTCGTCCATAATGAGGCTTTCAACTGGCTAGTCGTAATTCAGTTTTCCTGCTTTCGGGTGATCCAATGTCTTATATGAAATGTCTGGTCAGATTGTATTGGACTAACCAGGAAAGAGCATCCCTGTATAAATAAAAAAATATGCTTCATCCCAGTTTGGAAGGTTTTCCCCAAACCTCTGTGTCTTGACTATACCTCTTCATCATCTTTATGCTCCCCCGGCCTCAGATATCATGCTTACGCAGAAACCAGCTTTAATCCCACGCAAACATATATTTTGATTATTGTAATAGAGCCATATTATGAATCTATTTACCAGTGTATCTAGAATGAAGTATGTTAAAAAGGAGATCTCCATCCCATAACAGTGCTGTAGTAAGTGTGCTTGTAAAATAAGCAGAATTCTCCTTTTGGTGCCCAATTAATTGAGTTTATTCCAGATAAATACAGAAAAATGTTTGCATTATCTGGAAGGCGTATTAAATTCACTTCTCAGGCTATTGCTCTTGCCCCTAACAGTTTATAGCTAACCCACACCGGGTACGGAGGTACACTGAACTGATAGACCAAAAGAGGTCTCACGGCTCTTATCTAAGCCTGAGAATAAGGCAAAAGGCAAAAAAACTAAATCGGACAATCCCTGTCAGAAAAGGCCACAGTTAAAATGCACCTTATGCAACATATAACAAAAGAGTATCGAATCATTTAAAGGACTACAACTCACCGCGGCGACCAGCACCGCCCCCAAGCACGCCTCCGGTGCCGGCTACACCCTGGCCTGCAGCAAGGTCAGATCATGATCATTAGCACTTCAGCAAGATCTAATGGCTTTCCATCAACCATCTGGTCAAAACAAGGATCTTACTCGTACCATATTTGGAAGCTTTTGATCCAGGTCCAAAACCTGTGGAGAAATGTCGTAAGCTGAATTATCCAGCATAAAGGTCTAGTGTAATCATTTGAAAAAAAATTAACAACCATATATAGATTTTTGGATTGTAATTACCAGGTCCAAGTCCAGACCCTGGTCTTACTGCTCCTCCTACCACACCACCATAACCAGACCCTGGGCGGTATCCTTGTGCAACTCCACTGCCAGGGCCATAACCAGGTCCCACTCCAGCCTGGGTTCCATAGCCGGCCCCAGGTCCATAGCCGGCCCCAGGTCCATAGCCGGCCCCAGGTCCATAGCCGGCCCCAGGTCCATAGCCGGCCCCAGGTCCATATCCAGTACTAGCTCCACCTGGTCCATAGCCAGCCCCACCCGGAACTGATCCGGCCCCACCTGGTCCATACCCAGTCCCACCAGGAACTGATCCGGCTCCACCTGGTCCATATCCAGCACCACCAGGAACTGATCCAGCCCCACCTGGTCCATACCCAGCCCCACCTGGAACTGATCTGGCCCCACCTGGTCCCACTCCAGCCCCTCGTCCAGGTCCATAGCCTGCCCCTCCACTTCCTGGTCCAAGGCCAGTTCCAGTGCCAGCAGAACCAGTTCCTGTTCCACCCCCGGGTCCATATCCTGTTCCAGTTCCACCTGTTCCTGCTCCAAGACCGCCTCCAAGCGCTCCACTTAACATGCCTATTTGGAAAATGAAAATAGTTGTTAAATGTTTTCAGGTTATTAGGGTGATCTATCAAAGCAATAGGAACATTGTTGTTATGATATACTTATATTTACCATATTTACGGGCTTTGGCATTGGCATCATAACCTGAAATATAAATTAAATCTATGATCAGCCAAAACATTATTGACAATAGAACCAGGATTCTCCTTACAATTCAAAGCAGTTTAGGTTTACAATTACTAGGGGTGTGCATTGGCACTGCCCTCACGATTCAATTCGATTACGATTCACCAGGTAACTATTCGATTCAATTCGATTCTACGATGCATTGCGATGCATCAAAATTCTAATGCACACAATAAGGCAAATTTTTTCACCTTCCACTCCCAAACCTACGGCAATTAAATGCCAGGCTTTCTCCTTTCTGACATTGTCCTTATAAAAAGGATGATATATTTCATAAATTATTTTATGTTGCTCCACTTCGACAATCAGTCTCTCGTCGTCCATGTTGCCATCCCTCTGAGCCCCTTTGATTGATTGACTGCTGACCTGGAGCCACCGGTCATGACGTAATAATGTTGATGTGAAGTTGTGATAGGCTACAAGAGCTGAGTATTGTGTTTTATTTTGAAAATTGACCGGATGCTCTATGGCTTTTAATTATTCACTTCCTGCCCGGCTCGATCTGCTCTGTTGAAATTGACGCGGTTCAGCAACGGCTCACGTAAAAAATAGGAGTGCTACGGAACGGTAGCGCTGCGGCGCGGTGCAGCGCTTCTGGGACGCTGCTGAGCCGGTGGAAATGGTTTCATTGATTAGAGCGGAGGCGGTCAGCAGCGGTGTCCGCGGTGCAGCCGTTCCGCGGCGCTTACGTCCCCGGTGGAAACCAGGCTAGTGTTGTTGTTGCTAGCTAGCGCCGCCGCTTAGCATGTACTTCACAACTCTATTGTCCACTCGAGGCCCGAAAATAAACAGCGACATAATCGATTATGGCACGTTGCCGTATCGATGCTGAATCGTGCATGCCCCGCATTGCGATGCATCGCCCAATCGATTATTGTTGACACCCCTAACAATTACCTCCAGTTCTTGTACCTGCTCCTCCTCCTGGTCCATACCCAGCTCCACCTGGTCCATACCCAGCCCCACCTGGTCCATACCCAGCCCCACCTGGTCCATACCCAGCCCCACCTGGTCCATACCCAGCCCCACCAGGAACTGATCCGGCCCCACCTGGTCCATACCCAGCCCCACCTGGTCCATACCCAGCCCCACCTGGTCCATACCCAGCCCCACCAGGAACTGATCCGGCCCCACCTGGTCCATACCCAGCCCCACCTGGTCCATACCCAGCCCCACCTGGTCCATACCCAGCCCCACCAGGAACTGATCCGGCCCCACCTGGTCCATACCCAGCCCCACCTGGTCCATACCCAGCCCCACCTGGTCCATACCCAGCCCCACCAGGAACTGATCCGGCCCCACCTGGTCCATACCCAGCCCCACCAGGAACTGATCCGGCCCCACCTGGTCCAACTCCAGCCCCACCTGGTCCAACTCCAGCCCCACCTGGTCCATACCCAGCCCCACCAGCGACTGATCCGGCTCCACCTGGTCCAACTCCAGCCCCTCGACCAGGTCCATAGCCTGCCCCTCCACTTCCTGGTCCAAGGCCAGTTCCAGTGCCAGCAGAACCAGTTCCTGTTCCTCCCCCGGGTCCATATCCTGTTCCGGTTCCACCAGGTCCAACCCCGGCTCCAGGTCTGGTCCCACCACCGGTGCCACCCCCAGCTGGTCCATACCCAGCACCACCAGGTCCAGCTCCACCTGTTCCTGCCGCTTGTCCTCCTCCAAGAGCTCCACTTAACATACCTGTAACAAACCATTGGATTAATGATGAAGTTATATGAAGTTAGAATGACAATCCCACCACAATGTTTACATATTTGATCTACCCTGTTATCATTACTTATATTTACCATATTTGCGTGCTTTGGCATTGGCATCATATCCTGTAATATATAAAAGATGGTGATCAGCCAAATTTTTCATACTTTCGTTTTAAATCCTTGCATCAAATTTGTACTAGTTAATTTGCATAATTCACTAGTAAAACTTTGATTTAAGGATATTCAGGTTCATAGTTACCTCCAGCTGCTGTCCCTGCTCCTCCACTTTGAGATCCCACTCCACCTGGTCCAAACCCGGCTCCACCTGGTCCAAACCCGGCTCCACCTGGTCCATAGCCGGCCCCACCTGGTCCAAACCCAGCCCCACCAGGAACTGATCCGGCTCCACCTGGTCCAACTCCAGCCCCACCTGGTCCATACCCAGCCCCACCAGCAACTGATCCGGCCCCACCTGGTCCAACTCCAGCCCCACCTGGTCCATACCCAGCCCCACCTGGAACTGATCCGGCCCCACCTGGTCCAACTCCAGCCCCTCGACCAGGTCCATAGCCTGCCCCTCCACTTCCTGGTCCAAGGCCAGTTCCAGTGCCAGCAGAACCAGTTCCTGTTCCTCCCCCGGGTCCATATCCTGTTCCGGTTCCACCAGGTCCAACCCCGGCTCCAGGTCTGGTCCCACCACCGGTGCCACCCCCAGCTGGTCCATACCCAGCACCACCAGGTCCAACTCCACCTGTTCCTGCTCCTAGTCCTCCTCCTAGTCCTCCACTTAACATACCTGTTTGGAAAACAAACCAGGTTACTCCAACTCGCTGTAGAAGTTAAGGTTTAATTTAGAGTGTTGTTATGATGTAAATATGTTTACCATATTTACGGGCTTTGGCGTTGGCATCATACCCTGAAATATGAATTAAATCTATGATCAGCCAAAATGGAACCAGGATTCTTCTTACAATTCAAAGCAGTTTAGGTTCACAATTACCTCCAGCTCTTGTACCTGCTCCTCCTCCTGGTCCATATCCAGCCCCACCTGGTCCATACCCAGCCCCACCCGGAACTGACCCAGCCCCACCTGGTCCATACCCAGCCCCACCCGGAACTGACCCAGCCCCACCTGGTCCATACCCAGCCCCACCCGGAACTGACCCAGCCCCACCTGGTCCATACCCAGCCCCACCCGGAACTGACCCAGCCCCACCTGGTCCATACCCAGCCCCACCAGGAACTGATCCGGCCCCACCTGGTCCATACCCAGCCCCACCCGGAACTGACCCAGCCCCACCTGGTCCATACCCAGCCCCACCTGGAACTGACCCAGCCCCACCTGGTCCATATCCAGCCCCACCAGGAACTGATCCAGCCCCACCTGGTCCATACCCAGCCCCACCAGGAACTGATCCGGCCCCACCTGGTCCAACTCCAGCCCCACGACCAGGTCCATAGCCTGCCCCTCCACTTCCTGGTCCAAGGCCAGTTCCAGTGCCAGCAGAACCAGTTCCTGTTCCACCCCCAGGTCCATATCCTGTTCTGGTTCCACCTGTTCCTGCTCCAAGACCGCCTCCAAGCGCTCCACTTAACATACCTATCCGGAAAATAAAAGCTTTAATTTTTTAATGTTTTCAGGTTATTATGGTGATCTATCAAAGCAATAGGAGCATCATTGTTATGATATACTTATATTTACCATATTTACGGGCTTTGGCATTGGCATCATACCCTGCAATTAAATCAATGAAATCTTTGATGAGCCAAACACTTTAATTATAAACATTACACAACTTTAACTTCACGGGCCCTATCTTGCATCTGGCGCAATTGACTTTCTACACTGACGCATGTGTCGTTGCTAGTTTGCAACTGGCGCAGAGCGTTCTTTTCCCTCCACTGCCACGCGCCTGTAAATTAGGGAATGTTCTTGCGCCCCAAGGGGCGGTTCGGCGAAAGGAGGAGGCGTGTTCTGGCGCAAACTTTCCCTGGTGCTATTTTGCAGTTTCAGAAAACAATTGCGCCACAAACCAGGAAATACCTGGTTTAAAGTCAGTGGCGCGTTATTCAGATGCTATTTTAAGGGCGCATGCATAATGTTGCTTGTGCACCTCGCGCATACACTTTGCTTCTCTCATCTACCTAGCCACACATTCTCGGTAAATTATTTGGGAAAGAACAGCTGATACAGCGGTAATAAGTTGTACTTTTAAATCAATGCATCTGCAAACACATATTTTCTTGACACAGACATCGTGTACAAGCCCATAACTTTTAGGATTGATCTTGAGAAAATATTGTTTTACCGCGAGTGAGTGTTAAAAAGAATGAATGAATGCGGCCGCGCGTGTGTGCATGTGTAAAGTAATTAATGAATGTGGGCGCGCGTGTGTGCGTCCATCTGTTTAAACACACGCAAACTAAACACGTGACGCATAATACAGTCCATGGCAATGTATATTAACGGGGGGACACATGCATATTAGGAACACAAGTCAATAACGATAATGCCTACAATACTGGTAAGAAACGATGTTTGTTAATGTGTTACGTGTATCATTAAATAGAACCACAGTTATCGCATATCATATGTGTGTTAAGTTTTCTTTGCCGAAATTTATATGAGGATTATTTGGCCATAAAGGAAACTTCAGCCATTTAGTTTGAAATTCATGTGGTCATGCATCTGTCTCATCGGAGACTGCAAGCGCGCTGTCAAACTATCAACTCGTCAGATTCAAATGCGCTCATGGCTCTTGAAGGGGATGGGAGATGGCACTCTCATTGGTTTGTTGCACGTTACGCCCAAACCACACCTACGGGTAATTAGGCTACTTCAGACCAACCCTTTTTAGATTTGCGCCGGGCGCAAGAGTCATTTATGCGCTGGTAAAATAGCAACATCGCCATAGAACCGCCCACAAAGCTACTTGCACTTGGCGCTTCTCATTTGCGTTTCAGACCATTAAAATAGGGCCCTAAATGTTTAAGTCATGATTACCTCCAGCTGCTGTCCCTGCTCCTCCACTTTGAGATCCCACTCCACCTGGTCCAAACCCGGCCCCACCTGGTCCAAACCCGGCTCCACCTGGTCCATACCCAGCGCCACCAGAAACTGATCCAGCCCCACCTGGTCCATACCCAGCGCCACCAGAAACTGATCCAGCCCCACCTGGTCCATACCCAGCCCCACCAGGAACTGATCCGGCCCCACCTGGTCCATACCCAGCCCCACCTGGTCCATACCCAGCGCCACCAGGAACTGATCCGGCCCCACCTGGTCCATAACCAGCCCCACCTGGTCCATACCCAGTCCCACCTGGAACTGATCCGGCCCCACCTGGTCCATAACCAGCCCCACCAGGTCCAACTCCAGCCCCACCAGGAACTGATCCGGCTCCACCTGGTCCAACTCCAGCACCTCGACCAGGTCCATAGCCTGCCCCTCCACTTCCTGGTCCAAGGCCAGTTCCAGTGCCAGCAGAACCAGTTCCTGTTCCTCCCCCGGGTCCATATCCTGTTCCGGTTCCACCAGGTCCAACCCCGGCTCCAGGTCTGGTCCCACCACCGGTGCCACCCCCAGCTGGTCCATACCCAGCACCACCAGGTCCAGCTCCACCTGTTCCTGCTCCTAGTCCTCCTCCTAGTCCTCCACTTAACATACCTGTTTGGAAAACAAACCAGGTTACTACAACTCGCTGTAGAAGTTGAAGTTTTGAAGGTGACATATTATACCTCCAGGTCCAAGTGGTATTAGCAGCTAGAAGCTGTTTTGGGAATCGGCATCTCCTAACATCACAAGTGGGCGTGTCCACCTGGATGTGTGCTGGATACATCAGTCCACCAGCCTACCCAGTGGGATGCACCAACCGTTGCTCATCCATCCGCCACACATCTAGGTCAACACGCCCATGATGTCGGAAGAGGCAGATTTTCAAAACGGCTTGTAACGGCTAATCACACTCACACCTGGTGTTATAATGTGTCACTTTTAATTTAGAGTGTTGTTATGATGTAAATATGTTTACCATATTTACGGGCTTTGGCGTTGGCATCATACCCTGAAATATGAATTGAATCTATGATCAGCCAAAACATTATTCGACTACAACAGAACCGGGATGCTTCTACAATTCTAAGAAGTTTAGGTTCACAATTACCTGCAGTTCTTGTACCTGCTCCTCCTCCTGGTCCATACCCGGCCCCACCAGGAACTGATCCAGCCCCACCTGGTCCATACCCAGCCCCACCAGGAACTGATCCAGCCCCACCTGGTCCATACCCGGCCCCACCTGGAACTGATCCAGCCCCACCTGGTCCATACCCAGCCCCACCTGGTCCATACCCGGCCCCACCAGGAACTGATCCGGCCCCACCTGGTCCATACCCGGCCCCACCAGGAACTGATCCGGCCCCACCTGGTCCATACCCGGCCCCACCAGGAACTGATCCGGCCCCACCTGGTCCATATCCAGCCCCACCAGGAACTGATCCGGCCCCACCTGGTCCATAACCAGCCCCACCTGGAACTGATCCAGCCCCACCTGGTCCATAACCAGCCCCACCTGGAACTGATCCGGCCCCACCTGGTCCAACTCCAGCCCCACCAGCGACTGATCCGGCCCCACCTGGTCCAACTCCAGCCCCACCTGGTCCATACCCAGCCCCACCTGGAACTGATCCGGCCCCACCTGGTCCATACCCGGCCCCACCAGCGACTGATCCGGCCCCACCTGGTCCAACTCCAGCCCCTCGACCAGGTCCATAGCCTGCCCCTCCACTTCCTGGTCCAAGGCCAGTTCCAGTGCCAGCAGAACCAGTTCCTGTTCCACCCCCGGGTCCATATCCTGTTCCGGTTCCACCAGGTCCAACCCCGGCTCCAGGTCTGGTCCCACCACCGGTGCCACCCCCAGCTGGTCCATACCCAGCACCACCAGGTCCAGCTCCACCTGTTCCTGCTCCTAGTCCTCCTCCTAGTCCTCCACTTAACATACCTGTTTGGAAAACAAACCAGGTTACTCCAACTCGCTGTAGAAGTTAAGGTTTAATTTAGAGTGTTGTTATGATGTAAATATGTTTACCATATTTACGGGCTTTGGCGTTGGCATCATACCCTGAAATATGAATTAAATCTATGATCAGCCAAAATGGAACCAGGATTCTTCTTACAATTCAAAGCAGTTTAGGTTCACAATTACCTCCAGCTCTTGTACCTGCTCCTCCTCCTGGTCCATACCCAGCCCCACCTGGTCCATACCCAGCCCCACCCGGAACTGACCCAGCCCCACCTGGTCCATACCCAGCCCCACCCGGAACTGACCCAGCCCCACCTGGTCCATACCCAGCCCCACCTGGTCCATATCCAGCCCCACCTGGAACTGATCCAGCCCCACCTGGTCCATACCCAGCCCCACCAGGAACTGATCCGGCCCCACCTGGTCCATAACCAGCCCCACCTGGAACTGATCCGGCCCCACCTGGTCCATACCCAGCCCCACCAGGAACTGATCCGGCCCCACCTGGTCCAACTCCAGCCCCACCTGGTCCATACCCAGCACCTCGACCAGGTCCATAGCCTGCCCCTCCACTTCCTGGTCCAAGGCCAGTTCCAGTGCCAGCAGAACCAGTTCCTGTTCCACCCCCGGGTCCATATCCTGTTCTGGTTCCACCTGTTCCTGCTCCAAGACCGCCTCCAAGCGCTCCACTTAACATACCTATCCGGAAAATAAAAGCATCCGTTTTTTAATGTTTTCAGGTTATTATGGTGATCTATCAAAGCAATAGGAGCATCATTGTTATGATATACTTATATTTACCATATTTACGGGCTTTGGCATTGGCATCATACCCTGCAATTAAATCAATGAAATCTTCGATGAGCCAAACACTTTAATTATAAACATTACATAACTTTAACTTTACATGTTTAAGTCATGATTACCTCCAGCTGCTGTCCCTGCTCCTCCACTTTGAGATCCCACTCCACCTGGTCCAAACCCGGCTCCACCTGGTCCAAACCCGGCTCCACCTGGTCCAAACCCGGCTCCACCTGGTCCAAACCCGGCTCCACCTGGTCCATACCCGGCCCCACCTGGTCCATACCCAGCCCCACCAGGAACTGATCCGGCCCCACCTGGTCCATACCCAGCCCCACCAGGAACTGATCCGGCTCCACCTGGTCCAACTCCAGCCCCTCGACCAGGTCCATAGCCTGCCCCTCCACTTCCTGGTCCAAGGCCAGTTCCAGTGCCAGCAGAACCAGTCCCGGCTCCACCCCCGGGTCCATATCCTGTTCCGGTTCCACCAGGTCCAACCCCGGCTCCAGGTCTGGTCCCACCACCGGTCCCACCAGCAGCTGGTCCAAGGCCGGGGGGTAAATAGCGGTCAAAAGTGGACCAGAATAAAACATATATTCCCTGGATGAATTGTCTTGCAGAAAGGCATCATTTATCATTTATTATGACAAAACACTAAATTCACATATGATTTAATGGACTAGATAGCTCATGTAAAATGAGAAAAGTTTCAAATGTTTTAATTTGAGCATTGAGATTAGGGAATGGAGCTCACCAACTCCACCTCCAAGTCCAGGTACACCACCAGCTCCTGTTCCAGCCCCACCTCCAAACCCAGGTATGTTACCAGCTCCTCCTCCAGGAAGTCCCCCAGCACCACCTCCACCACCACCTCCACCAAGACCTCCTTGTCCAAGTGCACCACCTGCCCCTTTTAATGAAGACAAAGGGCATTCAAATATACGCTGCTATGGAATAGACAGCAGTGTACTGCTCACTTCAGTAGATTTAGATATTGAAGCTATCGTGTGGTCTTAGTGATTTATAATTAAACTGTGTGATTACCATATTTAGCTGCCAACTTTGCTGCTTTCTTTGATTTACCCGACCCTGGAAAAGAAGAATACATTCATGGATTGTGCATTCAATATTAAGCAGTGATGACGACGATGTTGGGATCTTTTCTAGCAGCAGCAAACCTGATTTGGGGGTGATAAGAGGATAACCCCGGAACACTCCAGAGATCTGCTGGCTGCTGAACCCTCCACGACCAGCTGGCAAGAGACACGTGGAGTACGATGGATGAGGTGGGGTTACACTTTGAGGGAGGTGGGTTGGTGTGACACTACAAGGGAGGTGGTGTTACAGTACGAGGGAGGTGGTGTTACAGTACCAGGGAGGTGGTGTTACACTACCAGGGAGGTGGTGTTACAGTACCAGGGAGGTGGTGTTACAGTACCTGGGAGGTGGTGTTACACTACCAGGGAGGTGGTGTTACAGTACCAGGGAGGTGGTGTTACACTACCAGGGAGGTGGTGTTACAGTACCAGGGAGGTGGTGTGACACTACCAGGGAGGTGGTGTTACACTACCAGGGAGGTGGTGTGACACTACCAGGGAGGTGGTGTTACACTACCAGGGAGGTGGTGTTACATTATAAGGGAGGTGGTGTCACACTACGAGGGGGTAGGGTTGTGTTACACCATGAGGGGGGTGGTGTCACACTACGAGGGGGTAGGGTGGTGTTACACCATGAGGGGGGTGGTGTTACAGTACCAGGGAGGTGGTGTTACAGTACGAGGGGGTAGGGTGGTGTTACACCATGAGGGGGGTAGTGTCACACTACGAGGGGGTAGGGTGGTGTTACACCATGAGGGGGGTGGTGTTACAGTACCAGGGAGGTGGTGTTACAGTACGAGGGGGTAGGGTGGTGTTACACCATGAGGGGGGTGGTGTTAGGACTCACCTCCGGCCCCCAGTCCAGCGCCCCCCTGGCCCAGCACTCCTTGCCCTGCAAAGAGTAGGTCAACGGTTTGGATGTTAGGGTGGAAAGGAAGTGTTGGTCTATGTGACAGCAGGACACTATACAATTATGAAATAAAGATAGTCAAGCCACGCGTCATAAGTCAAACTGATTTTAGACAGAAGAGGTAATCCACATTTTTAATATCGATTAGAAGTGAGATCTAGTGTTGATCTAGTCTAGGCGGATGATGATATTTACCAGTCTGAGGTGCAAGTCCGGATCCTGTGACCACTCCAGGGAGAACACCACGGCCTCCGTAACCTACTCAGAGGTGACATGAATGACTTATCTTATCGGTGTCTGGTAACACTTAGAGGGAAAATAAACCTCCCGAAAAAACACATCCTCCCTCTGCCTCCCAATCTCTCCCTGTGTGTGGATGATATCGACAGGACAGAAGGATTCCCTGAACCCATCGGTAAAGAGATGCCCTGATGAGTCAGACATATGCCGGACGTTGCCCAAAATGGTCTCCCACAGAGGCAGGCCTCCAGTCAACAAGAACTGATGTTCTCATAGAGCATTTCACTTAAGAACAGCTGATGGATGGCGGCAGGATACAACATTACTCTCACATCATCGCCCTTCAATTGTTACTATTGCACCTTTAAAACACACAATTGTATGTCCTTAATACCACAAAAAATGTAATCACTTGCAATTACATGATCTTAAATAGGAATATGGGGTGACAACTTTACCTATCTAAAGTTTGCTGGTGAACTGATGAAGGGAATATAGATGTATTTCAAACTTACCTAGACTGGGGACTATTCCACCTTGATAAAGTCCGGGCAAGCCTACACCTGTATGAAAAAGAGAAAAATCGATTTGACCACTTTTGCTCATTCAATCAAAGTAAATTGTGTCTTTTTAAAAGGTTCACCTGGTACTTGTTTGGATGCTTTACCACCACTCTTCCCTCCGGGTCCAGCCCCAGTTAGACCTGTCTGCGGCATCACATGGACTGAAAAAATGAATTATCTCATTTAGAATGCCCAGGAAACAAGGTTGGTTACAAACCAAGAGACAGATATTGGATTGTACCGATTCCTCCAGCTCCGCCAGGTCCTACACCTCCTGGTCCAACTCCTCCTGGTCCAACTCCACCTGGTCCAACTCCTCCTGGTCCAACACCTCCTGGTCCAAAACCTCCTGCACCTCCTGGTCCAACACCTCCTGCACCTCCTGGTCCAACCCCTCCTGCACCTCCTGGTCCAACACCTCCTGGTCCAAAACCTCCTGCACCTCCTGGTCCAACCCCTCCTGGTCCAAAACTTCCTGCACCTCCTGGTCCAACACCAGTTCCACCAAGTGCTGTTCCAGTGCCTCCTATGACCAATAAACAATTAACAAATCAAAAAGGATACATTTCTGGAGATGTAACATCTAGGCACAAAGTGACCACGCATTTGCAAAGGGATTGTACCTGCATTGGGGCCTGTTCCACCCATCCCTGGGTACTGACCTCCGCTGCCTGGTCCATAACCCCCAACAGGTCCTCCTTGACCACCTGAAAGAGACACGAAGAACCTGCTACTCAACAGGAATGTTCTGGAGAACAATGTAATTATTGTATAGGCCACTCCCAAAGGCCAGATATTGTCAACTATTATAATAATTAAACCACTATAGATCTCTAAATGTAAATGTTAATTTATTTGTAAGGCACATTTAAGTGCTATATATCTATATCTCTGTATCATTGCTCCCTTTTGGAACCAATACAATTTTTATGTAAGTTCATCAAAGTCTATATTGCTGGACATCACTCACCTCCAGGAGAGTATCTTCCAGCTCCTTGCCCTGGCAGAACCCCAGCAGGGCCCTGACCTCTGCCAGCTCCTCCTCCTAACGTCCCTCCACCCAGGCCCCCGTCGCCTGGACAAGGTGAGAGGGTGAGGGTTCGAAAGTGAAAGCGAAATCAACTCCATCCCCCATTGATAAAGTCATTCAGTTCCTTTGTGCATGACAAAGGAACATTGTGTTGAAAGGTCGAGTCGTTCTTCTGAGGATATGACTCTTAATTTGAAGCAAAGATATGGGTCTTTCATCTTAATCTCTATTCTGAAAGCGATTTCAAACACTTGCATATAAATATACCAACATACTTGCGTATGTTGGTATATTTAGACCATCATCCCATAAATAAACAGTTGTTACTGCATTGGAGACAAGATTGTCCACAGCTATGGCATCGGAGATACGAGATATGAACATGGTTTGATTTATTTCCTGTGGACCAGGGTACAGCACAACCTGCTTATCTAAGTGCATGACGACTGGACTTCTAGTCGAGTATGACGACTTGTTCTGTGTGCTGAGCCATTCTGACTCGATTTCAAACCCATGGATTGATTTGCAAAGGCTCCTCAAAGCCGGGGCTTAAGCTCTGAGAGCGGGCCGGATAGTATAACCAGCGCTCCTCATCCTTCACAGGCGGCCCGTGTTGGGGCTTAAGAACAGGAGAGATTTCCTTAAGCACCATTCTACATGTCTGACGTCAGGACGTCCGCTGGTTTATCAGGGAATCCACTAGGCCCCATAATGCTGAACGGCTAAACGTTCACACTGTCAGAGTAATGTTCACAACGTCACGATAATGTTCACGCTGTCATGTAACATCACCTCCCTCATAGTTTAACATCATCAATGTTCACACTCTCAGAGTAATGTTCACACTAAGAGTAATGCTCACACTGTCAGAGTAATGCTCACACTTTCATTGTTATGCTCACACTGTCAGAGTAATGTTCACACTGTCAAAGTAATGTTAACACTCTCAGAGTAAAGTTCACACTTTTTTAGTTTTCTCATTCTCAGAGTAATGTTCACAATCTGTTCAGAGTGTTGTTCACACTCTCAGAGTAATGTTCACAATCTGTTCAGTAATCAATCAAATCTGCTCAATATTTACTGCACAAAATTTAAAAATGATCATGGGAGCAGCATACACAAACAGCAGTATTTACCAAAGTTATTACCAAAACGGCAGCAACAACCTATCGTCTACCATCTTCACAAAGCCTCCATTCCCTAGTGAACCAGTGACTGGCCAATAGCTACCTGGTCTGACACCTCCTGGTCCCGTCCAAGTAGCCCCTCCCCCCCCTGGCCCCCCTGGCCACTGGCCCTGGCCCGCTGGAAATCAAGAGCATTGGAAACTCAGATAGGAAGTAACGACTGGTGTCAGGCAGCCATCATAGACCAAACATGGGCAGGAATTGCTGAGCTGCAGCGTCACCGGGGGTATTTATAGAAAGAGCTTGTTTCTGGTGTAAAAAAACAAATGTAACAACCGCTTCATGTGGAATTCATTATTTTGAAGAGGTGAAACCCCCCCCCCCCCCCATCACTGGGCTGTCGGCCAGACGATGATGTCATTTAAACACAATGTATTGTTAAGGCTCCACGGTTCTGTAAATGATGATGCAATCTACGATGTTTGGATATCGGTTTTCACGGGCGCCTTTGTCTCCAACAATCCATGCAGGCGCTCGCTGACGTGGATTAACAGCCTTATAAGTCACCGTCTTCTTTCTAATGTGTGGCTATTTGAACCTTCCCTAACCCCTCCCTCAGGGATCCCTCTGAGATGCCCTGGTCTGTAGGCGTGGCCCTGAGCGGTGTGGTCACCTCCGGGTCCGAAGCCTCCAGGGCCAGGGTCGGCTCCACCTGGTCCCGGTCCCGCTGATCCTCCTCCCCCTGCTCCAGGTCCAAAGCCTCCCGGTCCTGGACCAGCGCCCCCTCCGCCCGGTCCATAGCCTTGTCCAGGTCCTACGCCTCCACCTGCAGGTACGTATACACCTACAACCGAGCATTACACCACTAGCACCTCCACCTTCATCCATCCGATTCGTGGGAGGTGTGTGCTGATATGTAATCAGTTCTAGTTATTTCCAGGGTCTAGTTTTGAATATCGTCATCAATAAGTTAGTGACAATATTATGGGAGTTGTATGTCCTTCTCATCATGTTTAAGAAGGAGAGCTTTGTAGAACCATATCTGGTATTACTTCTTCTCTAATCTAATCAGAAAGCAGTCTGGGGGGTTGCTCTGGGGACATGATTGAACTATGCAGCTCCATGACTCATCTGTTAGTGAAGCGTATACACCTCAGCTCTCATTTATTCCCTCTTGTAAAAGGTAATTGACTTGTTAATGACCTTTATTTTCTAACAGCCCAAGACATACCTAAGAATGAGCATTTATGGCTGAAATAATAAGAGGTTAAAGTGCTTTCAGGATTGTGAGATTGCAATGCTGTACAGACCTCTGCACATCAACCCCTGGCCTGTGTGTGTGTGTGTGTGTGTGTGTGTGTGTGTGTGTGTGTGTGTGTGTGTGTGTGTGTGTGTGTGTGTGTGTGTGTGTGTGTGTGTGTGTGTGTGTGTGTGTGTGTGTGTGTTTGTGTGTGTCCGTGTGTTTGTATTTGTGTGTTTGAGCGTCATATTAAAGTAAATCAAAATCAACAAATCAAAATCATAATCTGACTTTGTCCACAAGGTCTCACATTTCTGAAGCACATGCAGATTAATAAGCAGTTAAGTAAACAGATAAACAACCAGGTGTTCAAGCATCTTGGCCTGATCTGGTTGGCCAAGGAACAGAGTGAGTAGTGTGTTGAATTCTTCTTCTCCTTTTGTTTTCCAGCAGGTTAAGCCAGTTGGAGGAGCATCGCTGCCTCCTGCCGTATTAAAACAACATTACGGTGTTGTGATCTGGAGTGGGGCGATCCGCTCTCAGAGATCCTGGAGAGTTCTGAGGGCACGTGGACTCTGACCACTCAGAGCTCGGATCACCCGACACACATGTGGATGCCAGTTGTGAACTGGCCTGTATCGAGGATGGATGATGACCTCATCTCGGACCGCCCCCCTGATCACTTGACCTGGAGCAGGATGGGGCGGGGCGGGGCTGTGTTTGGGGGTACCTGACTCGGTCTCTCAGGGCTGACTGCTTCAGGCCTCTCTCTCTCTCTCTCTCTCTCTCTCTCTCTCTCTATATATATATATATATATATATATATATATATATATATATATGTATATATATATATATATATATACAGTATATATCTATAAACATGGTGTCATATCAATCATACACAATTCTGAATGATTCTCTGGAAAATATCCCATGAATGAAGGTTGAGATCCCGAGCCACGCCTGTTCAGGCCATGGGGAGACACAGAGGAAAGGGAAGAATTCCCGTTTATTTGACCTTATGGTTTCCACCCAATCAGATGGGAGGCTTGTATGAGGGGCCGAACATAGTACACCGCTATGGAAAATATGTTATCTGGCAACAGTATCAAAAAGCGTTTGTTGGGGGGATGTTCTGGGTTTGGATGATGCATCATGATTGGTAATAATATCCAATTAGCGATAAATACAAAAAACGAAAACAACATAATAAAAAGGATTGCAATCTCTGAGATATAATTTATTTGAGCCTGGGTCCGACGTGGGGATAGGACTGGGAGGGTCATGAACACCTGACACTCTGTGGGGGGGTCACGACTGATGAGATGAACCATGGCTCACCTCACAGCTCGGTTAAGCTCTTCCTCCACACACCTCCTACTGCACTTCTAGATGCATTAAAGGAAAGGGAACAATCATTTACTGCACAATAGCTGGGATTAAGGCTGCTGGAGATGATGTCACTATGGACTTCCTCTGGTCTCCAAAGCAGAAGAGTCCTGATGGGGTTCAGAGCTCATTAGACCAGGGTAATGTCGGCTATTAAGGCAAATGGATGCAGACTCCAGGAGGAATGAGGAGAATGCCAGCCTGGATGTGTTCTGTTAGTGGTTAAACAGCATCTGCCCATGCGATGACATTATCAGGGAAACATGGCCCGTCCTCTTATAGGTGGAGGTCCATGAGGGTGGAGGCACAAGAGGGCGGAGGGTGGTGGCCCAAGAGGGGGGAGGAGGCCCAAGAGGGGGGGGGGGTGGCCCAAGAGGGGGGAGGGTGGTAGCCCAAGAGGGGGGAGGAGGCCCAAGAGGGGGGGGGGGGGTGGCCCAAGAGGGGGGAGGAGGCCCAAGAGGGGGGGGGGGGTGGCCCAAGAGGGGGGCGGAGGAGGCCCAAGAGGGGGGAGGGTGGTGGCCCAAGAGGGGGGCGGGTGGTGGCCCAAGAGGTGGGCGGGTGGTGGCCCAAGAGGTGGGCGGAGGCCCATGAGGGCGGAGGTCTATGAGGTTGGAGACCCATGAGGGTGGAGGCCCCTGAGGGTGAAGGCTGGGGAAGTCACCTCAGAGACTCTCATCACACACCCCAGGGGGCTCAGACCCAGAGAGGCAACATGTTCACCAAAGGCTGTCAGTGTACAAACAGCTGCAGCAGAAGAATCAGAGGACCCTGAACGGCACCTTCTGCTCCGCCAAGAGGCTTTTCTCCACAGGAAGTGCCCACATGCAAAACATGAGTCCCTTTATTGCTCCGTAAAGGTTGCATTTGCTCATTATTATTTCCTCCTAATGTGAGGAACAATTCTCAACCCATCAATGAATAACACATTTGAATATGGATTACATGATGATTTCTGCTAGCGAACATGTGCTATCCTGATAAGACCATTAAATGCATGCATTCCATAGCGTCGATAAACACCACCCGCGGCCCACGCGTTCCCCCTAAACCCAGAGCCCTACGCTGCTGTCAGTACGAGCGGACATGAAGACGGAGAACCTACCTCCTTGCAGCGAAGGCTTCCAAAGGGCGAGCAGCGCAACTCCACAAAGGTACGAGGTCACCGTGCCTCTCGCCATCCCTCTGCTCTCTGAAGTGTGCCTGGGCTCTCCTCCACCGTGGTTTTATTACCAACACGCCTGCTGGCTCCCACCGGGCCTGAGCTAGAAGGGGGGAGAGTAGGGCAGAGGGGGAGAGAGAGAGAGAGAGAGAGAGAGAGAGAGCGAGAGAGAGAGAGAGAGAGAGGGGGGGGGGGGGGGGGAGAGAGAGAGAGAGAGAGAGAGAGAGAGAGAGAGAGAGAGAGAGAGAGAGAGAGAGAGAGAGAGAGAGAGAGAGAGCCCTGATGTAATGAGTTAAGAAGAGAGAGGGGGGGACCAAAGTTGATAACTCCCAAACCTACACAATCACACATACACAAGAATGCACACACACACACACACACACACACACACACACACACACACACACACACACACACACATTCCCTATTGGGGTTTCCTCTTATCAAGCACAGCTAACATGATAAAAAATGAAATAAACCAAAGATAAGAGGTTGGGAGAGATGGGCTCATGGGCCTCCCAACACTTTAGGAGCCGGTTTCATGCTGCTGATCAAGTTCCACCTTTAACTTCTATGTGTGTTATATGTATGTTTGTATGTGTGCGCGTGTGTGTATGCGTGTGTGTGAGTGTGTGTGTGTGTGTGTGTGTGTGTGTGTGTGAGTGTGTGTGTGTGTGCGTGTGAATCTTTATTTTCTTTGTGCGTGTTTGTTTCTCTCTCTCTCTTTATTTATATATATATACTGTATATGTGTGTGTGTGTGTGTGTGTGTGTGTGTGTGTGTGTGTGTGTGTGTGTGCGTTTGTGTGTGCGTGCGTGTGTGTGTGTGTGCGTCTTTGTGTGTGTGTGTGTGTGTGTGTGTGTGTGTGTGTGTGTGTGTGTGTGCGTGTGGATCTTTATTTTCTTTGTGTGGAGAGACTTTGGCAGGGTCCACACATCACGCAACCTTCCTGTCGACCATGCAGTCACGTCAATAGCTGGACATGGAAACTCTAATGTACACCTCTTACTGAGTGGAGAACAGAATTCAACACATGACATAATGGCAACAGATGAATGTATACCTGTTACCTCAACACGCTTTGTTCGGCATGGTAATGTTGAGTGAAGCATAACGTTATCATTTCTGAGCTCAACATGTTCCTTTGAGGAATGGGCAAGTTCACAAAAAACTGTAAATTATCTTTAAATGTTGGATTTAGCGTCCTCGGTGTCCCAACTGTATCATTCATCATGGGGTCTATCAAGATGATTTGCATCTTGCCTCCTCTGTCAATGCCTTGATGCCAAGTGTGTGTGTGTGTGTGTGCGTGCGTGCGTGTGTGTGTGTGTGTGTGTGTGTGTGTGTGTGTGTGTGTGTGTGTGTGTGTGTGTGTGTGTGTGTGTGTGTGTGTGTGTGTGTGTGTGTGTGTGGATGTGTGTTTTTGTAGACCTGAAGCTTATGAAATTGATCTGATAAAAAGTCTCCGGTCCCCAGGCTCAGACAGCGTCGCTGGTGTCCAGGATCTTCTGTCCATCAGGCCAAGTTACCAAGGAGCCTGGAGGCCCCTGGGGAGCCCTGCTCCATGCCTTGGGCTCCCTGATTCACGACTGGGGACACCTACTACATGCGTTTGGGCCCCTGCTAAACACCTTTCGCGACCCTTGGGGCCCCTACTACATGCCCCTTTGCAGGTTGGACTGTAGACCAGCTACCCTAGTGGACTGGTGACCAGCTACCCTAGTGGACTGGTGACCAGCTACCCTAGTGGACTGGTGACCAGTTACCCTAGTGGACTGGTGACCAGCTACCCTAGTGGACTGGAGCCCAGTTACCCTAGTGGACTGGTGACCAGCTACCCTAGTGGACTGGTGCCCAGTTACCCTAGTGGACTGGTGACCAGCTACCCTAGTGGACTGGTGCCCAGTTACCCTAGTGGACTGGAGCCCAGTTACCCTAGTGGACTGGTGACCAGCTACCCTAGTGGACTGGTGACCAGCTACCCTAGTGGACTGGTGACCAGCTACCCTAGTGGACTGGAGCCCAGTTACCCTAGTGGACTGGTGACCAGCTACCCTAGTGGACTGGAGCCCAGTTACCCTAGTGGACTGGTGCCCAGTTACCCTGGTAGACTGTAGCCCAGTTACCCTAGTGGACTGGTGACCAGCTATCCTGGTAGACTGTAGCCTAGTCCTACTGGTGTGAACGCCCCTTCCTGCCTCCTCTAGCAGATGCTCCAGAGAAGCGTTTCATAAGTCAGTATCCGGGGCATCTGGTCTCTTCTAACAACATGTCTTGTGGAATACTGTTATTTTGTGGTTAACACTTCCTCTATTTAACAAGCTTAATACTAAGAGTGAAGAAAAACATTGAAACAATAAAAGGTGAAATTAAAAGTTTTTGTAGAAATGGAGTTTATTTTTTGTTCACAGATTGATGTCATTAATAAAGAACATTTCATGTCATGACCTCCTCTCGAGCTGGAACATCATCTGTTCTTCGAAAAAGAACACATCCTTCTCGGCTGCGATCATATCATTGATCTTTTGTTCCTCCACTCATCTCTTTGGATCTGTTACCCTTCCATTCAGTGTGTTTGTATCGTCTATCTTCTCTGCACCCTGCTGTTCCTTCCTGTTTCCTGAGCATCTCCCCACTCTATTGTTCCCGACGGAGCCGACCTGGCCCCCCCCCAGCAGCCTGGACCAGTCCGTCACTGTTCGGTGGAGGTTGAAAGGCGATGCGCAGCATTGGTCGCTACCATTTTGCCGCAGATTATTTTGAAGGTGGACTAATGCATGGGTGAGTGCCTGCAGGTGCAGTGATGCTATGAATGCACGAGCCTGCACCTTAGCATGGAGGCTAAGATGGATGATTCTGGGATGCTTTTGTTGACCCATAGAGAAGAACATTGTTCCAAGGCAGAAAAGCAGGCAGTGTTTTCAGGCCAATTTCAGCTGTAGTAATGGGCCATGTCTAATACTGTCTAATACTGGGCCATGTCTAATACTGTCTGATGCTGGGCCATGTTTAATACTGTCTAATACTGGGCCATGACTAATACTGTCTAATAACGGGCCATTGCTAACACTGTCTAATTTAGGGCCATGTCTAATGCAGGGCCATGTCTAATACTGGGCCATGTCTAATACTCTCTGATACTGGGCCATGTCTAATACTGTCTAATACTGGACCATGTCTAATACTTGGCCATGTCAAATACTGTCTAATACTCGTCCATGTCTAATATTGTCTAATACTGGGCTATGGCTAAGACATGGCCATGTCTAATACTGTCTAATACTGGTCTATGTCAAATACTGTCTAATACTGGTCTATGTCTAATACTGTCTAATACTGTCTAATACTGGTCTATGTCTAATACTGTCTAATGCTGGGCCATGTCTAATACTGTCTAATACTGGGCCATGTCTAATACTGTCTAATACTGGGCCATGTCTAATACTGTCTAATACTGGGCCATGTCTAATACTGTCTAATACTGGGCCATGTCTAATACTGTCTAATACTGGGCTATGTCAAATACTGTCTAATACTGTCTAATACTGGGCTATGTCAAATACTGTCTAATACTGTCTAATACTGGGCCATGTCTAATTCTGTCTAACACTGGGCTATGTCTAATACTGGGCCATGTCTAATACAGAACAAAGCTCTTCATTCTGCCATTAGGTCATCCTGCTGGTTCCTGAGGCTTCATAAATAGAGACTAGCCATCCTCTCATTTGTTGTGCCTACACACGCACATTGGCATACACATGCAAACAAACAAACACACACACACACACACACGCGTGCACGCACGCACGCACGCACGCACGCACGCACGCACGCACGCACGCACACACACACACACACACACACACACACACACACACACACACACACACACACACACACACACACACACACACACACACACACACACACACCAACACTGCATTGTACCTGCATGAATCATTATTCTGCACTTATTATTTATTATCAAAAAGTACTTTTAGTGATCCAGATTAGTCTCTGTCGTCTTGTTTTTGCCTGTGTATGTGTGAATGTGTGTGCGTGCAAGCCGTGCATGCATGTGTGCCCTTTTCAGCGTGTGTGTATATGTGTATGTGCGTGTGCATGCATGAGTCAGACCAAGTGGTGCAGAGGTACCTGGAAAAACCATAGTTGGTCCTAAACTGTTATTGTACTGTTGTTCTTTAAAGCTTTAACCTAGGCCCTTCTGCCTTGGGTTTGATGGAACCACATACTTATGCAGTGACCGAATATCTTAGTCAGAGGAAAGAAATGGAGGAATGAAAGCTATACTGCACCGGCTGCAGCTACTGCTCGTAAGGTACACAGTTGTAGAGAGCCTGTGATGTAAAGAGGGCTGTAGCTCATGCTAAACCCCTCAGGTGATGCAGGCTTGGCATGC
>NC_082388.1:12847844-12850344 GCF_031168955.1 Gadus macrocephalus | reverse complement strand
GCCCTCAGGGCTATAGATGGAGAAGGTTTGGCCCTTACTATATAGATCAAGACGGTTGGGCCCTTACTGCTATTGATGGAGATGGTTTGGGACTCAGAGTATAGACAGAGATGGTTTGGCCCTTAGGTCTATAGATGGAGATGGTTTGGCACTCAGAGCTATAGATGGAGATGGTTTGGCCCTTACTATATAGATCGAGACGGTTGGGCCCATACTGCTATAGATAGAGATGGCTTGGCCCTTACGGCTATAGATGGAGATGGTTTTGCCCTTAGGGCTATAGATGGTTTGGCCCTTAGGGCTATAGGTGGAGATGGTTTGGCCCTTATGGCTATAGATGGTTTGGCCCTTAGGGCTATAGATGGTTTGGCCCTTTGGGCTATAGATGGTTTGGCCCTTAGGGCTATAGATGGAGATGGATTTGCCCTTAGGGCTATAGATGGTTTGGCCCTTAGGGCTATAGGTGGAGATGGTTTGGCCCTTATGGCTATAGATGGTTTGGCCCTTAGGGCTATAGATGGTTTGGCCCTTAGGGCTATAGATGGAGATTGTTTGGCCCTTAGGGCTATAGATGGTTTGGCCCTTAGGGCTATAGATGGTTTGGCCCTTAGGGCTATAGATGGTTTGGCCCTTAGGGCTATAGATTGTTTGGCCCTTAGGGCTATAGATGGTTTGGCCTCTCTCATTGCCCTCATTCTTCCTCTGACTTCATCATTGCGGACCGATTATAGGACGAGCTCATCGCTCCTCTTGCCAAGTCATAAAGTGTTTACTCAAACTCCGGGGAAAGTCTTCTTGTGATGCAATTCACACCTTAGTGGTGCTCTTGCGGGGGCATCTTAACCTTACTCTGATTGGTCGCAATCAGACAAACGTTGTGTGCGGTAATCATGGGTCAATTCCATTTGGTTCAGATCTAAGGGCAGATGGGGTGTGAATTTTTTTAAAGAATATTTTTAACAACAACCAGGCTTATCTAAAACATAACAAATTGAACAAAAACAGAACTTTAAACCATTAAAGTGTGAGACAACAGCAATGCCACACACATATGAACACATATATACACCCTACGTCAGCTGATGGTGCTCTCCCAACGTGCTTTTATGGCCTGCGTTTGTGCAAGAGAGCAAGCAGGCATTCTAAACGGGCTAGGCGTAGATTCCAAGATGTAGAAGATAACAACGGAGCGAGCGAAAAACAGCAACATTTCAAGAAGCTTACCAAGGCTTAGGTACACTCGGGCCCCACTGAGGTACTCTTTGAAAGGGAACTTTCAGAGGTAAGCCCCCTAAAGCTTCTCCCTCTCCTCAGAGACAGGGCTGGAAGTGTGCCAGCCAGATAAAAAGATCTGGCATCACTTCCCCGATGGAGCGATGACCAGCTTTGTGTCTAGCTGGCTGTAGTGTGCTGACGCAAGGCTGACAGAACACACACAGGCACACGTGCACGACGCACGTGCACGCACCTCCGTGCACAGCGCAGTAGAAAAATGTCTAGAGAGTGGCAAATGTGGTTCAGTAGTAAAAGATGAAGCACTTCTACGCCCTTTGTCCATTCTTACCCTTTGTCACGCTGCATTATCTTTGGTACGGTAATGCAACATTATGCTGCTTACGTTACATTACTCTACTCTTAATGCAATCTATTCTACTTTATGTTGTGTCAAGTAGGACCAACCATTAGCTGAGGAGTAAACCATGGGGCTGGTGAGGGGCCGAGGTGGGGCCGGCAGTGGTTCATTCTGGTTTACCACCATGATCAGCAATGATTAGATATTAGTTACTTCATCAAGGACATCATTGATTCTTTATCCACGGCTGGAATTGTAATATTCTCCAGCAGCACTTTTAGCATGTCATTTTTTGCGTTGTCATGAAACATGTGGTGGACAGTTCTAAACGACTGTTGTTGGTCATGTTGGATTTGTAGTGCATTCATCTGGAACTGTAGGAAGGCATCCCGTTATCGAAAGATAACGCACACACTTGGAACGCTATTTGCCGAAGAACATGCCCTCACTCTTTCCATCCCACGTTGTTATGATCTCGTTAACGTGTGTTAGATCCTGCACGTTACACCTAAATTGTTTTACATACTTTACACAACACCACATTATATTGAATTGTCTTTCATTCTGCTTTGACATAACATCGCTAAACGAGACATAAGACTACACAAAGTGAATGGTGCTTAATGAAAAGCACATTGGTCCTTTGTGTACACAAAGTTCAGTGAGAGAGCGGGCTGTGACCCCAGAGCGCCGGTCATTATGAGGGGGGGAGGCTTTTGAGGTACAGAGGGTTGCAGATCAATCCCCAGGGCTTCACAAGTTACCATTCAAATGGGATGTGACAGCCCCCATTTAGCCTAATCCATTTCTCATCAGGTTGAAGAGGAACTCTCAGGAGCCCAGGGGGAAACCTTGGGAGGGCCCGTACCTCAGACCCTCTCTATGAACCATTAGTGTGGCAGGCTGAGGCTGGCTGGCTGCTACACT
>NC_082388.1:12842844-12845344 GCF_031168955.1 Gadus macrocephalus | reverse complement strand
AGGAGAGAGGGAGTGAGGAGAGAGGAGTGAGCAGAGAGGGAGTGAGCAGAGAGAGTGAGCTGAGAGGGAGTGAGCTGAGAGGGAGTGAGGAGAATGGAGTGAGCAGATAAGGAGTGAGCAAAGAGGGAGTGAGCTGAGAGGGAGTGAGCAGAGAGAGAGTGAGGAGAGAAGAGTGAGCAGAGAGGGAGAGAAGAGTGAGCAGAGATGGAGTGAGGAGAGAGAGACTGAGGAGAGATGAGTGAGCAGAGAGGGAGTGAGGAGAGAGAGAGTGAGGAGAGGGGGAGTGAGGAGAGAGGGAGTGAGGAGAGAGGGAGTGAGCAGAGAGGGAGTGAGCAGGGAGGGAGTGAGGAGAGAGAGAGTGAGGAGAGGGGGAGTGAGGAGAGAGGGAGTGAGGAGAGAGGGAGTGAGCGGAGAGGGAGTGAGCAGAGAGGGAGTGAGCAGAGAGGGAGTGAGCAGAGAGGGAGTGAGCAGAGAGGGAGTGAGCTCAGAGGGAGTGAGGAGAGAGGGAGTGAGGAGAGAGGGAGTGAGCAGAGAGGGAGTGAGCTCAGAGGGAGTGAGCACAGAGGGGGTGAGCCCAGAGGGAGTGAGCACAGAGGGAGGGACATTTTGTTGTTTAGAATCTAAGTCTCACCTCTTCTGCTCACTATCTTTTCAACTCGGAGACCTGCCCTACAACAAGGGCAGGATGAGGGCAGGATGTTGGGTTTGTGCTTTATCATACTCTTTCATAATGTGTTTTGCTGGAGGTATCTGTTTCTGTGTTAGGTTCCTTGTAAAATGGAAAACACCTCACACCTCTCCCCAAAAGAAGCACAAACAAGCTTGAAGGCCAAGTACAGAGTGATGCAGCATTGTTGCCAATGGCAATAGGATTTTTCTCTTACAACAATCAGGGCAACCATGAGTTATCATTTTTATTATTAGTAGTTATTAATTATTGTGTGGCATATTGTCTCTAGTGAATTGATAAGTAAAACCAATTTTACTGTGTTTATTTATGTGTATAACAGTCCAGAGAACCAAAAAATACGGCTTATATATTTTTCATTATGATTCATTATCACCATCCGCAATGCAAAATAGTTATTGTTTCTCCTCTCACTCCCCTTCCAACGTTTTCTTAGTGGTTCTGGCCTTACCTGACAGATATATGGCTTAATGGTCCATGAACTGTCTTACCGTTAAAATGGCTGGATGATGATGATGATGATGATGATGAAGATGAGGAGGAGGAATGCTGATGCCGATGATGATGATGATGATGTTGTCATGGCTGGTGTCAGGGGATCTCCTGCTCTGTCCTCTTCTCTGACCTCCAGTGAGCCACTCACAGTAGACTCCAGCCCTTGCTGGGGATTTTTTGTGTGTGTGTGCGTGTGTGTGTGTGTGTGTGTGTGTGTGTGTGTGTGTGTGTGTGTGTGTGTGTGTGTGTGTGTGTGTGTGTGTGTGTGTGTGTGTGTGTGCGTGTGTGTGTGTGTGTGTGTGTGTGTGTGTGTGTGTGTGTGTGCGTGCGTGTGTGTGTGTGTGTGTGTGTGTGTGTGTGTGTGTGTGTGTGTGTGTGTGTGTGTGTGTGCTCGTTTGTGTGTGTGTATGTATGTATGTGTGTGTGTGTGTCTGCCTGGGTGTCTTTGTGTGAGTGTGTCAGAAAATAAACTGTGGCTAAGCCAGGCAAGACGAGGTCACCATTAAATAAATAAAAAAGCATTAGTGTTATTGCATTTCACTAATTATTGTCCAAAAACTGCTTTCCAACACATTTTGTTGAGCCAGCATGGCTTCTGTGATAACTTTATGAATTGTGGGTTTTTCGTAAAGTCAGCGTGGCTCCCTATTAGCTATCCCACATGACCATCAGTTCCCCCCCCCATCACTACAGGAGGTTGGATCCTAGATAGTGAACACGTTTGATGCCTGTGATGTCCCCTCGGTGAGGGCCCAGGGGCCCAGAGGGGCAGAGGACCACGCCCACGGCAGACAGCCGTGGGAGCGTAGAGCCGCCGTGTCTCAGGGCTGAAGGGAGCGGCGCCCAGCCTCCAGCACGCCGTGCAGCGGGGTTCACAACATGGTTAGGGCAGGCTGACCCCCTGATGACCCCCTGATGACCTCCTGATGACCTCCTGATGACCTCCTGTCAGACACACACACAAACACATGCTGCTATGAATCAGAAAAGAGGCACCTGGGGATAAGGCCCTGCTTGTGTTACAGCACAACAACCCCCCACACACACACACACACACACACACACACACACACACACACACACACACACACACACACACACACACACCTGGTTCCAGAGGAGCTGGCAGCTGAGGCCAGGAGGATGAGGTCACCCTGAGGGGCAGGCTGCGGCCCCCCCAGTGGATCTTCAGTGTACAGCACATCAGACAGAGACCACCTGGTTGCCTGTGACCGCAGGCCACCTCAGAGCAGGCATGTTCTGCTGAAGCACACGGCCAGCATGCTTTGGGTTCGCTGCCTCCAATAGGCCCGCACA